>NC_082666.1:79026779-79329654 GCF_025265405.1 Mesoplodon densirostris | reverse complement strand
CAATCTCATGGGTTGTTTGGGGTCAAATATCCATGCCTGATCAGTTTAGTAGTTTTGGTTGGGAAGGGTGCAGACAGCAAACCATATGTAGTAAAACCCTTACTAGTTTAGTAAACTTGGATAAGATTCAGATAAATTTTGTCATCTGAAAAAATGTGGATAACACTACTTCCTTCAAAGTATAATGTGAGGATCAAAATCAAATATTGTTAGGTAAAGTGTAAAGACTTCTGTTTAGGGGTTAATGGATATTGGGTAAGTTGAAGTGTTTGGCAGCTAGTGTTCCTGAATCTACAGCTACTCCCCTTTACATCTACTCCAATTCATTTCAAGGACTTAGGTCCCAATCGTGCTATAAGACATGAAGGCTGATGAAATGGTATCTCTGAAGAATTAATAGAGACCACAGTGTGTTTAAATTACTGGGGTGTGAAAACAGGACAAATTAGCTTGAACTGCAGAGGAGAAAAAATAACTGTGTTCCCAAATGTTGAAATATATTTAATATCCATCCAATCTTGACATTTAGAATGTATCACCTTTTTTTTATTATAAAAGGCAAAAAAGACTTAGAAATATTGCAAAAAATGTGAATGGAGTGGCAGATCTTTCTGTGAGCAAACACACTTTTTTAGATGAACTATTACCTTTAACTTGAACTAAATACTTCTTTTTATCAAGTCAGTGTACTTAATTTGTGGTTTGCTTTAAGAAAATTTTTTTTGTTGTTTTTTGGCTTTTTTTGTTTGTTTTTTGTTTACTTTGGAAATGATAGAATCTAGGAAGAATTGCTTAACTGTGCAGCTCATCATTTAGAAAATATATCAGAACTTAGAGATCAGCCAAAAAATAAACAAAAAATAATTATTTGGTTGATATGGTGCTTTTACATGAAATCCTGGGCTAAATGTCTATCTAGTGTAGTTTATTTTTTAATCGTCTCCATTAACTTCATAAAATATAAATTGGAAAAAACTAACTGCTTTTTTAAACACCTTGTTCCTAAAATGTTGTTCATGAGAGAGGACTTGACATTTTCATTGTAACCACCTCACTCACACAGAACATGCTGGCATAGTCTAACTCTGCTGTAACCTGAGGTAATATGACTGGCTGAGATGTCATTTGTAGGGTAATGTGTCAGGTTGAATAGCTAGTTATATATGAAGATGCTTAACAAATTTACTGCAATCCTACAAGAAATATTTTGAATAACAATATTTCATCCCAACAACTATGACATCATCATCTGATTGTATGAATCATTTGAATGATTTCTCCAGATGTGAAATATCTGGGCAAATTCACAGGCCAACATTCATTTAACATATCAGTGGGGTCGCAACCTTAGTGGTTGCATCGTTTGCAAATATTTTCTCCCATTCGGTGGGTTGTCTTTTCGTTTTGTTTATGGTTTCCTTTGCTGTGCAAAAGCTTTTGAGTTTGTATTAGTTTTCTATTGCTGCCATAACAAACTCCCCCTACCTTAGTGGCTTAAAACAATAAAAACTTATTATCTTAGGGTTCTGTAGGTCAGAAGTCTGATGCAGGTCTTGCTGGGCTAAAACCAAGGTGTTAGCAATGCTGTGTTTCCTTCTAGAGGCTCTAGGGGAGTATCCATTTCCTTTCCCTTTTCATCTTCTAGAGAGCTGCCCTTTATTCCCTGGCTCATGTCCTCCTCCCTCCATCTTCAAAAATAGCAAGATAGAATCTCTCTGTAACCTCTGACTCTTACCTCAGCCAGAAATGTTCTTTTAAGGAGTCTTGTGATTAGGCTTGAGCCCAGCCTAATCCTATTATTTAGGATAATTAGGATAATAATAATAGGATTAAATATTCTATTATTTAGGATAATCTCCCTTTCTCAAGGTCCTCAACCTTAGTTGCATCTGCAGAGTCACCTTTGCAACTAAAAGTAGCGTAGTCACAGGTTTCAAGGATCAGGACATAGACATCTTTGGGAGGCCATTATTCTGCCTCCCATATGGGTGAAATTCTAGAACAGTTAGGGACTAAAACAAGGGCAGGGAGAGATTGAATTAATGGATATGTTTTGGAGAGTATCTGTTGGTGTGGTCTTCTTCAACAGAAGAGTCAACAAACAAAAAAAATTAGCAACAGAAAGAAAATCAGGCATCAGGATAGCACTTCGAGTTAGGAGTTGCCACACTTTGCACGTAAAAAGCAATCCTCTTTGTTCAGTCAATATTTAAATAAGCTAATTACACGAATGGGCCTGTTCTGTCATCTGTTTTTTAATCTGGTAGCAGATACAACGCCATCACTTAGGTACTTGAAGTTCTGTAGCAAACATTTATGAGAATGAGTTGACAATTATTAGTGTAAAAGAAAAGCTAGGTTAATACCATTTTTAAACCTAGAGTTTCTTGCTTAGGATGTATTAAAGATAAAGAAGATTAAACATGTAGAAGATGTTTTTTACTTAAATAGATAAAACTGATATGTGAACATCAATAGGAGTGCAAGATTAGTTCTAGCTTTTAAATTAGCAAAACAAAAAAAATTCCAGTTTTCACAAAACTCAGTTGATAAGGAAAGGCAGATTATACTTCAGGAATCTTTTAAAAACACTGCTGGATAATCTTTTAAAAACACTTCTTTTTGTTTTAGTTGATTAAATACCTTTAATTCCTTACAGAATCCTTTTAAACTGTATTTTTCTTTTTTAAAATTGATTTTAATAAATGGGCTGGATAAAATTAATATTCAATTGAATCTAATAGATAGCTGTAAATATAGCTGGATTTGTTGGTCTTAAAATTAATTGTAGTTTGAAATTTAGAGCTCAAGCTATAAAATCAGTGACAGGTGAGTAAAGCAGAGATCCAGACAGAGTGGGAAAATAATTTTGTGTGTCATGGGAAATTCCTCAGCTTTAAATATGTAGAACATTTAAAAAATGCTCTCTGATCTTTTACATATAACAAATAGCTGAACTGTGCAATAGAATTATTTGGTCTGTTTTTTAAAGTTAACTCTATGTAGTTGTAAATTAACACCATATTTACTTGTATAATTCTCTTATTCCACCTCCTGGAGTGGGCTAGACACCTAGAAAGAATCCAGACTTTGCTTGATTTCACTCTTCCTTGATTCCTTGAGCGTTGGAGGAGAAATGGGAAAGATTGAGTGAAGCGGAGGCCATCTGGAGGCAGGGAAGGGAATGAATGCTTCTTAGCACCAACTGTGTACTAGGTACACTGCTTCATGCTTTACACGCATTGCCACAACTTTAGTTATTATCCAAGAAAGAGAAATGGAACTTACAGTGGCCAAGAATTTTGTCAAACATACCCTAGGCAATAAAGCCTGACTTGAACGCACGTACACTTGACTCCACGTACACTTGACTCCAAAGGTTTATTCTTCTAATTGTCTCTATGCTTCCTTCCTGAACCTTGAGACCCATTTTTCTGATTCCTCTCCTTAAATAGAAGGCACTGTATACCGAAAAGAAAGGCAGCTCCCTCAAAACCGGTGACACTGACAGGTTTACAGGATTCCCCAAAGTATCTCAGGGCCCCAAATCAGAAAAGCCTTCAAGTCAAGGAGCCATTCTTGTTATAGTTGTGTGAGCCATCTACTCCTTTAACTGAAGGCCTCACTTCCAAGTTATGAATCTTCTCCAGGAACAGATGGACTATGAAGTCAGCCATGCTCTCTGCATGGTGACAGGGCATGGTTATACTTCAGCTCGGATCTTCCTGTCTTATTGACTCACATGAGATTTCTCGGAGGACTCCTGCTTCCCTGTCTGTTGCTCCCTTTGTTATACTCATCAGGGGTTAACAGGATAGAATGTGGGGCCCAAATCATTTTTCCTTATTTTAAAAGAACTTCAATAATGTGGACTGAAGTTGAAACTAGACAATAAAAGGAATTATCACACAGGCTACTGAAAGGGGATAAAAACCTCTTAAGTGTTGTTGAGTAAGGAAGGCAGGAATATGTGGAAAATATGTTTGATGAAAAGGATGCAGATCTATGTGATCTTTGTATGTAATAAAAAATAATATAATTGTGTTCATGGTGTATTTATCACAGATATATTTTATCTAAGGCCAGTATGGTATCATTTAGAAAAGCACCTATGGGGGAACTTAAAATATAGGCAGGCTTTACTGTGAAAAGGTGTTGATTACATCATAATGCCCAGCAACAAGAAAATGATTGTACCTCGATGTGATGTCCTTAGTCTTTAACACTGATGTTTATAAAGAATTAATAGTGATACAACAAAAAACCTTTACAGTAATATTTTAAAAACAAGATGGAAAGTTGGGGATATGATTTTTCTTAATTATGAAATTGCATAAAATTCTAAACATAACTGCTAAAATGTTAACAGTGTTTGCCTGGGGAATTCTGGTTTATTGCTGGGTTTTTTTTTTCTGCTTCATTGTATTTTTTCCAACACTTACAAGCAGAAAAACAAATAAGGTTCCATGATGAGAAAAAAAAGCAGATTTTATGAGTATTCTCAAGTGACCAGTGAGGAAACAAAAGATCTTCCTGGCCAGATGAGACTTAATATTACTGCAAGTTAATTGATTCAGTGATCCTTCTGTTTAGATTAAAGCCAGTAGAAATCAGATGGTGACTGTACACCTAATTATCATGTTATTTTAGCAATAGGAAAAAATAATAAGCAAAGTTGTGCAACAATTTTTCAACTATAATGAATCAAGAAAAGGCATGTCAAGAATCATATAAGGCACATGTTTTAGACATTAAAATGTTTGTAGAAACAATCATAAGTCAATTATATAATTTTGAAGTAAAATATGAATAGTATGTTAATACATTTGCTATGTTCTACTTTTTGTAATTTCCTTTGATATAATATTAGCTCTGTCTAAAGAACCACACAGGTCATGTAGAAATTTGGAAACCAGCTATCAGGTGTCAGTTCATCCTTTTTAAAGCTATTAAAGTACTATATTTAGGGATTAACATCAGTAAGCAATGAGTTAGATTATGTAAATTCATAAATATATTACTTTTTAAATTCTTAGTGTTTTATTTCTTTTAAATAGACTTTGTCAGAGCAGTTTTAGGCTCACAACAAAATTGAACAGGAAGTACAGAGAGTTCCCATATTTCTTTATACCTCTTTCCCCCACATAGATACAACCTCCCTCTCCCCGCCATCATCATCCCACACCAGAGTGGTACATTTGTTACAATCGATAAACCTACATTGACACAACATTATTACCCAGAGTCCATAGTTTACATTAGGGTTCAATCTGGGTGTTGTATATGTATATAATTATTTGTATCTACCATTATTGTATGCAGAGAAGAGTTTCACTGCCCTAAAAATCCTCTGTGCTCTGCCTATTCATTGCTCCCTTTCTTTAACCCCTGGCAAACACTGACCTTTTTACTGTCTCCATAGCTTTGCCTTTTACAGAATGTTACATAATTGAAATCATATAGCATGTAGCCTTTTTACATTAGTTCTTCCACTTAGTAATGTGCACTTAAGGTTGTTCCATGTCTTTTCATCATTTGATAGCTTGTTTCTTCTTGGCACTGAATAATATTCCATTGTCTGGATGGACCACAGTTTTTTTGTTTGTTCACCTACTGAAAGTCATCTTGGTTGCTTCTAAGTTTTGGTAATTTTAAAAAAAAGCTGCTATAAATGTGTGCAGGTTTTTGTGTAGATGTAAGTTTTCAAATCTTCTAGGTAAATTCCATGGAGCATGATCACTGGATCATATGGTAAGACTATATTTGGTTTTATAAGAAACCAACAAACTGTCTTCCTAAGTGACTGTATCATTTTGCATTCTCACTAACAGTGAATGAGGGTTCCTGTTGCTCCACATCCTCATCAGCATTTGGTGTTGTCCATGTGTTGGATTTTGGCCATTCTGTTAAGTGCGTTTTAACTTGAAGTTCTTTATTGACATATGACTTGGTGCATCTTTTCAATAAGCTTTTTGTCATCGCTATATCTTCTTTGATGAGGTGTCCAGACCTTTGGCCCATGTTTAATTGGATTGTTTGTTTTCTTATTGTTGACTTTTAAGAGTTTTTTGTGTATTTTGGATAATGGCCTTTGATCAGATATGTCTTTTGCAAATATTTTCTCCCAGTTTGTAGCTTGTCTTCTCATTCTCTTAGCAGTGGCTTTCACATAACAGAAGTTTTTATGAAGCCCTTATCAATTATTTCTTTCATGGGTTGTGCCTTTGATGTTGTATGTAAAAGATCATTGCTGTACTTAAGGTCATCTAGATTCTCTCCTATGTTATTTTCTAGGTGCTTTATGGTTTTGCATTTTACATTTAGGTCTATGATCCACATTGAATTAATTTTTGTATAAGGTATAAGGTCTGTGTCTAGATACATTTTATTGCATGTGGATGTCCAATTGTTCCAGCACCATTTTCTGAAGAGACTATCTTTTCTGCATTGTATTGCCTTTCCTCTTGGCAAAGACCAGTTGACTGTATTTATGCAAGTCTATTTCTGGGCTCTCTATTCTCTTCCACGGGTCGATTTGTCTATTCTTTCACTAATACCACAGTGTCTTGAAGAGATACTACTTTGAAAACTAAAAGAAGGTATTAGAGGTTTTTGTTTTTGTTTTTGTTTTTGTTTTTTTGCGGTACGCGGGCTTCTCACTGTTGTGGCCTCTCCCGTTGTGGAGCACAGGCTCCGGACGTGCAGGCTCAGCGGCCATGGCTCACGGGCCCAGCTGCTCCACGGCATGTGGGATGTGGGATCTTCCCGGACCGTGGCACGAACCCGTGTCCCCTGCATCAGCAGGCGAACTCTGAACCACTGCGCCACCAGGGAAGCCCTAGAGGTTTTTTTTTTTTACTTGACTGTGATACATATTTTCTAAAACATAATTGTTCTTATAGAACATGTTTCTCTAATGCTAAAATTAGTTCTAATATCCTAAAGAGCTTAAATTGTGTTGAAAAAATGAATTTACAGAAAAATACTTTTTCCTAGTGACAATTTGGTTTCACTATATGTATTTGTATACAAGTTTGAAACTACTCATTTGTGCAAGGATAGACATGAAATAATTATCAGAATGACATTATATTTTCTTTTTTTTGTGTGTGTGTGTTTTCTTTAAAGTCACTCTCCAAAAAGTATGTAAGGAAAAAAAGATGAAGAAAGAAGAAGTATAACATTGTGGTTTCTGCTCACCACAGTTCTAGAGTAATTTTTCTAATTTTTAGTAGAAATTTATATTGAAGAATAAAACTCAATTGAGGAACAGATTGAGAAGTTAAATCAATATCAGATTAGAAAATGTTTCAATGATTTATTATAATTTCTTAAAATTTTGAAATTTGTATCTCTTATTTCACCTCTTATTTGACTGGCTCTGTGATAAAGATAAACACATCAAGCTGTTTCAGGTTTATTTAGCCTTCCTTGGTGCCAGCATTTTGGTAAAGAAAGTTATTCAAAATATTGTTCTGTGCTTGAAATCTCAGAGCATGTCTGTTCAGCTGGAGGTGATACAGCCTGAAAGATTGATTTGTATTAGCCAAAGTCACAAGAGACTGATTTATAAGTCTTAATGCCCACTCATTAGTTTACAGTGGGAGCTACATTTAGTACAATAACTGGATCAGTTATACAAGACACTCACTCCCTTTGGGTGAGTAGATGTACTCTAGTGGCCAAACTATAGATAGGAAACTTTCTTGGAGGCTATGAAATTAGACCAATGGGAATTGAATATTAATAGATATTTCTTTCCAGCTAGAGGAGCCTGATACTTTGCCCTTTGCCCCTCTAGGAATTTTTCTATTATAATAAGAGATGTTGCTCAGAAATTTCCTTAAAATTTTTTTTAACCTACTACTCCTTTCTCTAGATTGTATAAGGTTACTGAAACATACTGTCATGAAATCATCCTTCATGAAATGTTGGTTTCTATTTCCAAGATTATAGTATGTTTCTCATTTGTTTAATTTTACTATGTTAGTTCTGCTGACTCTTGGAGACAGATCTTCCTCTAAAAAATAAACTATCTGAAAATAATGGTATAGTTTGCAATGAATTCCAGCTATTGTATGTTGATTCTTACTTCCATTAATTACAGAGATTGCCATACTTTGATTTAGGGTTCTACCTTATTATTTTGGCTTTTCCTTCTTTCCCTGTAGCATATTGAGTGATAGATTATACCTATGATCTGAATTTTAATTTTATATTGATAGTTAAAAATATCAGTAGAGGGCCTCCCTGGTGGCGCAAGTGGTTGAGAGTCCGCCTGCCGATGCAGGGGATACGGGTTCGTGCCCCGGTCTGGGAGGATCCCATATGCCGCGGAGCGGCTGGGCCCGTGAGCCGTGGCCGCTGAGCCTGCGCGTCCGGAGCCTGCGCGTCCGGAGCCTGTGCTCCGCAACGGGGGAGGCCACAGCAGTGAGAGGCCCGCATACCGCAAAAAAAAAAAAAAAAAAAAAAAAAAAAAAAAAAAATATCAGTAGAATAGCATTTTTGCTATCTACCTTAATATATGTTATACTCTTTCTTTTATGAAAGAAATTATTTTTAAAGTTCTGTTCTCCATTATAAAGTTCTTTCATAATTTGGTTTATGGGCTGAATGATAGAAATCCTTCATTCGGGCTTCCCTGGTGGCGCAGTGGTTGAGAGTTCGCCTGCCGATGCAGGGGACGCGGGTTTGTGCCCCGGTCTGGGAAGATCCCACATGCCGCGGAATGGCTGGGCCCGTGAGCCATGGCCGCTGAGCCTGTGCGTCCGGAGCCTGTGCTCCACAACGGGAGAGGCCACAACAGTGAGAGGCCCGCGTACCGCAAAAAAAAAAAAAAGAAATCCTTCATTCAATTTTAAATTCCATAAGTCACCTTCAGAAAGTAAAAAATTATGCTGAGGGAATTTTTTGCTGTAATAGTTGTCAACTCTGCCATGATTGATGAAAATGAATGTATATTTTAGTTGCAAATTAACATGTCAGTATAAAGGTTGTAGGAAGAATGTCATTCTAAGAAAATCAAAACAATGAATTAAATATTCAAGTTGTGTTTTCCCCTGAAGTATTATTAAATACAGTGTGTTTGTTATTCCTTTGTACATTATTTCAGAATTACAGAGTTGTAAAATCAAGAAAATAATGACAGATCCAGCATTCGAAAAATGAAGTTTGGCAGATCTTTCCAAGCATACTTTACTTTTGAGTGATATGTGTTTACAGTGATGGCTGGAATACTTTGTGTCTACTAAGTAATTAAAATGAATTTGTCTTTAACCATTTGTGCTGGGAAATGTCTATTTTGCATTCATTGAAAATGAAAATATTACATTGGTATCTTTCTGGAAAAAATATGAAAAATGTTTATTATTACTTTGAGCCTGTTTGTATTAACTGTTCATGAAAACAAATATATAACACAAAAGTGGAATATTTATTAAACTCACCTCAAAAAGTCTAGATGTCCTAAAATTCTAGCTGTAAGGAAATGGGCAATAGCCTAGAATGTTTGTTGTGAGTTCTTTTGAAAAGGATACGTAATCTGAAGAAGCTATGTTATTCAATGCCCATTAAAAAATTAAAAGTGAGTTTCAGATGTAGATGTTTCTCTCTCTCTTACTAAGTTCTGTTTCATAAGGTGACTCCTGTGATGCTTTGGAACATGTAGCAGGATCTTCAAATATTGACCAGACAAGAGTGCCCGTCAATCTTATAGTATGATGTCACTTGACGCTAGAACAGAATAGTATCTGGTAAACTTGAAAGAGATATTTAGGGAAGTATATAATTTAATACCAGTACAAGATCTCAGTTCATTAGAATTGGCTTCATAATCTTATGTTCCTAAAGACAGGGAAAATCGGTCTGAAGCCCATTGGTCTGTATATCTTTTCATTGAAAGTTTACCTTGGTTTTCTGCTTCTGTGGTTTCATGGTCTGTCTTTGAGCTTCAGTTACAGAGCACAGCAGTACTGTTTATGTCAAAGCCCCCCATTACTTTGCTGAAGTGTAAAATAATTTTTATTCTGAGCCAGAACAAGTCCTACTAATCTCCAACTGGCCTCAGAAAATAAAGTGACTAGGTTCTTTAATTTAAGGGTGTTAAGTATTACCTTTAGGAGAGGCATTTTAATGAAATAACTGATCATTAAATAGTTATGACAACTATACATTCTGCCTGAATTGCTAGTAAGACCAGATAAATGTAGTAATCACAAATCGGTGTTTAAATTATATGTCTAAACAACCTTATTAATCTTCCCCTTGGTTCTCTTGGATTCATGCTGAGAAAATCTCAAATAATTCTCTATGCTCAGATGGTGACAATGTGTAAAAACAAGTAATCTTTTTTTTCTGAGATAAATATTTCTCAGTTATCGTACTTTCATATAGACTAAGTATAAATTATTTTTATTGATTTTGAGAGGCAAGGATATTAAAGTATATTGAGGCTTACATAAACCTTAAGCATTTAATTATTAAAATATGAGTAAAAGTTTTAGATAAAAACAGTTTTAAATAAATGGTCAGTTTGGGTGACAAATTTAGTTAGATGCACATTTTGTACAATTTACTATAATATTTCCAAAGAATTAAATTATAATAAATACATAAATAAGAAAAAATAATAAAATTGAGCTCTTAGTTGAAAAAATAATCTGAATTTAAAAGTGCCAGAAGAAGTTTAAAAGGAAAAAAATTAACAAATTTAATTAAATAACTTTTTTAAAAAGGTAGGCACCCTAAGGAACCAAAATAATTAGGTAACTAAGTACAATACTTGAAAAATGTTAAGAGCAAATAGAATTTTTCAAAAGACAATATATTTATATTAGTAATATATAAATATATAATGTATTTATAAAATAAATGTATTATGTAAATATGTAATTTGGTGAGAAAAGTATTTAATCAAGTAGATAAAGGGCCAGGTCTAAACATAAGATTCATAAAAGAGGGGTTATATTGATAAATAAACATGAAAAGAGAAATATCAAAGCATTATTATATTAGGAAAAATTAAAAGAACAAAGCTAAAAGAAATTTAAAAAAAAAGAAGAAGAAAATGGTTTCTCCTGGTGAGGTTGCCATGAAACCACTGGTCCCATGTACTGCAGCAACCAGTCCACATAAAACTAACTTCAAAAATTATCAATATTCACAGAAGTGTTCATAGCCTTTGGCCCAGTAATCCCACTCTGGCATCCCAGATTAATCTAAATGATGATAAAGCCAAAATCATTAGGCTTAAAGCTGCATGAAATGTTTAGCACAGCACCATTTATTCTAGTAAGAATATTGGTAGCAAACTAAATAGTGAACAATATATGAATTGTTAAATTATGTTTCATTGTAATGTCAAGGGAGTCTTTTATGGACAGTGACAATGATACAATATAGAGAATATCAAAATATCCTTGAACAGATACTTGAAGTTTTTTTAACTATCTCTATATTTGAAAAGAAATATAGAGAAAACTTAATAGATAGTAGAATAGTGCTTATATATATATATCCCACTCTGTTTGCCAAATTGGATTTTGTAATATAAAAAGAATAAACTTTAAATTGAGAGAAAAAGGGAAACTTTCCATATTGACTATGTCTGTTTATTACTTATAAAAATATGAAACTAAGAGCAAAAAATGAAAAAAAGTGTTCATATGGATGTTCCTCATTCAATTCAGGTAGGGTTTTCGCTGCCGAGTGGTGCCAGTTACAAATGTAGGCCCTGGAGGCCAACAGAAGTCATGGCTGTTGAGTCTAGCAAGAACTTGTAAGAAAGGAGAGATGGTCCAGTCATGTAACTGGAAAGTTAACAGATCTGCATGGATTTCCTGTTCAGTCCAGAATTTAGACTGCAGGATTATGATAAGATCTCAGTAACCAAAATGTATCTTTCCACCTTCTAAACTATAACGGACCAAATATGTTTATGGTAATAGCAAGTAACAAAGCAAGGCCCCTGTGCATTTTTGCTTAAGAGATAATGCACTTAAAACAATTATGTATATGCATGACAATCAAACATCCTTTTTATTAATGGCAACCATAAAGCCCTACAAGAGGATCAAACTATCAACTTGAAATGCAGAATGGGAATATCTAGTATACATGAGGCACTTTTCTTGGATGTTCTCCTTACAGTTAGAGAAAATTGCAAAGAAACATTCTGATCAGAATAAGCCATGATTGCATAAAGAAATTTCCAAAAGAAATAATTCTGGCATACATAAATAAGGTAAATCCTTGTAATAAGATGATACAGCTGTGAAGAATAGGCACCATGATCTAAAGAAAGAGAGAAAGCAGGAGAACACTAGCTCTTTGGAATTTCTAAAACCTAGTCTGAGAGCTCATATTCTATGTCCGTCTCACGTTTTCTGTAGAATGAGTCTCAAGCCTGACTGCACATGAGCGTCACCTTAGAGTGCTTAAGAATTCCTGACACCCAGGCCATGACAGAGCAATTAAAATAGAATCTCTGGAGGTGGACCCAGGCATCATTATTTTTAAATCTCCACAAGGAATATCAATATGCAGCCAAGGCTGAGAAGCAGTGCCTTAATGAAATGTCAGTGGTTTAAGACAGTTAGTTTATTTGCAACCCCTGTTTTATGAAATATCTATGGGGTCCTGATAGGTAGTGCAAATGAGTAAAGCTGACCAGGTTTTTTTTTTCATAATTGTGTCTTCAGTAGTATCTTTTCAAAGCAAACAATTTGCTTACATATTAAATGTATAGGAATGCTTTGTTCTTCTACCCACCACCCTGCCAAAAAAAAAAAATGTTTTCCTGTGTTTTTATTAAAATACATTTGGGTCTGTTTTTGGCTTGGGCCTATCTTTGGTTTGGCCAATTTTGATAGAGCTCAGCACAAGAAATATTTCACTTTTTACTTTATTGTATGAAAACCTAGCACTAGGGTGATAATAAAAGACAATCAACATTCGTAGGCTATACCATGGCAGCTGCTCTTCAACCTTGGCCTTTGGTTACCATGCAGGAATGTAGGTCCAATCATTGTCATATTTTTCAGATATTTCAGAAGACAGAGATTCAGATTTGTGTATGAAGTCACTCAGTATTTATATATTGGCAATTCAATTAAGAAAAAAAAACTCAGTGTACATCAACATTGCAAGCCAAAGAACACATCTGTGGGCTTTTTCTGCTCACAGACTAAATCTGGCCAGCAGGGTGGCAGTTCATATGTTTTGGTCTAAGGCAAATCTATTGAGGCTGCATAACCAGTTGACCTTATTGCATCATTTCAGAAAGAATCTGTTATTGGCTATAAATAAGCAGGGTCCAGATTGAGTTACAAAAGATGCCTTGTCTCAAAAATAAGGTCAAGGCACTAGACTTAAGGCACGTGGTCAGATTTAGACTACTGGCCAAAGAGATTTGATAATGAGTGACTCTATAGTAACATTAAATCAGCTCTTGCCAGGGGCAGGACATATTCTATAGACTCTGGCAGGGCTTAGTGGGGAAGATGTAGGAACTAACATCAGTCAAGTCTGAGGCGCTGGAACAGATCTTTGCACTGTTGACTCATCCTGTGGCTTGTTGATATGGAAATCTTGTCTTCCTCTTGTTACCACCATGATCTAAACAGCTCACATAATCTGCCATATGGCCTTTTCACCAAGTTGGTTCTTGGAGAGAATTTGGGGAGAAAAATATGTTCTCCTTTGGCTGGCTAGACCAAAGATTGATGTTATATCTGGAGAGCAGTGGTTCTCAAACTTCAGTGCACATCCAAATCATCTGGGATGATTTGTTAAAACACAGATTGCCAGGCCCACCCCCAGAGCTTTTGATCAGTAGGTGTGAAATGGGACCTAAGAATTAGCATTTCAAACAAGTTCCCTGCTGGTGTTGATTGCTGCTGGTCTGGGAACTACATTTTGGATTCTTAGGTCTAGGATCTTTAATTCTCATTTTCCCACTAACCTGTTTTTGTACCTTTGTCTCTGATAGTGGGAAATGATGTTCTTTTGGTGTGTGTGTTAGAGTTCTCCTTTGAATAAAATAAAATACAAATGTTGAATAAATATTATGAAGTATTTCTTCATAGGGCTAGCACTGATCTTCAGGTTCTATTAATTGACAGTTGTAGGAGCCACTTGAGATCCTTATCCTTTAAGTTTTCTGTGGCAATCAATGGAAGCTGTTTCTGCACTTCCAAACTTCCTGGCATGTTGACGGGGATGGTGACTGGGGAACCCCCAGAGCCCGTACCTCATATAGTCCAAATACGGGTTCTTGGATTGTCTGGTTGAAAGTGTGGTGTCTGTCTTTTCCTTGTCTTTGTGTATCTGGTGTTATCTTCTAAGACAGTTGAATCATGAGGCCCATCCTGGAAGCTGCTTATGATTTCCTTGTTATTATTGATGTTAGTTACTGGAGCTGCCATTTGTCAGGCATGGACCTAGTAATTGAACTCTCTGGAGGTCAGAATTACTGAGAGAGGGAAAGCACCAATATATTCAGTTCAGCCAGATTTTTTTCTGTATTATTTTCTGAGAAGGCTACCATTTGGAACAAATCTTAAAAGAAACAGGCCCAGTGATTCTCAGCTGTGGCTGAGACATCAAAAAATCCTAGGCAGCTTCGAGGTGAGAGGCTGAATGCTTGGACCCCCAACTCCCACCCCAGACTAATTAAATCTGATGCTCCACGTGTGGAGCCTGGTCTTGTTATATTTTCAAATCTCCCTAGGTTAGTGGTTCTCAAATTTTGGCCTGCATCAACATCACCTGCAAAGCCTGTTGGAGATTGCTGGGTCCCACTGCTAGAATTTATGATTGAGTAAGTCTGGGTTGGGGACCTAAGAATTTACATTTCCAACAGGTTCCCTGGGGATGCTGATGCTACTGGTTTTGGAACCATACTTTGAAGACCACTGCTTTGATGATTACAGTGTACAACTCTAGATAGCATGGCTGCTCTGGGCAGAGGTTGCCTTTTCTCTGAGCTCAGCTGTTAGCTACTTCATTAACCTCGGCTTCCCTAGCAGGCTAAATAATAACTCTCAAATCCACTGTGAACCTTTTTTTTTTTTTTTTACAGACTGAAGTATTTTAGGGGATTGTGCTCTTAGTTACATTGGAGCCCATTAAATTATATGGCAATTTAATTTTGTTAAACAAAACTATATTTGTATCAAATATGGCACTTTAGTCGCTTCTAGCTGTATCAGTGAGCTTCAAAGAGCTCTATCTTTGCTGATATTTTTCATTATATTTTCCTTTAATTTTATTTACCAGACCCTTAAATTGAAGAAAAATAGCAACCACAGCATAAGCAGGCCTAAAATAAATTAGATCTTTATGGGCAGTTTTCTGCATTATACTCCCCTGGTATGATAAATTCAGTCATCATTTTATGAGGCTCGCCATTCCTGGAAAGGTTATTTTTACCAAAAGTGTCTAAAGAGCATCTTCAAACCTAGTGAACCTTAGGAGTTTCCAAATCTTGGTTCTTGACCTGATCCTGCAGAATTCTGAATGTAATTTAATCATAATTATACCTTTTAAAACAGGTATGTACATTGGCTTTCTCACTGTACCAAATGTTCATGCCTCTCTTGCTAGTGTGATAAGAAGAGCAAGGCCTTCACAGACATATCTTTATTAGTATTACTAGCAGAGTAGGTTGGGCAAATTATTTGGTCACTCCCAGCCTTAGTTTTCTTATCTGTAGAATGGTAGGAATAATCCCTGTCTCACAAGGCTATTGCAAGATCAGATATAAGGAGGCCCAAGTCCCCAGCATAGTACCTGCTAAAAAGTGCTCTATAAGTGGGAGCTGTTTTTTGTGGTGTTGATGGGGTCTAAGAAGCTCTTGGAATCCTCTTTGTGGGGAGAGGATGCCATGATCAAAATTGGATATTCACCCAAGCCACAGAACCAAATCAAACAAATCATATGTAACTCCATTGTGTCTACACATGAATTCACCACATGTCTACATTACTTTTGTACTTTATTCTAAAATATTAAAATGTGTCAATGGAGAACATTGCAGGTCAGAGTCCTGCTCTAAAAAAATAACTTGTGCAAACATGATTGTTGACCTAGTTTTTAGTACTGTCTTTCATTTTTACATGGTGGCGTGATATGTCTATTAGGCACTCTTTTTAATGTGGATTCTTGGCAATAATTCATTTAGGCTTAATTAAAAATGGAACTTGATTTAATTAAAGGATTACCTTCACAATAAAAGCTAGGGCGGATTTCTTTGAAGTTTGTAGATCTTCATTCTAATGATCATATGGCTGATGCCTTGTGAGACTGTGCTTATTTACAGCTTAAACCAGTACTTACAATACAGACTTCTCATTTCCCTGAACAAAAAGGGTTTTGGAACTTTACCCTCCATTGAGTGAGGTGGGTGCACCAAGCAGGCTACTGTAGTTTTTCAAAGTCAGCACTAGTTTGGAAGAAATAAAGTCCATGTGAAAAAACAAAACCAAAATCAAAACCACACCTGGAGAACTCTAATTATTCTTATCTTGATATGTTAATTTAACAAGGTTATGATATTATATAACTAATATCATTATGTAAATGTATATTTTATTTTAAGTCCATTAAGCTCAACTTGTTGCAACAATTATGTGTTCAGTTTCTTCAAGTTAGGAATTTTCTATACTGGTTCCCAAAATGTGTGTGTCTCAGTCTTTACAGGTGTTTTAATGTGTGTGTTTTTGTATAGGTCTGTGAGCATTTTGTTTGCTTGTTTTTATAATGCACAAAACAACCCTTGAATAATCATTGTAGTATAATGACCATAAAGCATAATTTTGCTTTCCTTCAGTATTTATGTTAAAAACCCATTTAAAATAATATAAAAATCATTATAGTCTATCTTTTCTCTTTAAGTCTTGATAAAAAATTTTCTGTCTCTTTTTATTTTAATAAGCTAGTGAAACAAGCTAGGCTCTTAGATTTAATTTTGCCTAACTCTAGGTAAGGGTTGAGCTTTCTTCTATAGGGTGATCATTCCTCTCCTCTCTTCCCTCAAGGAGCTCATCTCTTCTCACTGCAGAGCTAAAAACTTAATAGTGATATGCCAAAAAACACATGGGATTAAGACCCCTGGATGAGGACAGTCCCCACATCTTTTATATGTATCCACTGGGCTTCTTGCCAACCTTCTACTTCTCTAGATATTCTTATTTGAACATTTCTGCTTCTCTCTTCTGCCCCTGTTCAAAAGTTAACCCCTAGGAAAGCACTGTCATCTATTGGGATTTACACCATAGGATGTACATGTACAGAAACTTGACTTTGTTTTCTGTAATTGAACTCAATTTGATCATGAACTCCCATTTCTGCTGATGGTGGGGGAAAATAAACTTTTACTTTTTCAAAGTAATTTGTTTTCTTCCTTTATACAATTTTGTCTTTAGATAAGGCAGTGGGTCCTGGATTGTTTCCTACCATCCCCTTTCTGTTTCCTTGTCTTGAGAAAGAGGGGAAAGCTTATCGAACCTTATAGTAGTGAGATGGAATGGGTGGAGTGTTTAGGATGTCCTCAGTCTCCTTCCGGCCACTGTGGGTGAGGTAACCAGGTTTATTCACCTCTGAGTAGTGGTCAGCACCACTGCTAGTGTCCCTGGAGTCTGTGATAGAATCAGGCCTCAAAGTTCAGTAACTCTGTAAGCGTCTACTTTAACTTCACTGTGGCCACCAGGTATTCTCCTCTCAGAGCCCCAGATATGAGCCAGGGCACAATCCCTCTCTAACTTCCCCTTCAATCTGTCTGTAGTTTATACAATTTCCTCTTGGACCCTCATCTTCACCCCAGCCAGGGTTTCTCAGGGACACAGGCAGTATCTTAAAGCTAGACTTCTCATTTTACAGTCTCTTCATTCTGCTTACAGCTTGTAAAGGGCTTTTTAAAAAACCTTTTTTTGGTAAAGAAAAAAAAAATTTTGTTTCCGTATTCTGCAGTTGACCTTATTTATCTCTGTGTCAAATCTTCCAGCTTTGACTCATTGGTCCTCTGAATGCATCCTTGCAACAATTCCTGGCTCTTACAAGTGTCATCTTTAAAATGGACATTAAGAGCCTTTTTTGGAATTCAAAAGTAGAGTATCATTTTATTTTCTCTGCTGGATTCTGCCTTTCTCCTGAACCAACTGATACCTCAGCTTCAGGGAGCACAGACTAAGGGTTAGCAATAATTAAATAAATGAAATTATATCAAATAACATTTCAGAATTATTTGATATTACTACTTCAAATAAGCTTATGTGCTGCAGATCTTACATAATGATTTTGTCCAGTATTGTTTCAGAGACTATTTTGGTGAGTGTTGGACTTTCATATCAATTAGATAGCCCTATTTACTCAAATAGTCTGTTGGCTTTTCAATTTGATCATAAAATAGTATGTAATGAGGATGCATAAAATATTTACTAATATTTATTGGCAAATTTCTATGATCCCAGACATATTAAGAAGTATCTGCAATGACTCTTACTCTCACTGTGTGATTTAAACAACTATGGTTTATTTTTTAACTGTGTAGGTTTTTAAAACTACAGTTACATAGAAAGCAATTTAAAAACCTACTATGTAGGAGTTGATTGTGACACTAAATTATATATATAAAACAAAAATAAATGTATATTTGGAGTTTGCTCCATTATTCCAAAGCTACGGCAATTATCTCTAATGGTTCATAGTAAAGAAGGGCAGAAACACACAAGCCATTTCTTTTCTATAAATTTATTTGTTTTATTTATTTATTCTCTGGCTGCATTGGGTCTTCGTTGCTGTGCACGGGCTTTCTCCAGTTGTGGCGAGCAGGGGCTACTCCTCCTTGCAGTGCGTGGCTTCTCTTGGCAGTGGCTTCTCTTGTTGCGGAGCACAGGTTCCAGACACACGGGCTTCAGTAGTTGTGGTGCACAGGCCTAGCTGTTCCGCGGCATGTGGGATCTTCCTGGACCAGGGCACGAACCCGTGTCGCCTGCATCAGCAGGCAGACTCTCAACCACTGTGCCACCAGGGAAGTCCCCACAAGCCATTTTAATAAGGTTCATTCAACGCAGAATTGGTAGGGAGAATAACTGATCAGATTTTACAACTATTGAGAAGACCCCTTGAGGGCAAAGCCATGTTTCCACAGAAACATAAAGGGAATTAATATTTATGAAGCATCTACTGTATGCCAGGTACTACACTAATAGCTCATATGTATATGATGTTTTACTTAGTCTCTATTAGGTAGGTAGTTCTTATAGTAAAAGAAGCATTTTATAATGAAGCAACTGGCACATAGCCAAGCTGGAATTAAAGACTAGGTCTCTTCCCTACAACCCATTGCCAACACTAAAATCAGCTTTTATAATCTTCCTCTCTATTAGATAAGCAGTAGGTGACATTTGAATAAGGTAATATTTTTAAAAGATAGTCATTCACAGAAAAAAGTTAATCGTATAATTATAAAATGATTAAGAACTGTTTAAAATTGAAGTGTAGTTGACTTACAATATTATATTAGTTTCAGGTGTATGACATAGTAATTCAATATTTTTATAGATTATACTCCATATAAAGTTATTATGACATATTGGCTATATTCCCTCTGCTCTACATTATATCCCTGTAACTCATCTATTTTGTGCCTAGTAGTTTGTACCTCTTAGTCCCCCTTACCCATTTTACCCTCTCCCCCCCCCTCTCTCCTCTGGCACTAACCAGTCTGTTCTCTATATCTGTGAGTCTGTTTCTGTTTTGTTATATTTGTTCATTTGTTTTATTCCTTAGATTCCACATATAAGTGATAACATATAGTATTTGTCTTTCTCTCACTTATTTCACTTAGCTGAATACTTTCTAGGTCCACCCATTGTTGTTGCAAATGTCAAAATTTTATTCTTTTTTAGACCTGAGTAGTATTCCATTGTGTGTGTGTGTGTGTGTGTGTGTGTGTGTGTGTGTGTATATATATATATATATATATATATATATATATATATACACATACATACATACATATACCACATATTCTTTATCCATTCATCTGTTGATGGACACTTCAGTTGCTTCCATATCTTGGCTTTTATAAATAATACTGCTATGAACATTGGGGTGCATACTTTTTTTGATTTAGCGTTTTCATTTTCTTTGGCTAAATACACAGAGTAGAATTGCTGGATCATGTTAGTTCTGTTTTTAATTTTCTGAGGAACCTCCATACTGTTTTCCACAGTGACTGTACCAATTTACATTCCCACCAACAGTGCATGAGGTTTCTCTTTTCTCCACATCCTCACCAACACTTGTTATTTGTTGTCTGTTTGATAATAGCCATTCTGACAGGCGTGAGGTGATATATCATTGGGGTTTTGATTTGCATTTCCTGATTATTAGTGATGTTGAGCATCTTTTCATGAGCCTGTTGGCTATCTGTATGTCTTCTTTGGAAAAATGCCTATTCAGGTCCTCTAACCATTTTAACATCACGTGCTTTGTTTCCTTTGATGTTGAATTGTATTAGTTCTTTATATATTTTAGATATTAACCCCTTATCTGACATATCATTTGCAAATATCTTCTCCCATTCAATAGGCTGCCTTTTTGTTTTGTTGATGGTTTCCATCACTATGCAAAAGCTGTTAAGTTTGATTGGGACCCTTTTGTTTACTTTTGCTTTTGTTTCCCTTGCCTGAGGAGACAGATCCAAAAAAATATTGCTAAAACCAATGTCAAAGAGTACTGCCTATGTTTTCTTCCAGGAGCTTTATGGTTTCAGATCTTGCACTTAGGTCTTTAATCCATTTGAGTTTATTTTTGTATGGTGTGAAAAAATGTTCTAATTTGATTCTTTACATGTAGCTGTCCGTTTTTTCCAACACCAATTATTGCAGAGACCGTCTTTTCCCCATTGTATATCCTTGTCTCCTTTGTCATAAATTAAATGACCATATGAGCGTGGGTTTAGTTTTGGGCTCTCTATTCTGTCTCAGTGCTCTGTGTGTCTGTCTTTGTGCCAGTACCATGCTGTTTTGATTCCTGTAGCTTTGTAGTATAGTCTGAAGCCAGGGCACATGATATCTCCAGCTTTGTTCTTATTTCTCAAGATTGCTTTGGCTATTTGGGGTCTTTTATGGTTCCATACAAATTTTAGAATTATCTGTTCCAGTTCCCTGAAAAATGTCATGAGTATTTTTTTTTTTTTTTTTTTTTTTTTTTTTTTGCTGCAGTACACGGGCCTCTCACTGTTGTGGCCTCTCCCGTTGCGGGGCGCAGGCTCCGGATGCGCAGGCTCAGCGGCCATGGCTCACGGGCCCAGCCGCTCCGTGGCATGTGGGATCTTCCCGGACTGGGGCAGGAACTCATGTCCCCTGCATCAGCAGGTGGACTCTCAACCACTGCGCCACCAGGGAAGCCCGTCATGAGTATTTTGATAGGGATTGCATTAAATCTGTAGATTTCTTTGTAGAGTATGGACATTTAAAAAATATTAATTCTTCTAATCAATGAACATGGGATATCATTCCGTTTATTGGTATTATCTTCAGTTTCCTTCTTTAACTTCTTATAGTTTTCAGAGTACATGTCTTTCACCTACTTGGTTAAAGTTATTCCTAGGTATTTTATTCTTTTCAATGTGATTGTTTTCTTGAGTTCTCTTTCTGATAGTTCATTATTAGTGTATAAAATTACAACAGATTTCTGTATACTAATCTGGTATCCTGCAACTTTACTAAATTTATTTATTAGTTCTGATAGTTCTTTTGTAGAGTCTTTAGGATTTTCTATGTATAGTATCATGTCATCTGCAAATAGTGACAGTTTTACTTTTTCCCTTCCAATTTGGATGGCTTTTCTTTTTCTTGTCTGATTGCTGTGGCTAGGACTTCCTATACAATATTAAATAGAAGCAATGAGAGTGGGCATCCTTGTCTTGTTCCTGATCCTAGAGGAAAAGCTTTCAGCTTTTAACTGTTAGTATGATGTTAGCTGTGGGTTTGTCATACATGGTCTTTATTATGTTGAGGTATGTTCCCTGTATACCAACTTGGTTGAGAGTTTTTAATCAAATCTTTAAACATGGTTTTCACATAAAGTATAAACATTTACTCTAACTCTTATTTATTGATTCAGTTTATGACTTTGAAACTGGGTGTAAGTGATTGTGAGAACAGTTGGACACATAGTTTGGCACAAATTCAGTGACTCTTGGGGGCTGGGAATAACAGTAATCAATATAACATATAAAGCATTATTTCCCCTCCTGGGAATTATTTTAGAAATAGAAGGATTTCCCATTTCATGCTTTGTCCTATCCATAAAGTGAAAAATTACTCATCATCACATGCAAGTCCCAAACATTACTTGGGTGCCTATGGGCAAGGTACTATACCACTCACTCAGAAAGCAAAGATGTGATCTCTTACATGTAATCAGATGTCTACACTAAATTTAAAGGTTTTTGGCACATGTTGCCCTGAGATAGTTCCTGGGAGCAGGTATACTGTGTGTGTGTGTATATTTTAAATGTTGTATATGTAAGAAATGCCCTATACATATTCATTTGATGGTAATGCAATGAGATCATGGTTAAAAGGAGCCTCAGTGTAGTAGCATGGAGTTTAGCACATATTAGCTATTCAATATGTATTAATTACTTTAAAGTGAATTTCAAAGTACTACTTAGACTTGATTGAGGGTCCAATCTGATTCTGAGAACATGAGTCATTAGCTCGTGTCCTTCTAAGCTCCGAAATCCTATATATCTTTTGGGGACATCATTGGCTTTTTTTTTTTCATTTCATAAGGAAAAGATCTTTGAACTATATCATCTAGGAATTACACAACTTGGAAAAAACTGTCAGGGCTTTTCTTACTAATGAACGACCTTCAGTTAAGGATTCTAAATCAGGAAGTGGGAGAAAGTTTATGACTTAGAATTCTGTTTAAATCAATATGCTCTTTAAAAACAAACATGTATTTTAAAAGGCCTTGCTGTATTCATCATTCATACACTCATTCTGACTTAACTGTAATGAGTTGAAAGTGTTGAATATGTGAATTGTGGTTAAGTGTGTAGGTCCTAACACTTACACCTTCATTCTACATTTTGGCAAAATAGGATCCTTAGGAAGTCACTAAGATACCTTATGTAAGCTAAAAAATGCATATATTTTACAACTAAATGGAAAAATAATCCAATTAAATAATTTGCTATCTCATTAATAGGCAGGCATTAAATAGTACCATTAAAACCAGCTTGCAGCTTCATGCATTTTGAAAATATTTTGACCACCAGTGAGAATATATTTAAATTAAATTTTTATAAAGTTAATATTTAAGTTACTTTTACTTTGATTGTCTTACGATTAAAAATATTTCATTATAGAGTGCTTTTTATCTTTAAGAACCATGAAATGAGGGACAGTGCCAGTGATGTCTTGTTTCTTTATTGCTCCAAGCACAGGAAGAGAATTTTCAATTAGAAATTCCATTTTCTCTTTATATATGGGAAGTAGCACATAGAGGCAGATGAAACATTGGCCTAGCTATTTTTTTTAACATCTTTATTGGAGTATAATTCCTTTACAATGGTGTGTTAGTTTCTGCTTTAAACAAAGTGAATCAGCTATACATATACATATATCCCCATATCTCCTCTCTCTTTTGTCTACCTCCCACCCTCCCTATCCCACCCCTGTAGGTGTTTACAAAGCACCGAGCTGATCTCCCTGTACTATGTGACTGCTTCCCACTAGCTATCTATTTTACATTTGGTAGTGTATACATGTCCATGCCACTCTCTCACTTAGTCTCAGTTTACCCTTCCCCCTCCCCGTGTCCTCAAGTCCTTTCTCTACGTCTGCATCCTTATTCCTGTCCTGCCCCTGGGTTTTTCAGAACCTTTTTTTGTTTTTTGTTTTTAGATTCCATATATATGTGTTAGCATATGGTATTTGTTTTTCTCTTTCTGACTTACTTCACTCTGTATGACAGACTCTAGGTCCATCCACCTCACTACAAATAACTCAATTTCGTTTCTCTTTATGGCTGAGTAATATTCCATTGTATATATGTGCCACATCTTCTTTATCCATTCATCTGTCGATGGGCACATAGGTTCCTTCCATGTCCTGGCTTTTGTAAATAGAGCTGCAGTGAACATTGTGGTACATGACTCTCTGAATTATGGTTTTCTCAGGGTATATGCCCAGTAGTGGGATTGCTGGGTCATATGGTAGTTCTATTTTTAGTTTTTTAAGGAACCTCCATACTGTTCTCCATAGTGGCTGTATCAATTTACATTCCCACCAGCAGTACAAAAGGGTTCCCTTTTCTCCACACCCTCTCCAGCATTTACTGTTTATAGATTTTTTGATGATGGCCATTTTGACTGGTGTGAGGTGTTACCTCATTGTAGTTTTGATTTGCATTTCTCTAATGATTAGTGATGTTGAGCATCCTTTCATGTGTTTGTTGGCAATCTTCTTTGGAAAAATGTCTATTTAGGTCTTCTGCCCATTTTTGGATTGGGTTGTTTGTTTTTTTGATATTGAGCTGTATGAGTTGCTTGTAAATTTTAGTGATTAAGCCTTTGGCAGTTGCTTCATTTGCAAATATTTTCTCCCATTCTGAGCGTTGTCTTTTTGTCTTGTTTATGGTTTCCTTTGCTGTGTAAAAGCTTTTAAGTTTCATTAGGTCCCTTTTGTTCATTTTTTTTAAATTTCCATTTCTCTAGGAGGTGGGTCAAAAAGGATCTTGCTGTGATTTATGTCATAGAGTGTTCTGCCTATGTATTCCTCTAAGAGTTTGATAGTGTCTGGCCTTACATTTAGGTCTTTAATCCTTTTTTTTTTTTTTTTGCGGTACACGGTCCTCTCACTGTTGTGGCCTCTCCCGTTGCGGAGCACAGGCTCTGGACGCGCAGGCTCAGCGGCCATGGCTCACGGGCCTAGCCGCTCCGCGGCATGTGGGATCTTCCCGGCCGGGGCACAAACCCGTGTCCCCTGCATCAGCAGGCGGACTCTCAACCACTGCGCCACCAGGGAAAACCCTTTAATCCATTTGGAGTTTATTTTTGTGTATGATGTTAGGGAGTGTTCTAATTTCATTCTTATACATAGAGCTGTCCAGTTTTCCCAGCACCACTTATTTGAAGAGGCTGTCTTTTCTCCATTGTATATTCTCACCTCCTTTATCAAAAATAAGGTGACCATATGTGTGTGGGTTTATCTCTGGGCTTTTATCCTGTTCCATTGATCTATATTTCTGTTTTTGTGCCAGTACCACACTGTCTTGGTTATTGTAGCTTTATAGTACAGTCTGAAGTGAGGGAGCATGATTCCTCCAGCTCTGTTTTTCTTTCTCAAGATTGCTTTGGCTATTCGGGGTCTTTTGTGTTTCCATACAAATTGTGCAATTTTTTGTTCTAGTTCTGTGGAAAATGCCAGTGGTAGTTTGATAGGGATTGCATTGAATCTGTAGATTGCTTTGGGTAGTAGAGTCATTTTCACAATGTTGATTCTTCCAACCCAAGACCATGGTATATCTCTCCATCTGTTGGTATCATCTTTAATTTCTTTCATCAGTGTCTTATAGTTTTCTGCATACAGGTCTTTTGTCTCCCTAGGTAGGTTTATTCCTAGGTATTTTATTCTTTTTGTTGCAATGGTGAATGGGAGTGTGTCCTTAATTTCTCTTTCAGATGTTTCATCATTAGTGCATAGGAATGCAAAAGATTTCTGTGCATTAATTTTGTATCCTGCTACTTTACCAAATTCATTGATTAACTCTAGTAGTTTTCTGGTAGCATCTTTAGGATTCTCTATGTACACTGTCATGTCATCTGCAAACAGTGACAGCTTTACTTCTTCTTTTCCAATTTGGATTCCTTTTATTTCTTTTTCTTCTCTGATTGCTGTGGCTAAGACTTCCAAAACTATGTTGAATAATATTGGTGAGAGTGGACAACCTTGTCTTGTTCCTGATCTTAGAGGTAATGGTTTCAGTTTTTCACCATTGAGAATGATGTTGGCTCTGGGTTTGTCATATATGGCCCTTATTATGTTGAGGTAAGTTCCCTCTGTGCTTACTTTCTAGAGGGTCTTTATCATAAATGGGTGTTGAATGTTGTTGAAAGCTTTTTCTGCATCTATTGAGATGATCATATGGTTTTTCTCCTTCAGTTTGTTAATATGGTTTATCACATTGATTAATTTGCATATATTGAAGAATCCTTGCATTCCTGGGTTAAACCCCTCTTGATCATAGGGTATGATCCTTTTAATGTGCTGTTAGATTCTGTTTGTGCCTAGCTAATTTTATTAGACTTTCCTAGAATGACCTCTACCACAAATCTCTCCCATATAAATGTGCCCTTCTTGGGGGTTTTTATCCCATTTTCCCTCTCCTTTACATTGCAGTGTGACATATCTCTTTGAATTCAGATGATCTTTGCCCACTTATCTAGAGTTTGCTCCTTAATAGTTATATTTTTTCACAATTTTTTTTCAGTTTTTATGTTTATAAACGTGTTCAATACCATTTTAAGGGAAAGCATGCAGTCTTAGTCACAGCTCCAAGAACTTTCTAGGTGGAAAGTGTCGTTGTTTTTTTTTCTGAGAACTGAGAGGCACATTTTACACTAAAACTAATACTTGAATTATGTTACAGTTGGCAAATTGAAATAATTTCTCCATTACTGTAGTCCTTCCTTCCTTTTTTGCTTCCTTCTTCTTTTTCTCTTTTCTCTCCCTTATTTCCCCTACTTTGTAATTCTTCTCTTTCCTTCCCATTTCCTTCCTTTCCTATCATCTTTTTATATCTGTTTTACTCTTTCACTTTTTGCACTTTTATTTTGGTATAGTTTTAGATTTATAGACAAGTCATAAAAATAGTATAAAGAATTTCCGTATACCATCCATCTAGCTTCCCCCAAAGTTAACATGTTATATAACAATGGTGTATTTATAAAAACTCTTTATTTTGTATTTTTCATGTACTCCAACCCGCTATTGCAATACCTGTCAACCAGTACTGTGTAATAGGACTGTCTTATATCAGTGAAAATAATGCATTTTTTGTTTTAGTTTTTTGTTTTTTGTTTTTTTTGCGGTACACGGGCCTCTCACTGTTGTGGCCTCTCCCATTGCGGAGCACAGGCTCCGGACGCGCAGGCTCAGCGGCCATGGCTCACGGGCCTAGCCGCTCCGCAGCATATGGGATCTTCCTGGACCGGGGCATGAACCCGTGTCCTCTGCATCAGCAGGCGGACTCTCAACCACTGCGCCACCAGGGAAGCCCAATAATGCATTTTTTAAAAATAAATTTATTTATTTATTTTTGGCTGCCTTGGGTCTTCGTTGCTGCGCGTGGGCTTTCTCTAGTTGCGGTGATTGGGGGTAGTCTTTGTTGCGATGCACAAGCTTCTCATTGCGGTGGCTTCTCTTGTTGTGGAGCATAGGCTCTAGGCACGCAGGTTTCAGTAGTTGTGGCACACGGACTCAGTAGTTGTGGCTCGCGGGCTCTAGAGCACAGGCTCAGTAGTTGTGGTGCATGGGCTTAGTTGCTCCGTGGCATGTGGGATCTTCCTGGACCAGGGCTTGAACCCATGTCCCCTGCACTGGCAGGTGGATTCTTAACCACTGCATCACCAGGGAAGCCCAATAATGCATGTTTCACAAGGATACAATGAGATAACCTCAGCGCACATCCTCTTTCTTTCCCTCTACCACTTATCCTTATTTACACTCTGATAGTGTATTTTTATGAATGATTTTTAAAAAAATTTTCTCTAATATAATAGTCTCATTAAAGAGGCTGTTTCAGAGATTTTCTGTGGTTTAATATCACCCAGAATTTACTCCTTGAATACTGAAGCCATATCTGAACTATTCTCTTTGCCTCCAGTCTTGGCATCTCCATCCTTTCTCCAGCCAGCTGCCAGGGTGATCTTTTTAGAGAGTACATCAGAATCATGTCATTCTCCTGCTTCACATCTTTCCATGGTTCCTCATTGACTATAGCTGTGGCTCCCAAACTGTGTGCTAGGGCACCCCAGGCATGGCAGTTAACTCACATGGGATATTTTAAATATTTGGGGGAAACAAAGCAATCTGTCCCTTAAACACCCTCTGTAATAGCTCGAGGTAGTTCAGTTTCAACATTAGATTGGCTCCATTCCTTTTGATGATGTCATATTTTACAAAGCTGAGTTTTCAGTGGTTGCTGTGATGAAAACAAGCATTGTGTTAAAAAACAATGTAAAACAAAAAAGGTGGCAGTGTTCAATCTGATTCCAAAATCTGTGAAGATATGCAGTGCCCAAGCAAGAATGTCCCATTGGTAAGTAATGTGGCTACTTAAGGATGAAATAAAAATGTTAATTTTCTTTTTAATTTATGTGTATTATGTTTTCAAATGGTTACTGAGTTTTAGGACATAAATATTGATTGCGCTTTTTTAGACATAACTACTTAAAGAGAACTGTTATTTATCTCTTTTGGCCTAGAGTCTCAATGAAAAAATGTACTGACACTAAGAGTGCTGCAAACCAAAAAACTTTTCAAATGTCTGGTCAGAAATTAAAAATTCAAACTCCATGACAAGGTATGGCAGGCACAGTCCTTCAAAGTCAGTTTTCTGACCTTAAAATGAAGAAGTAGTACCATTCATGCTTACATTTCTAGGTTTCAAATTCCTTATCTATAAGGTTGGGATAGTATTAGTACCTAATATATGTTAAGAGAGTTGTTGAAATTAAATTAACATGTACTGGCACTTAGCACAGTGCCTGGCACATGGTAAGTATGCAGTGAGGTTTTGGTGATTAAATTAAGCACAATGATATTTGCTCTTAAAATTAACATCATCTCAGTCAAAACAGTTACAGACTTAGAATCTGAGAGCCCTAATAGTCTTAAGAGTCCTAGTGTTGGTTAACTTGCTTAAGGTAGTTCAGCTAGTTAGTGGCAATGTGAAAACTTGAAGTCAGATATTTTGGGTCTGTCTCATCAGCCTTTCCTCTACTCTGCAAGCAAAATCAGTGGTTTTCATCCTTCAGAAGGTGTGCATTACGAAGTACCAGTCATGAGTAGAAACAAGTTTTCTAAGTTCAAGGAGGACGTTAAGAAATCAAATCCAATAGTGTCTTTTTATTTTTTACTTATCTTTGGACAAAGATTTATCTGGTATTACATTTGTGAAAATGGGAAGAATAAAATACTGAGTTGTTTGCCTTACCTAGAAAAGTAGGACAGTGTGGGCTATAATTTGAATTGGTTCTTATTCCCATATTGCTTTTTTGCTTCTGTGTCTTTTTTTCCTTAAAAGGGAGGGTTCTATAAAAATACTCATATTTATTCTGCAGGTGGAAACACCTTGCTTTAGTGATGCAAGTACCCTGAAGGAGGCCTGTTTTGAGCTAGAGGGAAGGGTAGAAAGATCGTAGAGGTGACATTAGAAGGTCTTTCCTGTGTTGCTACCTGCAGTTTGGTCTTGGGCCCTGGCCAAACAGAGATAGGGCATCTGTTTAGGCTTTGAATTCCTAGTATTGAGAGAAACAAAACGAAAACAAAAAGGAGTAGATGATGGTGTCAGGATTAGTGAAGTACCATACTAAGCATTACTGCTGCTGAACAAACTTAAAACTGTGAACCCTGATTTCCTCATCTAAGTAAGAAAAAAATATTTGATCAGATTATTTCTAAAGTCCTTTCTTGTTCCATCATAATTTGGAGGATCAAATTTATTGTCCACAGGGCCATAAACTCATATTCTACCCCTGGGGCTTAGAAAGGTCACTTAGCTCAGTGCATGAGTTTCCTGATCTGTTGGATTGATCCAGCTGGGTCTACGGATTATATTTCCTGATATCATGCAAAACAAATAAGCAACAAAACTAAAGAAATCCTTATTCTAGATCAAATAAGTTCAGCATATAATACATCCTATATTCCTCTTAGAGATTCATAATACACATTTTTATATTAAAGACTCAAAGTATCCTTCAGTAAAGATAGGTTTATTTGACTCACTGTCTTAAAAGAACTTTTTTGGTGACACAGTTCATTGACATACCATGGACTGACCACTCTGGACTAGAGTATTTCTAAATCCCAACTGTAAACATTTCAATGCTATGTTTCCAAAAAATAATTTGAGATCAGATGAGTTGGTAGCCAGCTCTCTAAGTCTGCTGAGCTATGCCTTTCACCTTTTATTATATATGAGGGTCAATTATATTCTGGGCGTGCTAAGTAAACCATGAAATTGTTGCAATCAAGTGGTCCAGAATAAAGATAATGGAACCAGACTGCTTGGATTCAAAATTCAAGCCTTGCCTCTGCCACTTCCTCGCCTTGAGAACTGGGACAAGTTAAGAAGCTCAGTGCTTTATTTTCTATCATCAGTTAAATGGACATGATGATAGTACCTACATTGTAGGGCTCAGACCAGGAGCAGGGCCTGGTACATAATAAGTTTTCAACAAACGTTACTACTACTATGATGATAGTAATGATTGCTAAGGGAGCCTGCAGACTTCTCTCCTGGAGATATTGAGAAGGAATGGAAAGAGTCTCATCTCAGGTTCACGCATTGTTAAATTTTTATCTTCTTAAAATTTCTCCTCTCCATAGTGTTTGCCATCTCAGTAAATGGCATTAGCCTTCAGTCAGCAGTGCAGGCCCCAAACTTAGGAGGCCAATTAGTAAGTTCTTTGTCCTCTACCTTCAAAATATCCTTCAAATTATATCTTAAAACCTGTTCTTTTGAGATATTTATTAATATTATCACAGTGCAAACCACCACCATCTCTTCCCTGGAATCCTGCAATAACCATCTAATGATTTGTGGTCCCCCATAGTCCCTTTATCAGTAGCAACTAGAGTGCTTATTTAAAACTTATATCAAATAATTTGCCTAGGGCCCCATTGCATCAGAACAAAATCCAGACATCTAACCATGATCTTCAAAGTCCCTAGCTGCCTCCATAATCTCATTCCCTTCATTCACAGTGCTTTGGACATCGTGGTGAAACACAGAAAGTTTGTTCTTACCTTGGTCTTTTGTATTTGATGTTCTTTTTGCCTACAGTATTCGTTCCACAGATTTTTATAAGCCTGGTTCCTTCTCTCTATTCTGGTCTGAGTCCAATGTTACCTTCTCAGAAAGACAATCTGCCATCACTGTAGTAGCCTCCAACACACTCTATCTGAATTTTTAAATTTGTTTATGTGTTTATTTTTCCATCCTTCAACCAGAAAGTAAAGCTGTACGGGAGTAGAGATCATGCAAGTCTTGTTCATGGGCATTTAGAATAAATTTTATTATTTCCATTTAAGTTACATATTTAATGACTGAATGAAGTTTTGCTTGAGGGTCTAACGGTACCCATCTCGCAAGCTTGTTTTGAAGGTTAAAAGAGAAACTACACATAAAGCAGCTGAATTCAGTACTTAGCAGATGTAAGCTGCTTAGTATCTGTCCTTAGTATTCCTTAGTATTTTTATGCCACTTCCTCATTTTCCTGTTCTATCCCCTCAAAGGTACTGAGAAAGAGGCTCAAGAGACTCCCCTTCCCCCTAATATCTGGAGGGTGCAAAGAAGTAGAGTCAGGTCTGGAGCCTCCATCTTTGGGCCTTCCTTTGGTCCAGGATGTCTCTCACTATGTCACCCAACTTCTATGGTAAAATATATTTAGCATTTAAGTTTTAAGAGACATTATATATATTTTCATATTCCATACAAATAATTCTTTTTAAAGAGGAAGGAAACCACAAGAACAGATTTGAACCCATGATGGAATTAATTCATTATCCTGTAATCATTTAAAATGTTTAAGATATAGCTAATCATCTATATTTTTTCACCTCTTCTACGATCCAACATTTGGAATGAGTTCTCATTCTATAGTGTTATACTCAGTCTACTTTAAATCCTAATGTAATTAAAATTTTTTATTTCCAAGCTGAAAGTGCTGACCATAATTATTTATCATTTTCCATACCTAATCCGTATTCTGCCCTACTGAGCTTCATGTTATTTGCATACTGAACTAGCAAGATTCATATTCAGGTACCTATGTTACTGATCAAATTGTACACAATGAAAAGTATGAGATACATCATATGTACAAACGTGTGTAACATGAGCATTTATATACATATATACACATATATGTATATATATATGTGTGTGTGTGTGTATATATATATATATATATATATATATATATATATATATATAGTTTAAACAATAACAAATAAGCATCTCTATTCACCATCCAGGTTATAAAAATAGAACATGATCAGTACCATTGACATTCCCTGTGTGCCCACCTCTATTTACAGAATTCGGTAATAATCATTTCTTTGCTTTCCTTTATATCCCTAAACAATGTAAGTTTAGTTCTGCCTATTTTTGTTTACTTCATACAAATGGAATCATACTGTATATATTGTTTGGTGACTTGCTTTTTCACTTTATGTTATGTGTTTGAAATTCATCCATGTTGATGAATACAACTGTGATTCAGTCGGGCTCACTTTAGTACAGAATTCCATTGTGTGAATAAATCACAATTTATTTCTCCCCCATCTTGTTGATTTGAACTGTTTATAGTTATTTGCTATTATGAACAGTGTTGCTGTGGACAATTTCTTATGCTTGTTAGTACATGTGTGCAAGGGTTTTTCTAAGGTTTATACCTAGAATTGGATGACTCTGTCATAGGATATTCTCATATTCAGCTCTCCTGTGTAATACCAACTTGCTTTCCAAAGTGATTATATCAAGTTACATTTCCCTCCAGTGGTACACAAAAATTCACGGGGCTTTCTATCTTCCTGAACATTGTCTGGAAGACTGTCAGGCTTTCAAGTTTTGCCCGTTTGGCTGGTGTGAAATGGTATCTCCTTGAGACTTTAATTTGCATTTCTTTGCTTACTAAAGACACTGAGCATCTTTACATATATTTATTTGGCATTCCCATTTTCTCTTCTAAGAAATGTTTATTTGTGGGGTTTTTTTTGTATTTATCTTATTGATTTATGAGTTCTTTTTACATATTCTAAGTACTATTTTGTCTGTCATATTTACAACAAACACATTTTCCCAATTATTTGGATTGTCATTTCATGATTCCTTTTGATAAACAGAAGTTTAAAATTTTAATATCGTTGAATTTACCAGTATTTTCCTTTTCTAAAAATTGGCACATAAAACATTCTCCATATTGATGTAATATATTCTCCTACCTTTTTCAAAAAGCCTTAATGTTTAACTCTTCACATTAAAGTCCTTGAATAGATTTTTGTATGAATTCCAAGGAAGGAATCTTGTGTTTTCATGTGAATTTGTAATTATTCCAGCATAATTTATTGAATAATGTGTCCGTTTCCCATAGATGTGCATTACCACCTCTATCATATATCAAGTCTCCAATTATGCATGAGTCTGTTTCTGAGCTCTCATTCTCATTTTGTTGGCCTATTTGTCTATCCCTGGGATAATGCCATAGTTTTAAAATTGCTCTAGCTTTATAATAAGTCTTAATAACTGGTAGGGCTAACCTTTTTTTATCATTTTCTTGACTCCTACATGAAGATATTTAGAATCATTCTGTCAAGTCCTATAAAACATCCCATTGGGATTTTTATTGAAATTGCATTGAAAGTGTAGATCAATTTGGGGAAGGGGGTTGATACCTTTACAACATTGGGTATTTCTATCCATGAAAATAGCATCTCTCTCCATTTATTTAGCTCTCCTTTAGGGTTTTTCAATAAAGGTTTGTACTTTATACATAAAGAATTTGCACATATTTATATTAAAATTATTTCTAGGTACCTCATCTTTTGGATTTGTAAGTGATGTGTTTTCAAATTGTATTTTCTAATTTGTTCTATTAAAAATCAATGTACTTTTATTAATTTTGATAATTAGGAAATGCTTAAGTTTTCTATACATACAATGATGTTATCCTGAAATAATAGAAGTTTTATTTCTTCATTTACAAACCATTTGTATGTTTTAAAAAAATTTTTTTTTTTTTTACTTATTCCACTGATTCAAAAATCAAAGGTAATGTTGAATAAAAGTGATAGTGGGCATTTTTTAAATGTAAATTCAGAAGGAATGATTTTGATATTTCACCACTGAATAAGATGTTTGCTTGAATTTTTTTGTAGGTATACTTTTCAAGATAAAAAAGTTCTTTGATTTCTAGTTTTTAAATAATTTATTATGAAGGGATGCTGAATTTTATAGAATGCTTTTACCAGTTAATCAAGATGAATATGTAGATTTTTTCACTTTGAACTGTTAATATGAAGTACGTTTCTGATTTCTAAAGTTCAACCAACTTTACATTCTTGAGAGAAACACAGTCTGATCATAAAAATTTAGGGCTTTTCTGTTCAATGCTGTGTTTGTCATACTATTTTAAATACTTTTATTATTTATTTATTTACTGAAGTATAGTTGATTTACAATGATTAAGGTTTACAACAAAGTGATTCAGTTATATATATATATATATGTTTGTGTGTATATATATGTGTGTATATATTCTTTTCCATTATAGATTATTACAAGATATTGAATATGGTTCCCTGTGCTATACAGTAGGTCCTTGTTTTATCTATTTTATGTAGTAGTGTGTATCTGTTAATCTCAAATTCCCAATTTATGCCTCTTCGCCCTTTCCCCTTTGGTAACCATGTTTTCTGTCTGTGAGTCTATTTTTGTCTTGTAAATAAGTTCATTTGTATCAACTTTTTTTAGACTCCACATATAAGTGATATCATATGATATTTATCTTTTTCTGTCTGACTTCACTTAGTATGATAATCTCTAGAATACTTTTATTTCTACAATTAGCATTGGACTGGTATTTGTCTTTCCTATTTGCTTGTCTGGTTTTAGTGTCAAAAGTTACTCATAAAATTATTTGGAGATTGCTTCTTTGCTTTCTATTACCTAAGATTAATAAACATGAGATTATTGATTCCTTGAGGATTTGTAGAACTTGCTTTTAAAATGCTCTGGGTATAATGTTTTCTTGAAAAGAAGATTTTTTTTATAGCTGTCTTTTTTTTTTTAAGTGTTATTAGCATTCAAATTTTCGCTCTTCTTGACCAGGACTAATAATTTGTACATTTCTAAGACTTTGTCTTTTCTACTTTGTTTTCATATTTAATTGTATTTTGTTGTTTATAATGTCCTCTTATCTTTTAAATTGTTTCTATTAGTCCTAAAATTGTTTTTTTTTTAAATCTGTCTTTTTCTGGAGATTACTCAGTTTTTTTAGCCTTTAAAAACTAAAAAATTTGACTTCTCTAATCCTTTCTACTGTATCTTTTTTTTCTATTTTCCATTCTTTATTTTCTATTTCTGCTTTTAATTATGTTGTTTTTTTTACTGCCAGCTTTAAAAAAATGACTTCCCTTTTCTACACCTTCTTAAATTCCTTAGCCTATTTTAACCATGTATATGTGTACGTATATGCATTTTATACTTTTCCTTCTAAGTGTACTTTATAAGTTTTGATACATTGTATTTTTCTCATCTTCGAGTTTTAAGCATTTCTTTATTTTCATTATGCTTCATTTTATACATGTGCTATTTAGAAGTGTGTTTCTTTAATTTCTATTTTTCTTTCTCCTCCTTATTCTATTTGCTCTTTTTGTCTTCCACCTCTTTTTATCCCTTCTATTATTTGTTTCTACCTTGTTTATAGTAAGAGAACATGATCTATATGACATTGATCCTCTGAAATATGGTGATATTTGCTTTGTCCTACATTGTGATCAGTTTTCCTTAAATGCCCCATGTGAACTCGAGAATATATATTCTTCAATTAATGATTGTCCATCAGATCAAGGTTCTAATTATGTTATTCAAGTCTTTACTGTTTTTACCAATTTTGTTAATATTCCTTTATAGTATCAGTTATAAAGTGAAGTATATCAGAACTTCCCACTGTCATGGCAGATTTGTCATTTTCTTGTTTTTATATTTTTCCTTTTGTGTTTTTGAGGTTCATAGAAATTTGGAATTGTTATATATTCTTGGTAAGTTAAACAACTTATCAATAGATAGTGACAAACTTTTACCTCTGCTAAGATTTTACCTTAGTCTATTATGATTAGTAATCTAATAAGTTGCGTTAGCTTGGTTCAAGTAGTATTTTACTAATATAACTTTTGTTGCCTTTTTTCTTTTAACTTTTTATGTCTTTGTAAACACATATGTAAATTTTATCTTTTTTGAATCATCTGATATTTTTTATTAATTGGAGATTTAGTTCATTTATGTTGAATATTTCAGGTGTATTTGTCTTCGTTTCTCACATATTATTTGTGTTTGTATATATTTTTTCACTTGTCTTTTTTTTTCCAGAATTATTTTCTCATTCCATTATTCTCTTCCTTGAGTTTAGAATTTATGTATGCGTTGTCTGTTCTTTTAGGTCAGTACACTTTAAATGCATATTTAACTTATCAGAGTCTAATGTTAATCCATATTTTATTATCCACCCAAATATAAAAGGATTTTAGAATGATTTAGTTAGTATTTTCTTTCTGACTTGTATAATTGTCCTAGCTTTTATCTATATCTTGATTCTTTTAACACCAGAAATAAGGCATGTATTTTTTTTCACTAGCTTAATTAATTTATTTTTTAAAGGGATCAGTATTTTGATTCTTCCTTTTTTTTAAGGTGTGTATTATTATTATATACAGTGTCACACATATGTTTGCAAATATCCTTTCTTCATCATTTCTTGAATCTTATATATTCCTTTTGAGATTATTTTTTTTTTCTAACATATAAGCTTTAGAAGGGCCTATAGAGAGAGTCTCTTGATTCTAAACACTGTTTCTATTGATTGGTCTGTAAATCTTTATTCCACCCTCATCACCCTGGACATTCTTGGTTGACTTTTTTTCTCTCAGTATTTTGAAAGTATTATTCCAACTACTGGTTTCCACTATTGCATGTAAAAATCATCATTCAATGTAGATTTTTATTTTAAATCTATTTTCTTTGTTTATGGCATTCTGAAATTTCACTATGACATATTTAAGTATGTATCTCTTGTTATTTATTCATGGGATATCTTGAACTTCTTAAATATATAAATCACTATCTTAGAAATACTAAGTTATTATCTCTTCAAATATTGCCTCTGTCCCATTTCGCTGTTCTTCTTTTTTGTGAACTTTGAATAGATCTGTGTTGCTGTTTCTCATTCTATTCTCTAGCCTTTTAGCCTCTTTTATATTTTGCCCCTCAGTGCTACATTAGAGTAATTTCTTTAGATTTATCTTTTAGTTTCACAAATTTTTTGTCAGGTTTGCTCAACCTTCTGTTAAACTCATTTATTAAGGTTTTGATGTCTATTATAGGTTTTTTTTTTTTTTTTTTTTTTGCGGTAGCGGGCCTCTCACTGTTGTGGCCTCCCCCGTTGCGGAGCACAGGCTCCGGACGCGCAGGCTCCGGACGCGCAGGCTCAGCGGCCATGGCTCACGGGCCCAGCCGCTCCGCAGCATATGGGATCCTCCCAGACCGGGGCACGAACCCGTATCCCCTGCATCGGCAGGCGGACTCTCAACCACTTGCGCCACCAGGGAGGCCCTATTATAGGTTTTTATCTCTAGAAGTTTTATTGCTTTCTTTTGCACAACTCTGTGGTTAATTGTTTTTTTTAAAAAATTAATTAATTAATTAATTAATTAATTTGGCTGTGTTGGGTCTTTGTTGCTGTGCGCGGGCTTTCTCTAGTTGCGGCGAGTGGGGGCTATTCTTCATTGTGGTACATGGGCTTCTCATTGTGGTGGCTTCTCTTGTTGTGGAGCATGGGCTCTAGGCGCGTGGGCTTCAGTAGTTATGGCACATGGGCTCTAGAATGCAGACTCAGTAGTTGTGGCACACAGGCTTAGTTGCTCCGCGGCATGTGGGATCTTCCCTGACCAGGGCTTGAACCCGTGTCCCTTGCATTGGCAGGCAGATTCTTAACCACTGTGCCACAAGGGAAGCCCTCTGTGCTTAATTTTTGAAGGTCTCTTTTTCCTTTGAGATACTCTCAGTGTCATCTTCTATTTGTTGCACTGAAAGCATTTATAGATGCTATATATTTCTGGGTTTTACAGGAGTGCCCCTGCAGTTTGTGTTTTCTGCTGACTATTTGAGTTAACTGCTGCCTTACATGTTTTGTTAACTTTTTTCTTATGAGCTTCCTGTTCCTTGGAACTTCACCTGTGGAAATTCTCTCAGGCCTGGTTTTACAGTGTGTTCCTCTAGAGAGGATTTGAGTTTGCTTTGTGTGTGGTGTTAGAGACACTACTCATCCGTCCCTCTTTAAAGTAAATGTGTACATTAGGGATTCTTGAGCGAATCAGGTTGTAAAATAGGATGTGGGATTAGAAAGTCTCAAGGAAAAGTTTTTCTCTCATTCCCACCTATAGTTAAGAGCATGAAGGGATGATACCCACTGTTGCCCTCTGCAGGAGGTTTTATTTTTCTCTCAAACACTTAAGAGATTCCAGCTGTGTGTACACTGGTCTTCTGTCTGACCTCCCATCTACTTGGGCCTTAAGCTTTTCCCCCCTATTTTCTGGTCATGCAATCTTCAAAAAACCAGGCTCTGGGGAGCTATGGTTTGGCTGATACTCCCAGAGTAAACACTGGCTTCAGTGCTATTTTAGCTCTCTGAATTCATCCTTTCTTGTCATTTCTCTCCTCCAACGAATTCTCAGCATTTCTCCATCGACTCAGCCCTGCATTGAAATTAATTTTTAAAAATTTATCATTTTTAGTTCTGTATTATAAAGATGTCTCTGTGTGTGTTTAAAACTAGCCTGCCATACTACTGGAAGGTAAATGTGCATAGTTTTCACTAGAGAACTTTTTATATTCAGATGAACTTTATTTTTATTGTCTGTGTGTTTGTGTCTTTCTGCATATACACGTGTTTAACATATACAAATATATGTTAAACAATTTAAAGCTATGGATAAATAGCATCATAAATTTTTATTTTGCTAATAATCAAACAATTTTAGCTCTACATACAGAAAATAACATATACTATGGATGGCATTGTAGATTTAGAAGTTGTTCCTGTGCTAACATGTCTTCTCCTGTCCCCAAGGTATCTCTTTTTTTGATGTCATAATTTAGATAAAATTTCAGGCATTTAGAATGAGGAATGATGGGGGGGAAAACCCTTCACTTTCAGGAAATAGCAAATCTTATAAAGTTTCCATCCAGCCAACAAAGGATAAGCCAATTTAACAAATACTTAGGATTGGACTTGGTCACAGAAACCAGACAGTTAACATAGGCCTTCTATCTGCTAGAAAGTTTAAGTTCAGGGCCATAGGTACCCATCCTTGGCAGTACCTGTAAATAAGCAAATTGGCAGAGGACTTCTCAGAAATGTGACCTTGCCTGCAGAGCTGACTTCTAGAGTTAAAATACCAGTTCTTATTATACAGGTGACATTGGATGCCTTTCTTAACCGCTCTAACCACCATTTCCTCATTTATTAAATGAATTTAATGAAAATAATAAATGTGTCTGTCTCATATAGCTGCTTGAGAAATCAAATAGTTTATTCAGTTGGATATACATTTGTGATTAATGTAAAGTATTAATAGGCCAGTCTAATTTTTCTGAGTCAGTGACAACATGTTCTATGATTCTGAGATTTTAGCCTTTTTATGCACTGAAATCCAGCAACCGAATTTTGAAGGCCTTCCTGCCTATACCCCAAATTGAGAACCTACACTTGTCATGTTCCCACTTTTCTGAGGTTGATCAGCATTCAAAAACATCTTGTCTATTACCAGGAGCACATGTAGATTTTTGTACCCAGGTTAGTGTTTTTTCTATACTCCACATAAGGTGGAGTTTGTGTGCCAACTCTATAGTGACTTCCAGTTTTAAAATCTGTTTGATATGCAGCCACGAAAGCACATTGATGCATATTCCAAGATTTCTGAGACTCAGGAAGGAAAGGCAAATCATTGTCTCTTCCCTGAATGCCTATAATTCTTCCTCTTGACATTTGTTCAATGCATCCAGGTATTGTTTTTCTCAGTACTGTATTTCTCAAATTAGGTGGTGAATCTCTAGAGGGTGGGTATCCTGAAATGGTTTTCTTATGTTAATTATTCAATATATATTAAGTTTTTGAGAATAATCGTATCCCTAATTCATTCATTCACTCATTTAACAAGTATTCATTAAACACCTAAAAAAAAAAAGCACCTAAAGGAAAAGTTCTAGGTCCTAGGGTATGCATGTCAGTGAACAAGAGATACAAGGCCCTGTTCTCATGGAATTTACATCTGCTTAAGAGAGACTGGAAAATAAACAAGTAAATTAAAATGGATTATAAATAGTGGTAAGTGCTATGCAGTCGTAATGGATATGGGATGGGAAGGATCACTTTGGCTAAGGTGGAGGGAAGGCCTTGTAAAGAGGTAATATTCGAGCTTTGAATTAAACAATGAGGAGAAGCCAAGCATGTGAGGATATGAGAGAAGAACAATCCAGGCAGGGGAAAGAGGCTGGCATTTTGAAAAACAAGAAGAAGGCCATTGTAGCTGGAACATAACAAACAAGACGCATAGACTGGTACTAGATGAAATCTGAGAAGCTGACCAGGGCTGGATCATTTAATATGTGATTTTTACTAACAATATTCCAGGTGCAATTGAATAGGATTTACCATATTGACTTCTGTTTCATTTTGTTTCTTCTCCCTGTAAACTTGCTGCTATTCCCTTTGCTTAAGCTATCTATGCCAGTGAAAGTCTCTTTTCCTGTCTCAGCCTTCCACACTCATAACTCAAATGACCACAAAAACTAGTTTGATTAGTAAGGGATTAAGGATTAAATGTATTAAGGTCTGGATTCTCTGGGACCAGAGATTTTCCCTCTGAAAAGTGAGCTTTGCACATGAAGGGCAGATCACAGCAAGATTCTGGCTTCTTGCAATAAACAGATCACAAATCTGAGTAAATTACATGTCCTCCCTTGGCTTATCTTAATTTGAATTACTGTTGTCTAATATGAGTTTCCTGAACTGTTAATCATGATTTATCAACAAGTTGATTGTGAAGCTATTAAACTATCTCTAATCTGATGACACAGCATTTCAGGGGTTACCACACCTTCCTAACCATAGGAGGAGCTTATGAAAGGGGATTCTTAGGAGCTTAGGGGACATCGTTAAACCTTCTCATAACCTTCTCATAGATGCAGGGCCCTTGGTATTTTGGCTTATAGGTCTCTAGAAGTGTTGACATAGGGCCATTCTTTTCTGACAGTCGCATGGCTTTTTGCATTGGAAGAAATAAGTATTTGAAGGAAAATTGCAAGCAAATATGAATAATTTTGTCTGTGGCATTATCAATCTTCTGCTTTTGTAAAATGGATATGTTTACTATTTTGAAATTATGGAGCATAATGGTAATTTGCACCTGCAGGGTGACTGTCAAAGGGAGTCTAGTTGGCGTTGCTCCGTGAGACTTGATTTTGAAATTTGGTACAAACCCCAGCTGGGAAGTTAGGCTACAGAAAGCAGCAGGAGCGAGCTAAATGTACATAGAAACTGGTGGTGTTGGCGCTTGTTCTCAGCAGAGAGAGCCTTGTATGATGTCTGAGCACTTGAGAGACTTGGACCAAACAGCACTGGCATTATTTGATTTTGACTAAGTAGCCCTGGGATGAAATGGCCTTTCATTCAACTTTGTTAAACTTAAGGGCATGCTGGGCCTTGCTTCACTCTGAGTTTGCCAAGGACAGGGTTGGCAGCTGCAGAACAGAGCAAGACATTTCTGCCACATCAATCTCTTGATGGCAGCTGTATGCAGTACGGGCTAATAGGCACCTTTTTCAACTCTGAGAGTTAGACTGTTTACTCAGTGTTTCCTTGCTTGTCTGGGTACACAAAAAAGAATAGAAAGACAAGAGGCACAGAGCCTCTTTTTACATAATGTAGCTGGCGCCCTCTAGTGGGTGATAGTAAGTATGCAGGTAATTTGAACTGCAAGTCTGGAAAAATAGGATTATTTTTAATAATAATTATTATTAATTTTATTATTAATTATTTTAATAATTATTATTAACAATAGTTTTATTATTAATTATTTTTAATAATAATAATAATCCTAGGGTTATTATTAATAATAATCCTATTATTTAGAAATAATAGGATTATTTCTAAATGATGCATACCCAGGCAGGATTGGGTTTGGGTTAGTGGGGCCTAAAGCTTGTACAATTTAAGGGCCCCTTTTAGAAAAAAATGCAAAATATCTTATTTAAGTTTTACAAAAACCGGCAAACATGTAAACACAACTAGGATTCCTCCCTTATCACCTAAACCTCATGAAATTCATGGTAGATCCACCTCTGGATTTACTGGATTCTGTTTTTGCTGATTTTAAATAAAATAGAAATTATGGAGAATATACTTTTTTAAATGTTTGGGAATTACAGCTTTTTAGTCTATAAAAGTTTGGACAAAATTATAATATCGTTTTTAAGTACAATACACAATTCAGACTTAACTTAATTCTTTCTTTCTTAAAATTAGTTAATCCAGCCTTTTGTAGCATTTCTCAGAATGCTTATTCTTCTATTCCCTAGCTGAGTTCAGAACTGTATGTGCTAAGTAATGTATAACACATTAGTCTTTAACCTATAAAATCTTACTTGAGTATGGTAAAGTACAAAGTTAGTAAAGGTTAGTAAATAACTTTGCCTTCATTAACCTGAGGAGAGTATTTTAGTGATCAGCATATTCAACTTTGCTTATCCATTGGTAACTCTAGAAATAGATGCATCTCAAGCAGAAATGTTGGAATTTGCAAATTGGCTTGAAGATCTGCAAAGTGGGATCCAGAACCTGCCAAGTACAATGGAATAAGATTGATTCAGTCTTGAAGTGCAAAAACATTAACGAAAGACACTTCCCACTCAAACTAGGGCCTTAAAAAGTCCATTTTCTGAAACAAAATAAGCAATCCAGTTTCGACTGTTTCCTTGAATTAAAGGGGATATAGATTTGTGGTTTTGTGCTCAATTACAAGCTCTTTCTTAAAAATTAAAGTTCCAAGTAAAGTTACTAAGTCACAGAATTTTCTATACTAAAAAGCTCCTAGATAATGATTTATAGATAAGTTTCCTTTTTCAAATAGTTGAATTTGTGAATGGGTTTTAAGCATATAATGTGCTTCTTTATCACCAGAAATATGCAGTCTCACCACTCAAAAGGACCGTAGGCTAATAAAACAGTACAGAGTTTTTTGGAATCAGATTCAGAGAGACAAGAGCTCAAAAAGAACTTGTAAGGCCATCTCGTCCAGTCTCCTTTTCCATTAGACAGGTCAGGAGTTGTGTTCTTCATGTTTTCTTCACACATAAGCATGGCTGATTTTAAAGAAAAACTTAAATTGAACTTCTCTATCTTCATAAACATTGAGGCAAGCTACCTGAAGTATTAAAAACCCTGGACTTTTTTTTTTTTTTTTTTTTCTTTTTGCGGTATGCGGGCCTCTCACTGTTGTGGCCTCTCCCGTTGCGGAGCACAGGCTCCGGACGCGCAGGCTCAGCGGCCATGGCTCACGGGCCCAGCCGCTCCGTGGCATATGGGATCCTCCCAGACCAGGGCACGAACCCGTATCCCCTGAATCGGCAGGCGGACTCTCAACCACTGCGCCACCAGGGAGGCCCAAAACCCTGGACTTTTAACATGAATTACTAGCTATTTTTATATAGAAATATAAGTTGATTTTATTTTCTCAAAGATAATGTATTCCAATTTAAAATCTAAGGTAATAATGGCTAGCCTTTTTGTTTGGTTTTTAATATATCAGGCACTGGTCTGTGTATTACTATAGTGCTTATGCTTCTCGTGTATTATTTCCCTTTTATCCTTACAACAACCCATTGAGGCTGGTGTACTGCAGATGAGAAAACTAAGGGCTGTAAAGGTTAAAGAAATTGCCCAGGGCAATTTAGCTAGCAAGTGGCAGACCAGGGCTCATACCCAGGCAGTCTGGCTTCCTGATATATTATCTCCCTGTCAGAAGACTTTGAGGAACCCACTGGAGCATGTGACAGATTAATGCATTAAAAAAGAAGGAATACAGATTGGATTATAAAACACAAACTTCGGAAGGCAATAACTGTACTCACATAGATGTTGGTGTATTAGAAAGTGCACTCAGCTTGGAATCTTAAACTTCTGAATAGTGGTGGTAGTTAAAAATGGAGTAGACAGCCATAAAAAAAAGATGAAACCTTGCCATCTGTGACAACATAGATGGACCTTGAGGGTATTACGCCAAGGTGAAGTAAGTCAGACGGAGAAAGACAAATACTGTATGATTTCACTCGTATGTGGAATGTAAAAAAGCAAACAAGACTCCCAAATAAATGAGCAAACCAAACAAAAACAAACACATAGATACAGAGAACAGAGTAGTGGTTACCAGAAGGGAAGGGGTGGGGTGGGAGAGGGCAAAATGGGTAAAGGGGATCAGCTGTATGGTGACAAATGAAAACTAAATTTTGGGGGATGAGCACTCTGTAATGTATACAGAAGTAGAAACATAATGTTATGCACATGAAACTTAGATAATGTCATAAACCAGTGATACCTCATTAAAAATTAAACTTTAAAAATATAGAAGTATGAGAAAACCATAATTCAAAAAGAGTCATGTACCACAATGTTCATTGCAGCTCTATTTACAATAGCCAGGACATGGAAGCAACCTAAGTGTCCATCATCGGATGAATGGATAAAGAAGATGTGGCACATATATACAATGGAATATTACTCAGCCATAAAAAGAAACGAAATTGAGTTATTTGTAGCGAGGTGGATGGACCTAGAGTCTGTCATACAGCGTGAAGTAAGTCAGAAAGAGAAAAACAAATACCATATGCTAACACATATATATGGAATCTAAGAAAAAAAAAAAGGTCATGAAGTACCTAGGGGTAAGACGGGAATAAAGACACAGACCTACTTGAGAATGGACTTGAGGATATGGGGAGGGGGAAGGGTAAGCTGTGACAAAGTGAGAGAGTGGTATGGACATATATATATGCACTACCAAACGTAAAATAGGTAGCTAGTGGGAAGCAGCCGCATAGCACAGGGAGATCAGCTCGGTGCTTTGTGACCACCTAGAGGGGTGGGATAGGGAGGGTGGGAGGGAGGGAGACGCAAGAGGGAGGAGATATGGAGATGTATGTATTTGTACAGCTGATTCGCTTTGTTATAAAGCAGAAACTAACACACCATTGTAAAGCAATTATACTCCAATAAAGATGTTAAAAATATATATATATAGGAGTAGATACAATTTCTAAGGCAGGAATTCTGGCTAAAAGTGGAGGGGTCAGAATGTGGAAGCTTAGGGAACACCAGAGAAGAGGAAAGGTGGCTGGAAAGTGACACTACAAAGGAATGGTCGGTGGGGTGGGAGGGCTGCCATCTGGCGGTGCCCCGGGGGAGGGAACAGACACCCTCAGCAGCTGAGGGCAGATGGCAGTGCTGGCCGTCCAACACACCACACACCGCCTCCTTGAATAAGAACACCTGAAACTGACCCAAAGGTGTCTGGTCACATCAGCCACATTTAGAGTCTGATTATACCCTTATAATCAGACTGAGTCTTGTGCTCAGTCTGAAGTACCTGAGTTACTTCAAAGCGGGTGGGACAGGGTGTTAGTATTCCTTAGATAAGAACACTGATCCAATGGTTTTAAGTTATCCTGCTGGTGAGCCTCAAACAAGAAAGAGCAGGCTGCTACTTTTGATTTTGAATTCCTATACAGATGGTGCTAACAGTTGTTTCCAAGCAACAGACTTCTAAAAATCACAACTCTCCTTGAGGCTTCAAACACAAATACACACAGACTTTGCAGTGCTTTGGCATACCTCTTGTTTTAAAAATAGTACCACACTCTCAACCCCTTGGGGTGAGTGGAACTCTGTATTATTACCCTTTTCACATTTAGATGTACCTTACTATGGTTGAGAATGTTCATGTACACTTAAATGTGGTTTTCCTGTCTTTTTAATGGCTTTAACGGGATATGAACAATATGATGGCTCATAGATCCAGCAATTTCTAGAATAATATGAAAAGCACACTTCCCCAGCTTAGAAAACTACAATCAAAGAGATGTAGATAACAAAAGTGACAATTAAAAAAGACTTTTTTTTTTAAACCCCCAGCGGCAGAATTCATGCAATCATTAAATATTTGAGTGCATACCAGTTATCTATGTGGGGAGACAGCAATGGAGAAACGGATTCCCCTGGAGCCTTATTCTAGAAAATAAAATAGGTAAATAATGGATAGTATGCTAGGTGGAGGTGAGTGTTTTGGAGATAAGGGGACCCAAGTTTGTTCCTGATCCTTTAAGACTCTCAAGGTGCTTTTTAAAATTTTATTTTATCTATGGCTGCGTCAGCTTTTTTTTTTTGGCTGTGTTGGGTCTTCGTTTCTGTGCGAGGGCTTTCTCCAGTTGCGGAGAGCGGGGCCCACTCTTCATCGCGGTGCGCAGGCCTCTCACTGTCGCGGCCTCTCATTGCGGAGCACAGGCTCCAGACGTGCAGGCTCAGTAGCTGTGGCTCACGGGCCCAGTTGCTCCACGGCATGTGGGATCCTCCCAGACCAGGGCTCGAACCCGTGTCCCCTGCATTGGCAGGCAGACTCTCAACCACTGCGCCACCAGGGAAGCCCCTCAGGGTGCTTTTGTACTCTTTTTAAAGGTCATTCTGGTTCTATCATTCTGGTCCCTGCTGAAGTTTGCCTCTCCTCTGCCCCTTGTGTCCTGAGTTGCTGCTGCCTTCTTGGCTTCGTCTATGGTGTAGGTTAACCTGGTAAGGTTACAACAAGCCAGGATAGGTCTTTATCATATTGATACACCTCTCAATTTCTCTTTTGAGGTCCTGATTTTGTCTGTAGTGGTGCTTCTTCCCCCAGTGTATTCACTGATCATTTCAGCAGATCTATATTGAGAACACATTATATGTCAGGCACTGTGCCAGGTGCTTGGGGGCACAGTGGTAAGACATACATGGTCCTTGCCTGAATGGAGCTTATTGTCTGGATAGGGGGAAGAGAAACAAACAACATAAACATGTAAGCACTCAAGTGAATCGGGTAGGTTCTACGAAGGAAGCAAACAGACTTCTGAAATAGAGAATAATAAGACATGGTGGTCAGGGGACTCCTCCTAGAAAGTGTACCATTTATCCTGAGATTGGAAGAAGGAAAGGAATCAGCCTTTTAATTTATGTGTTTGTGTATTTGTGTGAGGGGAAGTTGGAGGGTTGCTTTTCAGGCCGTGAGAACACCACGTACAAGGTCCCTTAGCCAAAGGGAGTAAAATCCGGCGCCTTCAAGGATCTGCACGAAAGCTTTTGCAGGACTGAGTTGGAATTGGAATACTGAGTGCCCTGAATCTGTCTCTTAAAGCAAACCTGATGGTAAAGCCTTATTTGACTCCATTATTTACTTCTTCCTACACACCCCTCTTTCAGGAACTTGGGGGTTATTTCCATCCGTGCTGGGTATTGGTGCAAAGTATGAATCAACACTGCTCCCAGAACCACCTCTCCCTGTCGACCTTAAGTCCCACCACCCAGACTCCGTTCTCAGAGATTGTTTTCTGAGCATCGGGGAGACCAATACTTCCAAATGTTCCCACTGCTGTTCTTCCTAGGATGTCACAGAGTCCCCATCAGTCTCCCGTGTCATACCAGACCTCCTCAGAGGCTTGACACCCTTCTGAGACACTAGTCACCAACACACGTTTGGTAAAAATATACAATTTTAATTTTTTTCAATTAAATAAAAAAGTTTTCCTTTTAAGTCTAGATTTTGTTTTTCCTTTAAAAATACTTCATTCTCGGGCCTCCCTGGTGGCGCAAGTGGTTGAGAGTCCGCCTGCCGATGCAGGGGATACGGGTTCGTGCCCCGGTCTGGGAGGATCCCATATGCCGCGGAGCGGCTGGGCCCGTGAGCCATGGCCGCTGAGCCTGCGCGTCCGGAGCCTGCACGTCCGGAGCCTGTGCTCCGCAACGGGGGAGGCCACAACAGTGAGAGGCCCGCATACCGCAAAAAAAAAAAAAAAAAAAAAAAAAAATCTTCATTCTTCTAAAGTTCCAGGTAGACAAATATTTAACTACACTCTGAATTGCCTTGGTAAATCTCAATTAGCCAACATACCTTTGAGCTCTGTTGTGTAACTGTCCATATTTGGGGTTTTTTTTTTTCCATAGTATATTTTTTACCCAGTGGGTAACACTCCAGCTGTTGATACTTCCACAGGAAGGGGTTGCCCTCTTCTGCCTGTGTGAACATTTTGGCCTTAGTAGCTGGGGCAAAGGAAATACTTGCGGTAAAGGACAATCTGTTAAAGAAACTAAGTTACTTCCTTTCATTTCCACTATGGGGTATTCAGCAATTTGGAGAAACTGGAAGAAAATAATATGCAGAAATGGTCATTGGGTGTTTTTTGTGCTGAAGCGGGATAAGTTTAGTGAGAAGAGAAATCGAGAAATAAGTGTAATCTTTGCCAATCTGATGTCCAAAAAGTAGCATCTTACTGTTTTAACTTGCATTTCTTTGATTACTATTGAGATGAACTATCTCTAGGTTTACTTGTTGTGCATTGCTTCTTCTTGTCTCTTAGCCATTTTTCTTTTGAGGCTTTACTTTTCTTATTGATAAGTAAGATTTCTATATATGTCACATATGGATATGTTAGTATGTAATCATTAACGCTCTTGTCGTATATGTTTCCAGGTTCTTATTTCTGGTCAGATCTATTTCTTTATATCAGGAACCATACGCTGTTGCTGTTTCTGTACTTCAAACATGGTTAAAAAATAATGTAGAAATTACAAATGATTCAACCTAAATAGTTTATGACTTAGAGTTTGTACTCACCCCAGATTATATTGTTTCATATGTACTTTTTTTCTCATGCCTAATAACCTATATAATCCTTTAAAAATTGTGTTTCTTTGAAAATAAGTACTTTATTACTCCTTAGTGTATTAAAAACACTCTCTTCTAACATCATCTGCTTTTATCTGATTTGGTGCCTTTTGCTTTTGTTCTAATACAGTGGTGTTCATACCCTTCCTTAACTCTGTTTAGCTTCAGCTCAGGAGTTGCCCCCTCTGGGAAGCCTCCTCTGACCCCCTTAGCTTGGTTTGGTGCTAATGTTCTGTGCTTTGGTGGGATCGTGTATATCCTTCTCCCCTGAAATTTACCACATTTACTGGGATTGTTGATTTCTCCACCTCCAGTCTGGGACCACATTTTGTTTACTTCCAAGTCCTAGGATCTAAGATACTGGTTGCCTCATAATAAATTTCCAATTAATGTTCATTTTACCTGAATTAAACTACTTGAGCAGGAGTTTCCCACGGATCAAGGAATAGAGTCGTTATTTTTATAGCTTACGTGATATACGTGCAAGTAGCCTTTTCAGCGCAGCACTGATACACATAATAGGACCATGAGAACAAAATGTGCTGAATTGCATTGTTATCCTACACTCTTTCTAATTAGATCTCTCTTCCTTTTTCTTTCCTTCTAATTTATTTTCCTTTTTATATTTTCAAAATAACCTCCTTCCTTACATTTCTAGCCTTTGATCTTGTCTCTACATCCTTTTCCTGAAACCCATCTGTTGAGTGCAGTGTTTAACTATTTCATGTGCATGTGTATTACACCATGATGAAGTGTTTTCCTATTTGAATATTTTACTCTTCATTTTACTTCAATATAGGCTAGATGTTTGTTGAAAAAATGTAATTAGAAGAATCATATCATTATATTCAGACTGGACTGTAGGCATTTTCTATTTGGGGAGATGCTCTGCATTTTACCTGATCATAAACATATTGTAGGCCATTAACCTCATTCATAGACTTTAGAATTTACCACTTTGTACTATTCTTTGCTGACCACATCTTTCTTTTTCAAGCCTGTGTTAAAAAAAAAAAGTCACCAAATCCAGTCATGCTACTTTGATTTATCACACTAACTTTTCCAAAACTTTCCCCTCATAAATGTTGTCTTTTACATCAAGAATAAATAGTTCATCATAAACTCTTTTTATTTATTTATTTTAATTTTATTTTAATTAATTAATTTTTCCACATCTTTATTGTAGTATAATTGCTTTACAAATAAACTCTTTTTAGAAGGCAAAAATAAAAAAAGATTGTTATTGAGGAATAGTGACTACATATGAAAAGGCACAGGAAAACATGAAGTTTAAATCAATAAAGAAATGCATATCTCTATATACTTTACTCAAAGCAAGAAATTTATTTACCATTTCCATTTTACTCTCATCTTTTTTCTGTGCAGGCCTTTGTGGGGAGAGTCATTATCCTGAATACTATTGTGTTAATTATTCCCTTACTTTTCTTGATAACTTTTAGAAAACAACCTTTCTAGGAATTCTGACATATTGTTTAGTTGTCTGGTTTTGTAATTTAGGTAATTACAATAAAATCATACCACATGAATTTTTAGGTGATTTGATTCTATCATTCAACATTATATTTTTGAAATTTATTTATTTGATGAATGGAACTTACATTCTTTCTTTTTCATGGCAATATAGTATTTCATAGTATAGATATATCACAACTATTTTTCCATTTTCTTTTGAGGAACACATAGGGGTTTTCCAGTTTTATTGCTATTTCAAGCAGCATAATTGTAAATATATGTATTTCCTGGTGCACATGTGTGAGAATTTTTTCCAGGATAAATACCTAGTAATGAATTTTCTGAATCATAGGCTAGGCAACAAGTTCAACTTTCCTACATGATTTTCCAAAGTAGTTTTACCCATTATCATACCTAGTTTCAATGGATGAGACTCCTCTGTGTATATTCATGGCAACACTTCGTATTACCCTACATTTACATTTTTGCCAACCTTGTGGGCATGAATTGTATCTCATTGTGTTTTTAATTTACACTCCCTTGATTACTGAAAAGGTTAATATCTTTCAGTATGCTTTGGGGCCATTTGTTTCTTCTATTTTGAATTCATGTTCATTCCTCTTACCCATTTTTCAATAGTGTTGTTTGACTTTGTCTTATTAATTAATAGAGTTCTTTATATACACTGCATAGTAACCCTTTGATTGTGTGAGTGTTGTTGTTGTTTGACTTTGTCTTATTAATTCATAGAGTTCTTTATATACACTGCATAGTAACCCTTTGGTTATGTGTTTTAAGTGTCTTATCCAAATTCATAGCTTGTATATTTATTTATTTACATTATTTTATTTTTATATTTATATATATTTTATATTAATTAAATTTTGTATTTCTTCTAAAAATATAATTGCATTTACCAATTTTTCCCTTCATAATTTGCCCATTCTGTGCCTTGTTTAAGGAATAATTTTCTATCTCCCAAGGTAAAGAAAAAATAAATCTTTCCTAAATTGCTTCTAAAATCTTGTCTTTTACCTTTAAGTGCTTATTAATTCATCAGGAATTGATTTATCTGTATGGTCTAGAAGGGGATTTTTTTTCTTCCCACATATGTAGTCAGTTGTCCCAGTACAATTTATTTTAAAAAGTTCATTCTTTCTCCACTGATCTATATTATAATCTCAGTCATATATTTTGACTGTGCAGTCATCATTGTATTTCTAGGCTCTCTATTTTGGTTGGTTGCTCTATTGTTAATCCCTGTTCCAATACTTGACTACCTTTATTAATATAGCTTTATAATAAAGTTTAGTATCTGGTAGTCAAATCCCATGATATTATTCCTCTTCTTCATTAGTATATTAGCAATTATTGGAACCTTGAAATTCCTTATATATTTTAGAATCAGTTTTTCAAGTATCGCATATAAAACACACACACACACACACACACAGAGTTGGGATTTTGATTGGAATTGAATTTATAGATAAATTTTTGATAATATTTTTGCAATACTGAATATTCCAGTCTGTTAATATAATATTTCCACTTTTTAAATTCTTTCATGTTTTTCAATAAAATATTATAATTTCACCATAGAGATTTTGCATGTGCTTTTTTATGCTACTCTAAGTGGTGACTTTTTTTAAAGTTGTCATTTTCTAAATTTTGTTGCCAGTGAATAGAAATTCAAATTTGTGTGCACTGATTTTTATATCCAATAATCTTGCTAAGTGTGTTGAAAGTCAGTAATTTGTTGTTTGAATCTTTTTTTTATTGTCTACAACCATTATCTTATTTTATTTATTTATTTATTTATTTTTTGTGGTACGCGGGCCTCTCACTGCCGTGGCCTCTCCCGTTGCGGAGCACAGGCTCCGGACGCGCAGGCTCAGCGGCCATGGCTCACGGGCCCAGCCGCTCCGCGGCCTGTGGGATCCTCCCGGATCAGAGCACGAACCCGTGTCCCCTGCATCGGCAGGTGTACTCTCAACCACTGCGCCACCAGGGAAGCCCCTACAACCATTATCATATCATGGTGAATAAAGATAATTTTGTTTTTCCTTTTCTAATTCTTATGCCTTTATTTTTTCCTTGCCTTACTCTATTGGCTAAGAACTTAAGAACAAGGGCAAACAGAAGGGATGATAACATGCATCTTTGCCTTTCTTTGCAAACTCAAGAGATACTTTCAGTATTTCAACGTTGAGAATCAGATGGGCTCTCTCTGTCTGCATTAGATCTTAATATTGTGTAGGCCCCTAAGTTGAGATAAATCACTGGAGGCAAAGGAGAGAATGCCAGCTTAAATTTATATTTCTGCCACAAAGCATATTAGGACCTTAAAGTAAAAATTAATTTCTATCAGAGAAAAATAAAATGATGTTATTTCTTGTACACCTAAGTTTGTAGACTAAGGTACATTCCCACTACATAGTGAATAGATTCAAGAAAATGACACTTTTTCCAGTGAGGAAAATATCATCAGAGCATTTTCCAGCTCTCTCAGTGGACAATTTCTTAAGGAATTCCGTTGCAAAAATTCTCCCTCTTAGAGAGCAACACAGTGGGTGACAGATTAACTAGTCATTGCAGCATTTCCTGGAGGAAGGGAAGGTGGCAGGGTGCTTGCAGTTCCATTTAACTGTCCCAATAAGTATATGAGGGACATGGTTGCTCTTTTACCAGTACTTTACTAGGTAAGTGTTAAGTGATGGAAAGAAAAAACAGGACAATTGTACTACACAGCTGTCTCATTCTAAAAAAAAGAAAAAAACCCCCAGAGACTCTGAAGTCTCACTCAGTAAAACCACTCAGTTCCATCCCAAATAAAAACAGAATACATGGTGCTGGTCCTGACATAAAGAAGGCTTTCTGTGTAGTAGACATTCATCCTCCTGAAATCCACTTGGAGGCTTTAGAAGTCAACCCCAGGCATAGCGAATCTAGGAGCACCTCTGGTTGACACACCCCTGTCTCAGTGAAAGCGCCCTGAGTCACAGGAGCAGCCTGTTGCTTGGGTGAATATGGACAAGGGAGATAGTTTATTTACAGCTCCAGGGAAGGAGAGAATGAACATTATACAGAAACCGTTGGTCACAGAGGAAGAAATATGTGGATTGTATCCATGGGCATATGCTATTCTTACACAATTGCTCAGAGATAAGAGATGGCGTATCCTATATTGTCAGGAACTAGATTTGAGACACACAGGTTAACTCAGGGAGGAGCATCTGGGGAACAGTGTGTAGGCTATAACTGGGATGCTGGTTGGCCTAGAAAACATGTTTCATCATGCCTAGTGGACATGTCTCTTGGGCAGAGTAAGCTAGGCTTTGCTCCGGGCACAAACGTGAAAAAGATGCAGAAACTTGACATGTTTTTTAGAGATTCATCATCTCCCCCAAGAGTTCTCCCCCCAAATTAATAGTAAACATTGTAAAGTTCCCAGAATTACATAAAGTCTTCCTTTTGATATTGTAAACTTAATGTATAACTTTACTGACATCCTAATGACAATGCTAACAGGGAAAAATGCAAGGCATAGTGATACTTTATAAAGTTATCATTTATTGATATCAACTTGGCTTGCCAATGCTATCTTCCTCTTCCTGTGATAAGAGATGAAAGGGAATAGAAGATGGGAAAACAGGATTGGTGGTGAGAAGTCAGATGGCAGGGCCATCCTTGCTTTCTTTTGATAATGTGTTGTCATGTTTGTTGTCAATACCACAATGCAGTGATTGTGGCTTTGCTCTAGTAACCACTGTTGAAGGACTGTATAGATGGAACTGAACATGTCTCTGATGGTGAAGGGGGACATAGAACAAGTCAGATTTTGATTTTTCCCTTTTAACTTTAAGATTCTGGTCATGTAAAATTATTGTTAGGGAATTAAACATGCTTCAATATCATTTCTATCTTATAAATTTATGTAAATTTTTTAGATCCTGGCTCTTTGCTTTCCTAGAAATGTACATCTGAGCTCTCTCTACATAGAGCATAATTATGAATAAATACTATAACCCTATAATAGATGATCATATAAAATGATAAAATATATAATATGAAATTTTAAATTTGTATGATTCCTATTACAAATGGGCTAATTTCACAGCGTTAGACTTGAGGAATAAACTATATTCAGGCATGTGAGCTTGGTCTACTGGATACAGGTGCATTTAATCTTTTCATCAGATTATACAGTTCTGAGTCTGTTTCATCTTTGTACTTCCCAGGCTCCTTAAGTACTTATTGAATGAATAAATACATGGATGAGTTAGTAAATTAATAAATGAGCTAATACATAAGTACATAAATACTTGATATTTCTCTATAAGTGGTTAGTAAGTGGTTAGTACATATTGGCTTATTTGGGCTTTGTGCACTATATTGCCAAATAGACTTTCATTATTTTTATACCCCTTACATCAATGTACAAGGTTTTGTATTTTTAACTTAAAAATTTTTTGTTATTGTTCAGAATCTAGCTATGTGAAATTGTAATCACCTTTTAGAAATGTCAGTTTCTTTCTATGCCACTTCTACTTTCTTGATGTCTTCATCATTGAAAATTAAAAAAGAGAGAGAGAGAAAAATCAAACACTTCTCTTCCATACCCAGGCACTGTTTGAATAGGATGCTCTCTCATTCAGTTTACTACCTGCAGGGTTCATTTGCCAAGATTCCTTTGAAGCACAGCTCTTAGCTTTCTAAGTTTTGAATTAAAAGGTATTCCCTCTGTTACCCAAAATTATGTCTCAGATGATCCAGCTGGCAAAACAAGGCTGGGATAAGTGGTACAGGTCTGTTCTTCATAAGACAATGGATGAGAGCCACTAGTTTGGCCCCCCAGGGATAGAGAATGAATAGATCTTTATCCTTTTCCTCCTCCCATCACACTCCTGTTCACCCCTTTCTCTCATGTCTTTTGATTGACGGAGACAGCTTCTGTTACTGTTCATCAAGTGGAAAAATGACTCAGTGTGTTTGGGACTTCGTTTCTAGGGCTCCTGGAGACAATAGTGACGCCTCCCATTGAGAGGTGTGTTTGCCAGTTTAGTCATTTTCCAAATCAAACCAGGTCCGTCTGGGAGCCCCTTGTGATTCTTTTATTTTTAACTTTTTTGTTTTTTTCCACAACCAGACACTCTTCTTCTGCCTCTTAAGTGGAACTTGTGTTCCTCACTTATCATGGTCTCTCAGAAGCCCACTCTCCTTTTCCTTGTTGTAAGAATGATCTACATTTCCTTTACCCATGACCATGATAAGCTGGTGCTAAGTTGCATCCGTGGTGGAGAAATCCAGAAAATATATTAAGTCAAAAGATATGAGACCCTTTCCAACTGTGATTCTCTTAATTCAGTAGTTAAGTTTTGGAACTAAAATAGGCTTAATAATTTTGAATATAGGGAAATTCTTTGTCAATTTTGTTCTTAAGTAGGAAAAAGGGAAAAATACTCATACTTTTTTATACTTGTCAACTGGGACTCATTTTATTACTAGCACTTATTGTAAATTATAGGGTTAATATGTTTATTCAAAACTCAAATAGCTCCACTCCCTGCAAAATTTCTCTCTTAACTGCACGGAAAATACTCTCCACATCAAATTTAGGAGAACTGTATTTTATTTCCTCTTAAAATTTTGATTGGAATTAGACACACTGGATGGTTTGTGTCTTTGTAGGTACACGAATGCCATTATACTTCCCACTGTAGCACGATTGGGAAGTCACACACACAGGAATGCATTGCAAGTATGTGAGGGTGTGAGGGGGTATAACGTTGCTTCATTTTTGAGAGCTCTGATTAAACAGACACCTTCTGCGGCTGTGACTTTGTACAGATGGCAGGAATAAACCAGAGAGGCTGAAAGCGCTTTCTAAAATGAAGCCAAGAAACAAATCTAGTTTTCTCCACTGAAAGTTTGGGGAAAAACCACATGAAAGTACATGCTATTTGCATGTGCATGCATGCTGGATGTATGTAAATCTTTTACCCCTATTTTTGGTCATGGAATTGTATATGCCACACCTACTACCTACTGGTGAAGTCTTAAACCGTATACATATTATGTAGAAGTTTTAAAAAGGTATGTTTTATTTAACAGAGAAAGTGGCTGGATATAGAGCAGTTTTCCCTGCCTTGGTTCTTTGAAACTGCTTTGGACAACTTGGGTGCAAATCTTTTAGAATGTCTAAAGACAGCCAAAGATTACCTCTATTACATTGGTTTGAATTGTTTTCCACCTCATCATATTTTTCTTTTTCCTTTTTTCTTTTTTTTCTTTTTTTTTCTGATGATCATCTCTTCTACCTTAACTCTGGTCCTCTAACATTTTCCCCAGTTGGTTCTTGCTTTAAAAAAACCTTCTTCCCTACATCATGTACATTTCTACTAGATCTCCATATTCTCTGCCCTAAAATCTTGCCTAAATAGTGGCTATCACACAAAACAAGACAAAACAAAAAATTTTACCCTTTCTGCAGTTCAGAACATGCAGTTTTGCTCGAGGGATAACAGCCCCTGGTTCCTCTTCTTGGCTGGGTTCAAATATTTCTCACTCTTGGATGGAATCTGAGCCACCACACAGGTTGGGAGAAGGATTCAACTCACCAACCTCTTATATGCCTTGGAGAAAAAAGTGAAATCAAATTTTCACAGAGTGCTAAGTTATTCTCTCCACAGGTATCTATGGAGCATCTACTTTAGTTGACCCAATTCTTGGTATAAACATTGGTAAATCGGGCAGATAAAGTTTCTGCCTTCAAGAAGCTTACATTCCAGGACTTCCCTGGTGGTCCAGTGGTTAAGACTCCCGCTTCCAGTGCAGGGGGTGTGGGTTCGATCCCTAGTTGGGGAACTAAGATCCCTCATGCTGTGTAGCGTGCCCCCCCGCAAAAAACACCCTAAAAAATAAAGCTTACATTCCAGTGGTGGGGAGACAAACACTAAACAAAATAAAAATGAACAAGACAGTAAGCTATGGATAAGTGTAAGAAAGAAAATAAAATGGAGTAATTTCATAAAATGTGACAGGGTCTTAAAATGTGTAGAGTCTTGGATTATATGTCAGGGGAAACCTGTATGAGAAGACATAATAGTTATTATTGCTGTGTAACATATCACCCCACATCTAACAGCTTAAAAACATTTATTGTATCACATGATTTTTGTTAGACAGGAATTCAGTGATGACTAAAATGGGTAGTTCTATCTCAGGGTCTCTTAGGAGATTGCAACCATCTGAAAACTTGACTGGGGCTAGAGAATCTGCTTCCAAGGTAACTCACTCCCACTACTGTTGGCAGGAGGCCTCAGTTCCTTCCCCCGTGGATCCTTCCATAAGAGCACACGAGTGTTCTTGTGACATGTTGACTGATTTTCCCCAAACAAATGATCCAAGAGGGCAAAGCAGAGTAGCAATATATTGCTTAGCCTTGGAAGTCGCATGATACCACCTTCTGTGCTGTTGGTCACACAGTTTAATGCTGGAGGACACTACTACAATGGTGTGACTACCAGGATGTGAGGATCATTTGTGGGGTGGGGGGACATTTTGGATGCTGGTTACCACAGGAAGGGATAGTTGAACTCAGGCCACAATAATTAGAAAAAATCTGTTAGATGAAGGCTCAGGGGGAGGGCATCCCAGCTGGCAGGAACAACAGTTCGTATGACACTGAGGCAGGGAATACTTGATATTTTCAAGGAATAGATACAAGGCTGGATTGAGTAAATGGGAGAGTTGCATAAGGTGAGTCCAAAGAGAAAGGGCCAGATTACATAGGACCATACAGGGGTTTGGAATATATTCTGAACGTGGGGAGAAATTGTTGGCAGGTTTTAAGCAGAGGAATAACCGAATCACTTGAGTATGTGTTGAACAAAAGTACACTTTGAAGAACAGAATTGGACATGAAAAATTGTAATACTAAAGAGAATGAGTTTGACTAAGACTTTTGACTTTGACTCTTGATGGTCATACTGTGCAAACGCATCAAAGATGTGACGTGTATTTATTCAACTCTGTTGAGTAATAGAACAAAATTGATCCAGAGATTTAAGCATAAAGTGTGAGCGTCTCTGAATTAGCCCGAACTCTCTATTCTGTCATCAAAAGGAGGCTGTACTTTTGACCCCGACCATTTATAGGAACCAAAACCCACGGGGAATTTCAGGCAGGAATATAACTATTGAGGTATTTTATAAATGTTTCAAAGGTCAGGTTGCATTCCTGCTGAAGCAGTTGGATGTTTTCCTCTTTGTTTGCCAGATAGAATGTCATTTACTCCGATTTCTCCAGTTCTTTTTCGTGCTGTTAAAAGGCAGGAAATTATTCTCATTTTTAGAAAATTCACTTCAGACATTAAAGAATAGCTCTTTCTTCTCTTGACACCATGCCCCACCCTCTCAGCTCACTGGCCAGTGATGTCTTGCCCTTTAGAAGGTGGTTCTACAGAGAAAACGCAGCATTTTATTTTAAATGAGACTATTCTGCTCTGTTGCTCTGTGTGGGTGCTGAGATTCTGGCCATGGTTCACTGACTTGGAGGAGGGATGTATTCAGTTTTTCTCTTAACTACCTGCGATGCCCCTCAAAGCATTTCAACAGTAATAGAATGTATTTCATGCACATAAAAATGTTCATAGTCTCTGATCCTGATCATGTACACAAAATTAACCTTTGCTCCAGGTCTAATGGTTTGATGTGACATTCTTATCTCTTCACTGCTTACATTTCCTTCTTTTTACTTAAGAACAGGAACATTTGACTTGCATATAATGTACCAGCTCCTCAAATACAAATCTACTAAATTTTGTGTGTCTTTATTATTTAAATATTTCTAACAGTTGGAATGTACCTGCATTGTAGAACTGAAAACCCATATCTTGGTTCACTCTCCACCTGTGCCCACACCCTACACCCTATGCTGTTAGTCACCAATAAGTATGCCATGTACTTGGCTGTCTTCACTCCTTGTTCATGTGGTTTGCTCTGCCTGAAATGTCCTCTAACCTTACTTCTCTCATGAATTTATATTTCTCTTTCAAAGTTCAATACAAATATCACTTCCCCTGAGAAGCCTTCTCTGATACCTATAAGCAGATCTATCTCCACTTCCCACCATAAACCCACGCTAGGACATTCAGGTCTCTGCGAAGAGCATTTAGTTCTAAGTACCATAATTGCTTAATGACGTAATTCAATTCATAGTCTCTGATATATCATAGGCTCATAAATATTTATCTTAACCAGTCAGCCCAAAACCATTTTAAGTAATCAATATAAAGTGTTTCAGTGTTATCAAGCAAATATGCTTCTGTGTCCTTTGCTCATCAGAATCTTGTAACAGCTTCAAGAAAAGGAACAACTTCAGGGTGACTGATCTCAAGAGATTTTAAATCCACTGAGATGGAAAGTAATTCCTGACTTTTCTTATACACTCTAGAAGCTTTGGTAGCAACAGTCAGGAAGATCAGAGGTTCATATTATTTGTGTGATGATTGTTCTCATCCTTTATCACCCACTGGGAACATTATCAAACATGATACTCGCAAGTTCATCTTCTGTCACGTCCATTTATTTAGATTACGTGGCAGTAAACAAATGCCAGCTCTCATCTCTGGGCATTCTAAAAAGTAAATATAATTAACAATCACACAGAAAGAGTGAGCCTTGGCATTTAAAGTGGGATACGGGCTGTGGGGTTTTAGGTCCTCTGAGGGAGGAATGGCAGAGATGATGAGTAGAGTCTGAGTGTGGAGCCTCCCTGGGACTTGTGAATTTCTCTATGCCTGGGGGAGTGACAGGAAGGAGCTGCAGTACAGAGTCCTTAGGGAAATTATCATCTGTTTACTTGTCTGTGTATGTGTTTATGCATGAATTCAGCAATCATCTATGGAGCTCTCCGTATGCGAATTCACTGTGCCGGGTACAGTGATAAATGAGACAGAAGCATATTGCCCTCATGTTGCTTCCAGTCTAGAAGGGAAGACAAACATGATTACATGAATAATTTGTCTACTATCCTTTTGATAAATACCATAAAGTAATATTCTGGGTTGTTAGAGCATGTAATAGTGGTTAGGGTGTTAACTTAGTGGGGGCCCTTAGGAGGCCCTAAGGAGGTGACAGTTACGTTGAATTTTAAAGGATAAGGTAGTCAGGCAAAGAGAATGGGACATGGGGAGAAGGACAGGTAGGCCAGGATGGGGGGTAGAGATCAAGCTCCAGGTGGGTAGAACAGCCCCTCGGGCACTCTCCATGGATGAATTTGCCATAAAAGATGGACAGAGTTAGGTTTCTTGCTTTTTTAAAAAGTTTGAGTTATGTGGAATTAAAATTTACTTTTGACATGACTTTTTGGGGGAGGGAGAAAGATATGATATTCAAAGGATTCAAATTTTGTTCATTAATAAAAATACAGAACACACTAAAACAATTCTTGTTTATGCTTCTGTGCTCATTCTGCCATTTATGGAGAGAGTTAGGAAGGGAGAGAAAGAGAGATAAAAGGAAGGGAGAGGACTCCTAGAAGGAATTACTGGAGGGACAAAGGCAGAGAAAGAGAAAATAGCAGGATAAAATATGAATAGAGTGACGCATTGTTCCCCAAATGTCACCCATTTCAAAGAAGGCTTTTAAAAATCAGTCTTACTGGGCCTCCCTGGTGGCGCAAGTGGTTGAGAGTCCGCCTGCCGATGCAGGGGATGTGGGTTCGTGCCCCAGTCTGGGAGGATCCCATATGCCGCGGAGCGGCTGGGCCCGTGAGCCATGGCCGCTGAGCCTGTGCGTCCGGAGCCTGCGCGTCCGGAGCCTGTGCTCCGCAACGGGGGAGGCCACAACGGTGGGAGGCCCGCATACCGCAAAAAAAAAAAAAAAAAAAAAAAAAAAAATCAGTCTTACTAATTTATAGTTCCGTCTCTTATCCAAATGATTCTCTCTTCTAAAGGATGTGGGAGAAAACAAGTTTAGTAAGCTGCATGAGGAAGTTAATGTCAGAAAGATAACCCAGGAATGATAGTCTGTGTGACTACCATAGGACATCTCGGTATCATCGTGCTCAAAGAAAATTTAAAGTTACAAAACAATTTTTTATATTTTAAAAAGACATTTTGTAAGTAGCATATGAGAATGGCTTTATTAACCTTTTTCTTTGTGTCAGAGAAGTTCTAATTCATCTTTTCCCTTAATTCATATTGAAATAATAAAGATCCCACACTTGGATTTAAGAGAACCGAGTGGGTGTTGCATATTATAAAAATATCTTTCTTTGCTATAATCCAAATTAAATGTATTTCTTTGTTAAAACACCTTGTGGTAAGATTTAAACATTCTTTTCTCTAGTATTAATGAGAAATGATACACCCACACACAACCAACATGCTTCTAAGAATTTTTTTTTTAAATTTGGAATTAAGTGGATTTTCAAAATATGCCTTACCATAGAAATCTCTGCTTTGGGACACAAAGGCTAGAGGATGGAACACTTCTATAATGTGGGAAGAAAGGAAGGCAGAAATGAAGCTTAAGGAAAGGCAGAGAGGCACGATGGATATGTGTACAGCTCTGAAGTACACTTGTCTGGATTCTTACTGAGGCTCCATTCAAGGGCAACCTTGAACAAGTCACCCAAACTTTCCTAGCCTCGGTTTCCACATCTGCAAAATGGGCGATAGTGGTTCTCCCCTCACAGGGGTTTTGTAAGGATCAAATAAGTGAATGCAAAGCTCACATAGAGACTGCACATGGTACAGCCTCATCTACTGTAAGCCTCATCTATTATTTTATTCTAAGAAGAGGGCTATTCCTATGCTGATTTGAGGACTTTCCTTTGGGTCACTTAATGTGACTGTGGAAACAGCATTCAGTTTGTTGTTTCCTGGGGGTGGCAGGCAGTAGAGAAGGTAAGGGAAGTCAAGCCCACTTTTAGCAATATGAGTTCTCCTCTCTACCCTCTAGACCGGCATATCATCCCACACTGTTGTTTCCTTATTCAGCTCTTTACCCTTTTCTTTGTCACTTTTGTTTCCTTTCCCTTCTCCTGTTACTTCAGAATCTTAACAGTTGGATCAAAGGTAACAGCATTAATTGTGTGAGCCAGAACAAGGAGTTAGGGATTAGTTCAAATTTGAACAGGGGGAGAGGGTTGCATGTTGAGATCTGGGGTGGTTATTCCCTTGGCTGGTTCTGTCACCCTTGTACATATTCATGGGCACCGTATTTCTGGACTCACTGTGATTATGCCAGAATTAACACACAGCTTTGCTTATCTCTTCTATGCAGAATAATCTAAGTGCTAAGAGTCTAGAGAAGGTAAATAAGACAAGATCACTTAGCCTAAGGAATGTGTCATCATAGGCATACATGTTAACTGACAGTGCCATGGAGATCTGTGATAAGGGCCATGAGAATTATGGCTCAAAGAATTGAAAGATGAAATGATAGTTGTAGGCCCAGAAGTTGTCTTATTCTTTTGGGACTTTTTTTTTCTCATGCTCTTGGAAATAAATTTCAAGCAAAATAAACAGTCTTTTGACTGCATCATCTCCTGCTCATTTTTAAAGTTTACTTTTATAGAATTAACCCCAAAGAAGAAAAAAATGCATAGATTTGGTTACTGTAACTTTTATTTTTTATTAAAAAAATTTTTTTAAACATCTTTATTGGAGTATAATTGCTTTACATTGTTGTGTTAGTTTCTGCTGTGTAACAAAGTGAATCAGCTATATGTATACATATATCCCCATATCCCCTCCCTCTTGCATCTCCCTCCCACCCCCTAACCCACCCCTCTAGGTTGGCATAAAGCACCGGCTCATCTCCCTGTGCTATGTGGCTGCTTCCCACTAGCTATCTATTTTACATTTGAGAGTGTATATATATCCATGCCACTCTCTCACTTTGTCCCAACTTACCCTTCCCCCTCCCCATATTTTCAAGTCCATTCTCTAGGTCTGCATCTTTATTCCTGTCTTGCTCCAGGTTCATCAGAACCTTTTTTTTTTTTTTTTTTTTTAGATTCCATATATATGTGTTAGCATACGGTATTTGTTTTTCTCTTTCTGACTTACTTCACTCTGTATGACAGACTCTAGATCCATCCACCTCACTACAAATAACAATTTTGTTTCTTTTTATAGCTGAGTAATATTCCATTGTATATATGTGCCACATCTTTATCCATTCATCTGTCGATGGACACATAGGTTCCTTCCATATCCTGCCTACTGTAAATACTGCTTCAATGAACATTATGGTACATGACTCTTTTTGAATTATGGTTTTCTCAGGGTATATGCCCAGCAGTGGGCTTGTTGGGTCATATGGTAGTTCCATTTTTAGTTTTTAAGGAACCTCCATACTGTTCTCCATAGTGGCTGTAACAATTTACATTCCCACCAACAGTGCAAGAGGGTTCCCTTCTCTCCACACCCTCTCCAGCATTTATTGTTTGTAGATTTTTTGATGATGGCCATTCTGACTGGTGTGAGATGATATCTCATTGTAGTTTTGATTTGCATTTCTCTAATGATTAGTGATGTTGAGCATCCTTTCATGTGTTTGTTGGCAATCTGTATATCTTCTTTGGAGAAATATCTATTTAGGTCTTCTGCCCATTTTTGGAATGGGTTGTTTTTTTGATATTGAACTGTATGAGCTGCTTGTATATTTTGGAGATGAATCCTTTGTTAGTTGCTTCATTTGCAAATATTTTCTCCCATTCTGTGGGTTGTCTTTTCATCTTGTTTATGGTTTCCTTTGCTGTTCTCTTAAGTTTAATCAGGTTCCATTTGTTTATTTTTGTTTTTATTTCCCTTTCTCCAGGAGATGGGTCCAAAAGGATCTTGCTGTGATTTATGTCATAAAGTGTTCTGCCTATGTTTTCCTCTAAGAGTTTGATAGTGTCTGGCCTTACATTTAGGTCTTTAATCCATTCTGAGTTTATTTTTGTGTATGGTGTTAGGGAGTGTTCCAGTTTCATTCTTTTACATGTAGCTGTCCAGTTTTCCCAGCACCACTTATTGAAGAGGCTGTCTTTTCTCCATTGTATACTCTGGCCTTCTTTAACAAAGATAACGTGACCATTTGTGTGTGGGTTTATCTCTGGGCTTTCTATCCTGTTCCATTGGTCTATATTTCTGTTTTTGTGCCAGTACCATACTGTCTTGGTTACTGTAGCTTTGTAGTATAGTCTGAAGTCTGGGAGCCTGATTCCTCCAGCTCCGTTTTTCTTTTTCAAGATTGTTTTGGCTATTCAGGGTCTTTTGTGTTTCCATACAAATTGTGAAATTTTTTGTTCTAGTTCTGTGAAAAATGCCATTGGTAGTTTGATAGGGATTGCATTGAATCTGTAGATTGCTTTGGGTAGTACAGTCATTTTCACAATACTGATTCTTCCAATCCAAGAACATGGTATATCTCTCCATCTGTTTGTATCATCTTTAATTTCTTTCATCAATGTCTTATATTTTTCTGCCTACAGGTCTTTTGTCTCCTTAGGTAGGTTTATTCCTAAGTATTTTATTCTTTTTGTTGCAGTGGTAAGTGGGAGTGTTTCCTTAATTTCTCTTTCAGATTTTTCACCATTAGTGTATAGGAATGCAAGATATTTCTGTGCATTAATTTTGTATCCTGCTGCTTAACAAAATTCATTGATTAGATCTAGTAGTTTTCTAGTAGCATCTTTTTTTTTTTTTTTTTTTTCCAGCTTTTAGTTTTATTGATCTTTGCTATCGTTTCCTTCATTTCTTTTTCATTTATTTCTGATCTCATTTTTATGATTTCTTTCCTTCTGCTAACTTTGGGATGTTTTTGTTCTTCTTTCTCTAATTGCTTTAGGTGCAAGGTTAGGTTGTTTATTCGAGATATTTCCTGTTTCTTAAGGTGGGATTGTATTGCCATAAACTTCCCTCTTAGAACTGCTTTTGCTGCATCCCATAGGTTTTGGGTCGTCGTGTCTCCATTGTCATTTGTTTCTAGGTATTTTTTAATTTCCTCTTTGATTTCTTCAGTGATCACTTCGTTATTAAGTAGTGTATTGTTTAGCCTCCATGTGTTTGTATGTTTTACAGCTCTTTTCCTGTAATTGATATCTAGTCTCATAGCATTGTGGTCGGAAAAGATACTTGATACAATTTCAATTTTCTTAAATTTACCAAGGCTTGATTTGTGACCCAAGATATGATCTATCCTGGAGAATGTTCCATGAGCACTTGAGAAAAATGTGTATTCTGTTGTTTTTGGATGGAATGTCCTATAAATATCAATTAAGTCCATCTTGTTTAATGTATCATTTAAAGCTTGTGTTTCCTTATTTATTTTCATTTTGGATGACCTGTCCATTGGTGAAAGTGGGGTGTTAAAGTCCCCTACTATGATTGTGTTACTGTCGATTTCTCCTTTTATGGCTGTTAATATTTCCCTTATGTATTGAGGTGCTCCTATGTTTGGTGCATAAATATTTACAATTGTTATATCTTCTTCTTGGATTGATCCCTTGATCATTATGTAGTGTCCTTCTTTGTCTCTTCTAGTAGTCTTTATTTTAAAGTCTATTTTGTCTGATATGAGAATTGCTACTCCAGCTTTCTTTTGGTTTCCATTTGCATGGAATATCTTTTTCCATCCCCTTACTTTCAGTCTGTATGTGTCTCTAGGTCTGAAGTGGGTCACTTGTAGACAGCATATATATGGGTCTTGTTTTTGTATCCATTCAGCCAGTCTGTGTCTTTTGGTGGGAGCATTTAGTCCATTTACATTTAAGGTAATTATTGATATGTATGTTCCTATTCCCATTTTCTTAATTGTTTTGGGTTTGTTATTGTAGTTCTTTTCCTTCTGTTGTGTTTCTTGCCTAGAGAAGTTCCTTTAGCATTTGTTGTAAAGCTGGTTTGGTGGTGCTGAACTCTCTCAGCTTTTGCTTGTCTCTAAACTTTTTAATTTCTCCATCAAATCTGAATGAGATCCTTGCTGGGTAGAGTAATCTTGGTTGCAGGTTTTTCTCTTTCATCACTTTAAGTATGTCCTGCCACTCCCTTCTGGCTTGTAGAGTTTCTGCTGAGAGATCAGCTGTTATCCTGATGGGGATTCCCTTGTGTGTTATTTGTTGTTTTTGCCTTGCTGCTTTTAATATGATTTCTTTGTGTTTAATTTTTGACAGTTTGATTAATATGTGTCTTGGTGCATTTCTCCTTGGATTTATTCTGTATGGGACTCTCTGTGCCTCCTGGACTTGATTAACTATTTCCTTTCCCATATTAGGGAAGTTTTCAATTATAATCTCTTCAAATATTTTCTCAGTCCCTTTCTTTTTCTCTTCTTCTTCTGGAACCCCTATAATTCGAATGTTGGTGCGTTTAATGTTGTCCCAGAGGTCTCTGAGACTGTCCTCTGTTCTTTTCATTCTTTTTTCTTTATTTTGCTGTGCAGCAGTTATTTCCACTATTTTATCTTCCACCTCACTTATCCGTTCTTCTGCCTCAGTTATTCTGCTATTGATCCCATCTAGAGTATTTTTTATTTCATGTATTGTGTTTTTAATCGATGCTTGATTCATCTTTAGTTCTTCTAGGTCCTTGTTAACTGTTTCTTGCATTTTGTCTATTCTATTTCCAAGATTTTGGATCATCTTTACCATCATTATTCTGAATTCTTTTTCAGATAGACTGCCTATTACCTCTTCATTAGTTAGGTCTGGTGGGTTTTTATCTTGCTCCTTCTCCTGCTGTGTGTTTTTCTGTCTTCTCATTTTGCTTATGTTACTGTGTTTGGGGTCTCCTTTTTGCAGGCTGCAGGTTCGTAGTTCCCGTTGTTTTTGGTGACTGTCCCCAGTGGCTAAGGTTGGTTTAGTGGGTTGTGTAGGCTTCTTGGTGGAGGGGACTACTGCCTGTGTTCTGGTGAATGAGGCTGGATCTTGTCTTTCTGGTGGGCAGGTCCACGTCTGGTGGTGTGTTTTGGGGTGTTTGCGGACTTTTTATGATTTGAGGCAGCCTCTCTGCTAATGGGTGGCGTTGTGTTCCTGTCTTGCTAGTTGTTTGGCATAGGGTGTCCAGCACTGTAGCTTGCTGGTCGTTGAGTGAAGCTGGGTGCTACTGTTGAGATGGAGATCTCTGGAAGATTTTCGCCGTTTGATATTATGTGGAGCTGGGAGGTCTCTTGTGGACCAGTGTCCTGATGTTCGCTCTCCCACCTCAGAGGCACAGCACTGACTCCTGGCTCCTCAATTTGGGATGATTTGCTGTCTATTCATGTATTCCACAGATGCAGGGTACATGAAGTTGATTGTGGAGCTTTAATCCGCTGCTTCTGAGGCTGCTGGGAGAGGTTTCCCTTTCTCTTCTTTGTTCTCACAGCTCCTGGGTCTCAGCTTTGGATTTGGCCCCGCCTCTGCATGTAGGTCGCCGGAGGGCGTCTGTTCTTCGCTCAGACAGGACAGGGTTAAAGGAGCAGCCTCTTCGGGGACTCCGGCTCACTCAGGCCGGGCGGGAGGGAGGGGCACGGAGTGCGGGGCGAGCCTGCAGCGGCAGAGGTCGGCGTGACGTTGCACCAGCCCGAGGCGCGCCGTGCGTTCTCCCAGGGAAGCCGCCCCTGGATCCCGGGACCCCGGCAGTGGCAGGCTGCACAGGCTCCCGGAAGGGCGGTGTGGACAGTGACCTGCGCTCGCACACAGGCTTCTTGGCGGCGGCAGCAGCAGCCCCAGCGTCCCACGCCCGTCTCTGGGCTCCGCGCTTTCAGCCGCGACTCGCGCCCGTCTCTGGAGCTCCTTTACGCGGCGCTCTTAATCCCCTCTCCTCGCGCACCAGGAAACCAAGAGGGAAGAAAAAGTCTCCTGCCTCTTCGGCAGCTCCAGAGTTTTCCCGGACTCCCTCCCGGCTAGCTGTGGCACATTAGCCCCCTTCAGGCTGAGTTCTCGCCGCCAGCCCCAGTCCTCTCCCTGAGCTCTGACCGAAGCCCGAGCCTCAGCTCCAGCGCCGCCTGCCCCGGCGGGGGAGCAGACAAGCCTCTCGGGCTGGTGAGTGCCGATCAGCACCGCTCCTCTGTGCGGGAATCTCTCTGCTTTGCCCTACCCAGGTATGTGGGGAGTTTCTTGCCTTTTGGGAGGTCTGGGGTCTTCTGCCAGCGTTCAGTAGGTGTTCTCTCTAGTAGCATCTTTAGGATTCTGTATGTATAGTCTCATGTCATTTGCAAACAGTGACAGTTTTACTTCTTCTTTTCTGATTTGGATTCCTTTTATTTCTTTTTCATCTCTGATTGCTGTGGCTAAAACTTCCAAAGCTATGTTGAATAATATTGGTGAGAGTGGGCAACCTTGTCTTGTTCCTGATCTTAGTGGAAATGGTTTCAGTGTTGCTCCATTGATAACGATGTTGGCTGTGAGTTTGTCATATATGGCCTTTATTATGTTGAGGTAGCTTCCCTCTATGCCTACTTTCTGGAGAGTTTCTATCATAAATGGGTGTTGAATTTTGTCAAAAGCTTTTTCTGCATCTATTGAGATGATCATATGGTTTTTCTCCTTCAATTTGTTAATACGGTGTATCACATTGATTGATTTGCATATATTGAAGAATCCTTGCATTCCTGGGATAGACCCCACTTAATCATGGTTTATGATCCTTTTAATGTGCTGCTGAATTCTATTTGCTGGTATTTTGTTGCGGATTTTCACATCTCTGTTCATCAGTGATATTAGCCTGTAGTTTTCTTTTTTTGTGACATCTTTCTGTGATTTTGGTATCAGGGTGATGGTGGCCTCATAGAATGAGTTTGGGAGTGTTCCTCCCTCTGCTATATTTTGGAAGAGTTTGAGAAGGATAGGTGTTAGATCTTCTCTAAATGTTTGATAGAATTAGTCTGTGAAGCCATTTGGTCCTGGGCTTTTGTCTGTTGGAAGATTTTTAATCACATTTTCAATTTCAGTGCTTGTGATTGGTCTGCTTATATTTTCTGTCTCTTCCTGGTTCAGTCTCAGAAGGCTGTGCTTTTCTAAGAATTTGTCGTTTTCTTCCAGGTTGTCCACTTCATTGACATAGAGTTGCTTGTAGTAATCTCTCATGATCCTTTGTATTTCTGCAGTGTCAGTTGTTACTTCTCCTTCTTCATTTCTAATTCTGTTGATTTGAACCTTCTCCTTTTTTTCTTGATGAGTCTGGCTAATGGTTTATCAATTTTGTTTATTTTCTCAAAGAACCAGCTTTTAGTTTTATAGATTTTTGCTACTGTGTCCTCTATTTCTTTTTCATTTATTTCTGATCTGATCTTTATGATTTCTTTCTTTCTGCTAACTTGGGTTTTTTTTTTTTTTTTGTTCTTCTTTCTCTAATTGCTTTATATGTAAGGTTAGGTTGTTTATTTGAGATTTTTCTTGTTTCTTGAGGTAGGATTGTATTGCTATAAACTTCCCTCTTAGAACTGCTTTTGCTGCATCCCCTAGGCTTTGGGTCATCGTGTATTCATTGTCATTTGTTTCTAGGTATTTTTTGATTTACTCTTTGATTTCTTCAGTGATCTCTTGGTTATTTATTAGCGTATTGTTTAGTCTCCATGTGTTTGTATTTTTTTACAGTTTTTTTCCTGTAATTGATACCTAATCTCATAGCATTGTGGTCAGAAAAGATACCTGTTACAATATTAATTTTCTTAAATTTACCAAGCCTTGATTTGTGACCCAAGATATGATTTATCCTGGCGAATATTCCTTGTGCACTTGAGAAGAAATTTTATTATGCTGTTTTTGGATGTAATGTCCTATAAATATCAATTAAGTCAATCTTGTTTAATGTGTCATTTAAAGCTTATGTTTCCTTATTTATTTTCATTTTGGTTGATCTGTCCATTGGTGAAAGTGGGGTGTTTAAGTTCCCACTTAAACTATTATTTAACACAATACTATTATTGTGTTACTGTTGATATCCTCTTTTATGGCTGTTAGCATTTGCCTTATGTATTGAGGTGCTCCCATGTTGGGTGCATAAATATTTACAATTGTTATGTCTTCTTCTTGGATTGATCCCTTGATCATTATATAGTGTCCTTCTTTGTCTCTTGTAATAGTCTTTATTTTAAAGTCTATTTTGTCTGATATGAGAATTGCTACTTCAGCTTTCTTCTGATTTCCATTTGCATGTAGTATCTTTTTGCATCCCCTCACTTTCAGTCTGTATGTGTCCCTAGGTCTGAAGTGGGTCTCTTGTAGACAGCATATATAGGGGTCTTGTTTTTGTATCCATTCAGCCAGTCAGTGTCTTTTGGTTGGAGCATTCAATCCATTTATATTTAAGGTAATTATCGATATGTATGTTCCTAGTACCATTTTCTTAATTGTTTTGGGTTTGTTTTCGTAGGCCTTTTCCTTCTCTTACGTTTCCTGCCTAGAGAAGTTCCTTTAGCATTTGTTGTAGAGCTGGTTTGGTGGTGCTGAATTCTCTTAACTTTTGCTTGTCTGAAAAGTTTTTAATTTCTCCATCAAATCTGAATGAGACCCTTGCTGGGTAGAGTAATCTTGGTTGTAGGCTTTTCCCTTTCATCACTTTAAATATGTCCTGCCACTCCCTTTTGGCTTGCAGATTGTCTGCTGAAAGATCAGCTGTTGACCTTATGGGGATTCCCTTGTATGTTATTTGTTGTTTTTCCCTTGCTGCTTTTAATATTTTTTTCTTTGTATTTAATTTTTGATAGTTTGATTAATATGTGTCTTGGCATGTTTCTCCTTGTATTTATCCTTATGGGACTCTTTGTGCTTCCTGGACTTGATTGACTATTTCCTTTCCCATATTAGAGAAGTTTTCAACTATAATCTCTTCAAATATTTTCTCAGTCCGTTTCTTTTTCTTTTCATCTTCTGGGACCCCTATAATTCAAATGTTGGTGCCTTTAATGTTATCGAGAGGTCTCTGAGACTGTCCTCAATTCTTTTCATTCTTTTTTCTTTTTTCTGTTCTATGGTAGTTATTTCTACTATTTTATCTTCCAGGTCACTTATCCATTCTTCTACCCCAGATATTCTGCTATTGATATCTTCTAGAGAATTTTAAATTTCATTTATTGTGTTGCTCATCATTGTTTGTTTCCTCTTGAATTCTTCTAGGTCCTTGTTAAATATTTCTTGTATTTTCTCCATTCTATTATCAAGATTTTGGATCATCTTTACTATCATTAACTCTGAATTCATTTTCAGGTAGACTGCCTATTTCCTGTTCATTTGTTTGGTCTGGTGGATTTTTACCTTGCTCCTTCATCTGCTGCATATTTCTCTGTCTTCTCATTTTGCTTAACTTACTGTGTTTGGGGTCTCCTTTTCACAGGCTGCAGGTTTGTAATTCCTATTGTTTTTGGTGTCTGCCCCCAGTGGGTAAGGTTGGTTCAGTGGGTTGTGTAGGCTTCCTGGTGGAGGGGACTAGTGCCTGTGTTCTGGTGGATGAGGCTGGATCTTGTCTTTCTGGTGGGCAGGTCCATGTCTGGTGGTGTGTTTTGGGGTGTGTGTGGCCTTATTATGATTTTAAGCAGCCTCTCTGCTAATGGGTGGTGTTGTGTTCCTGTCTTGCTAGTTGTTTGGCATAAGGTGTCCAGCACTGTAGCTTGCTGGTCATTGAGTGGAGTTGGGTGTTAGCACTGAGACAGAGATCTCTTGGAGAGGTCTCACTGATTGATATTACGTGGGGCCAGGAGGTCTCTGGTGGTCCTATTTCCTGACCTCGGCTCTCCCACCTGTGAGGCTCAGGCCTGACACCCAGCTGGAGCACCAAGACCCTGTCAGCCACACAGCTCAGAACAAAAGGGTCAAAAAAGAAGAAGGAAAAATAAAATAAAGTAAAATAAAATAATTAAAATTAAAAATTAAAAAAATATTGTTAAAATAAAAAATTTTAAAAGTAATAAAAAAAAGAGAGCAACCAAACCAATAAACATATCCACAAATGATAAGAGGCGCTAAAAACTAAACTAAGATAAACATATAAATCAGAAACTAGTCAGTCGCATACAGCAAACCCCAAGTCTACAGTTGCTCCCAAAATCCACCACCTCAATTTTGGGATGATTCGTTGTCTATTCATGTATTCCACAGATGCAGGGTACATCAGGTTGATTGTGGAGATTTAATCCGCTGCTCCTGAGGCTTCTGGGGGAGATTTCCCTCTCTCTTCCTTGTTTGCACAGCTCCCGGGGTTCAGCTTTGGATTTGGCTCCACCTCTGTGTGTAGGTCGCCTTCTGGTGTCTGTTCTTTGCCCAGAGAGGACAGGGTTAAAGTAGCAGCTGATTGGGGGGCTCTGGTTCACTCAGGCCGGGGGGAGGGCGGGGTATGGAATGTGGGGCGAGCCTGCAGCGGCAGAGCCCGCTGTGATGTTGCACCAGGCTGAGGCACACCGTGTGTTCTCCCGGGGAAGTTGTCCCTGGATCACGGGACCCTGGCAGTGGCGGGCTGCACAGGAGGGGGCATGTGGATAGTGACCTGTGCTTGCACACAGGCTTCTTGGTGGCTGCAGTAGCAGCCTTAGCATTTCATGCCCGTCTCTGGGGTCTGCGCTCATAGCCGCGGCTCGCGCCCGTCTCTGAAGCTCGTTTAGGCGGTGCTCTGAATCTCCTCGTGCACCCCAAAACCATGGCCTCCTGCCTCTTCAGCAGCTCCACACTTTCTCCCAGAGTCCCTCCCAGCTAGCTGTGGCGCAGTCGTCCCCTTCAGGCTGTGTTCACACCGCCAACCCCAGTCCTCTCCCTGGGATCTGACCTCCGAAGCCCGAGCCTCGGCTCCCAGCCCCCGCCCGCCCCAGAGGGTGAGCAGACAAGCCTCTCGGGCTGGTGAGTGCCGGTCGGCACCAGTCCTCTGTGCGGGAATCTCTCCGTTTTGCCCTCCGCTCCCCTGTTGCTGTGCTCTCCTCCGCGGCTCCGAAGCTTCACCCCTCCGCCACCCGCAGTCTCCGCCCGGGAAGGGGCTTCTAGTGTGTGGAAACCTTTCCTCCTTCACAGCTCCCTCCCAGAGGTGCAGGTCCCGTCCCTATTCTTTTGTCTCTGTTTGTTCTTTTTTCTTTTGCCCTACCCAGGTACGTGGGGAGTTTCTTGCCTTTGGGGAGGTCTGAGGTCTCTGCCAGCGTTCAGTAGGTGTTCTGTAGGAATTTTCCACATGTAGGTGTATTTTTGATGTATCTGTGGGGAGGAAGATGATCTCCATGTCTTACTCCTCCGCCACCTTGAAGGTCCTCCAGCTACTGTAACTTTTTTAAAGTATTTTAAAATTGTGAACAAACTAAGTCCAGATGTTTGGAAGAAAGTTAACTAAGTTATAATGTCGACTAAGTGAAATAAGATGTAGCCATTAAAAATGATAATTATAAAAACACATGGCATAATGTTAAGTGAAATCAATATTATAATAGTTTTAGAAAGAAGAGAAAAAAGACAGTGCTAGTCAGTGTGAAATGTAGGATTATAGTGATTTTTAGTTTTTTCCTGTTTTCCTTAAGTCCACTAAAGTTCTTACAAATGTAGTTTTAAAATAAAATTGAGGAGGTCAGGTACCCAACTACAAGTATCACCAGGAAATAAGTTTACAAAGCCACCTTGATCCCTAAAATAGTAAGAAGTCTGTAATTTTTTAAAATTGCAGTATATTTTTTTTTACAGTATTGTATACAGCATAGTGATTCACGTGTACACGTGTACAGCATAGCAATTCATTTTTCTTTGCAGATTATATTCCATTATAGGTTATTACAAGATGTTAGATATAATTCTCTGTGCTACACAGTAAACCCTTGTTGCTTATTGTCTATTTTATATATAGTAGTTTGTATCTGTTAATCCCATACTCCTAATTTGTCTCTTCCCCCCCTCACTCTCCCCTTTGGTAACCATAAGTTTGTTTTCTATGACTGTGAATTTCTGTTTTGTATATAGATTAATTTGTATTATTTTTAGATTCCACATACAAGTGATATAATGTAGTATTTGTCTTTCTATATGACTTATTTCACTAAGCCTAATATTCTCTAGGTCCATCCACCTTGCTGCAAATGGCATATTTCTTTTTTATGGCTGAGTAATACTCCATTTTATATACATACACACACATACACCACATCTTCTTAAGCCAGTCGTCTGTTTATGGGCACTTGGGTTGCTTCCATGTTTTGACTATTGTAAATAGTGCTGCTATTAGTCTGTAATTTTTTAAGAGGACAGCTTTCTGGATGCTGAGACCAGGGAAAATTTCTTTACCCCTTTGATTCTCAGATTTCTCATCTGTAAAGTAATCTGTGGATGTTGGGAAGATTAAATATGATGATGCATGTAATGCAATTACCGTGGTACCTGGCAGTCAGCAATCACACAAAGATCTTAATGAGTTGGTATATTTAGAAGTATTGATGTAATTAATTAAAATATAAAAACATTACTTCAAGGGATAGAAATTCAAAGTGAAAGTTCTGCAAGGTAAATACCAATTTATCGTTATCATGAAAGTCATTTATTTTTGAATAAGAAAATAAGAAATAAGAGGAAATTTTTTCTCAGTGTAAAAAATCCAGATCATGGTTAGATAGAAAATCTAGATGGATAGATTTCCTACAATAAAAAGAATTCATGGGAACAGTGGGGACACCTGCTTGAAAGGTTAATGCTAGACAAGTACAGATAAGTGATGGCCAGGGGGTCAAGAGCTCATACTCTTAGCCAGTTTGCCTGGGTTCAAGTCCCAACTTTGCTGCATGAACTTGGACACCCTACCTGACTTCAGTTTCACCATCTATAGAGCAGGATTAATAACAGTGCCTACTTGATACTGTTATGGTAGGAATTAAATGAGTCAGTACGTGCAAAGATCTGACAGCAGTACTCGGTACATTAATGAGTGCCATGTAATTTACTTAGAAAATGTGATTATGAAGTTTTAAGCCTTATAAGTTTGTTTCCATAATTTTAGCCATTCATCCAATTTTGATTTGATAAGAAACCACTTACGGTATTAATAAAATAAAATATCATTCTTGGAAAATGTAAGCCCTAATGCTTTTAGATGGTGAAAATCTTCAGATATGTGTTCTCGAGGTGTAAATACTTATTGAATGAGTATAAGCATATCATTCCATAGAGCAATTTAACACATAGTGACCATATAACCCTACCCCCAATTTTATGTCTCTTATGAAGAAATACCACTTCATTCTCGGAAGTGAAGCCATAAGACCTCTGGATGAAAATTAAAACAGTTCACTCAGTTACTAGGATATTAACTGGAATGGAGGAGTATTGACTGTCAGATGATATTATCAGAAGACTCACCAGCACTCTGCTTATCTCAGATTTAAAAATCAGCAAGCATTCAGGTGCAGACTTAGTACAAATGCATTCATTTGTGATTACAGGTTTTATGAAAGTATTTTCCCGAGGATTTCTATAAATAATTTCTCTTGGTGTAAGTCAACTCCATTTAGATAAGTTTGTATATATAAATATGTAAAGAAAATATGTCTCAAATAGCTCAATCAGACCCATACCTTTGCTATTATGATGAAACATATTTCATATGTAATACTTTAGTCATCACTGTCACATGGTATTATTGACCAGCCATTGAGCCCATGGCGTAAAGGTTTTCACCACATCAGCACAAAATCATTATTTGCTCCCAACTTGCTCTTATTTCCCTCTTTTATCAGATGACCCCACCATGTATTAAAGTTACCCTGTTTGATAACACAGGATCCATCTTCTCCTCGTCTTACTTACACAGTACCCACCTCCCATCCAGTCAGTTACCACACTCTCAGAAGTCTCTCCCCTAAATCTTTTGCTATCCTATTAAAGAACTTGTCGTCTTCATGTGTACCATTATAGCACTTTCCTACCTGTTTCTTCCTCTAATGTCTAATAAATTACTTTAGAAGATGACCTTAAAGCAACTCTTCTAAAATTCAAATTTAATTACAGTGCCAGACACTTCCCATATTGCTCTGCACATATTCATTCTGCAGGATGTTAAAGATGTTACATTTGGGAAATTCTGGGTTAAATCATGTTGAAACATGATTCTTCATCATAAGACTTATCAGGGATTTGGGGATTTATACATTATGATATCCAAAGGGTGTTTTTTTTTAAATTTTTAATTTTAATTTAATTCAGAAAAAAGTTTTGGCCTTGCGGCATGTGGGATCTTAATTCCCTGACCAGGTATCAAACCCATGCCTCCTGCAGTGGAAGTGCAGAGTTTTAACCACTGGACCACCAGGGAAGTCCCAAAAATGGTGTTTTAATATGTAATTTTTCCTAAACTGTACTGACCAAAAACTTTTTTGGGGGGGCTGATGTCCTTCAGAATGCACTTTGTGAAATACCATATTATGTGCCTCTCCCAATCCACATTAACCTGTAAAATAAAGCACAAATTCCTTAACATAACTTATAAGAACTTCTATGTTCAGCCTCCTGGTATCACCTTAGCCCTATTTACTGTTCTTGCACAGACACTTTTTGTTCTGATCCTGTCAAACTTTATTTAGACCCAATGTCCTGTATATTGTCATGCCTTACATACACTGCTCTCTCTCTACCTGAAATATTTTCTCTTACCTTGTCTGCTGGATGATTCCTCTATCCTTCAAGATGAAGGATGGGGTACAAATGACACCTACTTTGTAAATGTTCCTGGACCGACCCAAGCAGTCAGTCTCTTTCTCCTCCATACTTGCTGGTACTTATCTCTCTTGTAGTTCTAATCAAATTTTATTAAAAATAAAATATTTGTATATAGTCCCCCTTCTGTGCCAGACTAGGGGTTCGTTAATGGTCAGTATTCTTTGATCCTGTGTCCTGGCATCTGGTCCATGATTGATGCTGAGTAAGAAAAGGAATGGTGCTTCTGTAGAGGTAAATGGACACCCTATTGTCAGAGGAGAGACATACAGTGTAATCAAGTTAAGACTCTAATGAAATCACAGAGGCAAGACTGTGTTTGCTAATGAATACATGGCAACTTCAGATATGAAAACATTTTCAGCAGAAACAGCATCTGAATACCAGTTCCTTTGTCTACTAACAACGATGTCCTCAAATCAAATGGTGAGCATTTGTAACATTGAAGGTTACTTCCTACTTTTTTTCTGCTTTCCTGATCACCATATCTCTGAATAAAAGAGAAAAGAACAGAATGGCCTTCAGAGAGGCTGGAATCATTATTGAATATGTCACATCTCAGATCTTGGAAAGAGATCAAAGGAGAAACAATAAATAGGGTTCCCCCCTTTTGATTTAACCACTCACTCTTGCTTAGCTCTATAGATCATTCTTTTTTTTTTTTTTTTTTTTTTTTTTTGCGGTACACGGGCCTCTCCCGTTGCAGAGCACAGGCTCCGGATGCTCAGGCTCAGCGGCCATGGCTCACGGGCCCAGCCGCTCCGCGGCATGTGGGATCTTCCCGGACTGGGGCATGAACCCGTGTCCCCTGCATCAGCATGCGGACTCTCAACCACTGTGCCACCAGGGAAGCCCCAAATCATTCATTTTTGAAATCAAGATAATTGTGGCAACAGCTCTCTGTAAGAAGCAAATAGCAGAGTCAGCTTTATCTCAGGACAAAGTATATTCAGAGAGTAAATTTACTCAGAATAATAACATTAGAGTTTTTACAATTAAAAGGGGTAAATAGAACCCATATTATTACACGTAAGAAAATGATGCTGGAACAGGGTAAAAGACTTGCCCAGGGTCACGAGAACCAAAGATTTACTTTTTCTAAGTTGCAAAGGTATGTTTTTAGTCATGTTTAAAAATACAACTCAGATAAGACTAGAGAAATAAAGCAAAGTAGACTTTAAGATCAGCAGGCAAAATCATATTGTCAAGCTTTTGTCTCTTTACCTTTCATTTGTGTAGAGCATATGTCTTTTAAGTAATTTTTACACTAACTGATGTTTTACAGAGATACATGGAGAGGGTATCAAGGAATGATTTAGGAAGAGACGGGTGGTGTTTGTAAGTTGGGGCAGGGTGGGCGAATGCTTGGCCAGCCATTGGGAGTGATGGTGGATCACCATCTTGTAAAAGTTTTGCAAGATGAATCTAAAGCATTCTTCTTAAATTTTCATTCATTTTTGTTTCCTAGTACAGAAGACCATGTATTATTGACTCACCACTTAGCATTTTCTTTAAAGTGAGCATTTAAAATTTTGTTAAAAAACAACAGAAAACTTTACCGTTTATGGAAGCAGGTTAACTGAGAGATGAGGCAATGGGAAGGCAGACGTTAACAGAGATGGTCACAGTAGTAGCTTCTGGTCGTGTTTGCTTAGAGCAGGCCCAGTGATGCATTGGTGGTAGCTGTAAGGACTTTGACGTAATCCTTTTGTGGACTCAGTTGGGCTGGCTAAAGGAAGGGCACAACTCCAGGGCTACTGAAATCAGCCACCAGGCTGTGCCCTTGCTGGGATGAGGACTATCTACGAAGGAGGGAGGGGCTTTCTTTTGATACTTGGGAAGCTTCAGCCAACCTTATCTGAAGGAGAGGTAGGAGGGATAGTTTATCTTTTCTCCTTGCCCTTACCTTCTCTGCACTTTAGAGGCTGCATGAGATTTGATCTTAGAATTGTCAAAACTCCAGCAGCAGTAAAAATTAAAACCAGATCAGTAAAATAGTATTTGTTAATAATTTATTGTGCACATAAGAAGAGTTCATGAACTGGGAGCTTTCAAACCCCAAGCTGATGTGAAGCTTACAGAATGGCTTGTAAAGTGAAAATGAGGAAGTTGGTTAACCTTTATAAAGATTGGTTATTACAGTGGGGATTTCTAGAAGGAAGGAGATTGGTTAAAAGTGTTTATCTTGGGCTTCCCTGGTGGCGCAGTGGTTGAGAGTCCGCCTGCCGATGCAGGGGACACGAGTTCGTGCCCCGGTCCGGGAAGATCCCACATGCCGCGGAGCGGCTGGGCCCGTGAGCCATGGCCGCTGAGCCTGCGTGTCCGGAGCCTGGGCTCTGCAAGGGGAGAGGCCACAGTGGTGAGAGGCCCGCGTACCGCAAAAAAAAAAAAAAAAAAAAAAAGTGTTTATCTTATACTTTAAAGAAGATGACTTTAATTTCTTATATGATTGCCAGAAACATTTACCAGTGTTTACCTAAATTAAATTTTGCTTATGATTTAGTTTTGCTTACATGGCTTAAATGGTTTGTCTGCTCAGGGGATTTTCAAGTTGAGTCTCCACTTTGTATTTTACTTTAAAACCATCCACACATAAAGCTTTACAAACTATCTAAGGATATATAAGGCCAGAATGCTAAAGTGCTTTTGTGTTCAACCTCTTAAAAATACTGTTTTGATAGATCATAAGACTTTGGGTAAAACCAAAGTAGCTTCTAGGAGGATAAATTTGGGGGCTGCTGTTTCATTTTAGTATGTGTGAAAAGTAATTGAAACCTTAACCTAAAGGAGGATGTCTCCATCTTGACACTATTGACATTTTGGACCATATAATGCTTTGTTGTAGGCGGTTCTGTGCATTGCATAATGTTTAGCAACATTTCTGTCCTCTACCAACTAGATGACAGTAACACAACCCCTGGCCCGCCCAGTTGTGACAACTAAAAATATCTCCAGATATTGGCAGATGTCCCCTGGAGGCCAAAATTGCCCCAGGTTGAAAATTACTGACCTAAAGCACAATGTATTGTTTCCTGCTTACTATGAAGTGAAAACTTGCCTTTGAGTCAGGAAACTTTCTATTAGTGCTGAAATCCCTTTTCTTTATCCATCACACATGTGTTGAACATCTTACAATTAATCAGATCCTGGGGATACAAAAATAAATAAGAAATTGCCCTTCTGGACTTACATTGTGGTAAGGAAGACAGGTATATGAAATAAATCATTACTGTATAGCGTTCGAGTGTAGTTTTGTAGAGGTAAGTCCATGGTGCTATGCAAGCTCAAAGAATGCAGAACCAAGTTCGGAGTGAAAAACTCAGGGAAGTTCTGTAATGAAAGGCATCTCTGGATTATTTCAGAGCTGTTTCTCCTGTGTTAGATACAGTCCCTGGGAGGTGAGGCCCCTCTTAGCCCCATAGATGCAGGAAAGTCATTGATTTTAGTTATAAGAACCTGCTCCCAATAAAAATTGCACAATTTTATGCTGGAAGAAGTTGGTCCTGGTGTGTGACTTTCACAGCACTGTTCTGTGTTGATGTGGCGAGTCATTGTGACGGAGGTGGTCGGTATCACAGACTTTCATCATTTTGAGAAATGTGAAATAAGCAAAGTCAACATCAGGCAAACAGTGTCATCACTTTAAAGACAATGAACTGAACTCAGAATGTCACATAAATTCCCAGGAAAAACTATTGTTACCCTAAAATACTGTGTTTCCCTTGTTTAAAGAGCTGAGCAGTAGAGTTAATGAAGAATCATGTATTCTACCTCCATTGACTATAATTAGAATATGTGAAAGAATAAGGTTTTTCTTTTAGGTTAGAAAAGCTAACAAAATAAAGAAACTCAAAATTTATTATTAACTTGTATCTGAATTTTCCTTTGGGGAGGCAAACGTTCTAATTTTAAAAATTAAATTTCTATGTTACAATGAATTAGTATTATGTGTAAAATTTTATTTAGTTAAGTATTTATTGTATAGCTACCAAGTATAAAGGACAGTATTGTGGGACTGTAAACGATGAAGAAGACAGTGTTTACTCTCAAGCACTTATCATCTTGTAGGGAAGATGAGCACTAAATAACCAGGCTAATTCATCAGAAGGAAAGATTAGTGCTGTAATAGGGGAGTTCAGATGAGAAAGTGAAGAATTATAACTGGTGAATGAAGAAAAGTGAGCATCAACCCTTTGTCTTTCTGATTTCCTGAGCACAATAATATATATCAGGAATATTTGCAGGTCAAAAGTGTCGTCCTCTAGTATTAATAAAGCTGGTAGAAAGCTGTGATAGGGTTTTAGTAGATTGTTCTCAAATTCAGTTTTCTCTTCAAACAAAACAGTAACAGGAAACTTTCTCTAAAAATGCAAGAATACTCTCTCTTGTCTTCCATTCTTCCTTCCAGTTATTCTGCCTTTTCCCGTATCTTAGGACCATTTCATATGCACCTTCAATTCTGTCCCTCTGCTCTTGACTCCCGCACGGCACTCTGCTGGCTCCTTCTCATGTTTTACATCACAGCTTAAATGTCACTGCCTAGAAAAGGTCCTTATTTACAACATTTGTTCACTTCTTCCATTACACTTCAAAGCATTACATGAAAGTAGGATCCTTGTCTATTTTGTTCACTAATATATCCCTGAAGAAGGCATAAGAAATAGTGTATACTTAATACGTATACTTTGAATGCATAGACAAATACATCTCTTCAAGTGTTTATCCCTACACTAGATTACCTATAAGCTTAAGGGCAGGATAAATGTCTATTTTGCTCACCATCATATAACCATTACCTAGATCAGTGCCCAGTTCAACGAAGATTTTAAAGAAATATTTTTTTAAAGATGGAAATGAATTAATCAAGGTCTAGTTCAGGTAAAAAGCAAAAAAGGAAAACAAGGGCAATAATAATAACAAAAACATATGATCCTACCAGTAGCTTGCCAATAGGTATGGGAAGGAAAAGTAAACATTTGATGAGTCAATTTTTTAAAAAGTATAGCTTCAAGGTTAAATACATATAATCATCTTCTCAATTTGAATTTATTATGGTAAAATTCCTTAAACATCATTTATTAAACCAGATGTAATAATTTTAAACATACTCCCTCTCCCCCATAGAATTACGGCTGATAATCCATTATTAACATTCCTTATGAATCTGTCATTACTCTAAGTTAAATAATGTGTTGTTAATGGGGTTTACTCTGTTAGTGGCAGTGGGGAGTTACCAAGCCTTAAACTATGGACCACGTGAAAGACTGGTATTCACATTGTATAGTTTTATCAGTCTAAAATGATTCTCAATATTGGCCACCAGATGGCAGTGTATGGGAAAACTTTCCCACTTCAAAAAGAATTCTTTCTTCAGCCACTTGATGGCATCTCTTCATTGTTTTCAAGAACTCTTGACCCACTCATCTTGATTCCTTTTGTGTTCCCTGTCTGCACAGCTTTCCTCCTGCAGTTCTTCCCTATCACATGGACTCCCACCTGCAATGCCAGTCATGCATACAGTTCCCTAAAGAGAAGGTCTTTAGGACATTCCTTTGAATGATATTCATTGTGAAAAATTTCCACTCTAATTGTTTAAAGTGTACTTTAAAGAAGAATTTTTTTCTTGTATTTTAAAGGCAACAGAAAGCTGCATAGGATTCTTTAAATATTATGAGAAAACTGTATGTATATATATATATACACACACACACACACACACACGCATGTTTATAATGGAAAAAATGTGTGTGAGCAAGTGATGTTTTTGTTGAAAGGCTTTATGATTAGCTTGTACAATAGCATCACGTTGTTGAACTATAATATTATGATTCCATATAGGGAGCTTTAAGCTCTACCCTTCATAGGAAAATATAGACTATTTACACCTCTTTGGCCTATTAAAAATTCCTGATTAAAAAAAAATTAGGGTAAAATATAGAACCACATCAGCATTCCAGTGTAATTTAGACTTTGATTTTATAGTGTTTGCAGGCAAATTAACCTTTTAAAGTATGTATGTATATGTGTGTGTGTGTGTGTGTGTGTATTTTTAAGGGCTGGTAATTTTTCCTCTCAGGATATTTTCTCGTTAACATATTTGACTTGTCAACCAGAATTCTCGTAAGGCCATTATGTAAAGTGAAGCTTTGGGGTATCATACTTCCAGGGGTCACTCTTTCAAGCATTTTAAAGATACTCCACAGGAGAGGAGAGGAGGGCATTTGCCCCACCCACTCGAGCTAAGGAAGCCTGCTGGGCTCCCAGGTGAGGTCCCCCACCCTCTGAGACCAGGGGTGGGGGGCACGCCTGGACCCCTTCTGTTCCTTGAGCCTAAGCCCCACCCTCCACAGCCCCCAGGGCCTTTTCCAGACCTGTGGGCCCTGAGCATTGGCCCCGCCCACTGCCCAAACCTCACCCTTGCTTAAGTCCTGCTCTCCACAGCCAAGGCCTTTCTACCCACCCACCCCCCTTTTTTTCTTCTCCCTCCTCCTCTTTTTTACTATGGTGGTACTGTTGTACCTTTCAGTTGTTGACTCATCTATATTTTTATTTTTATATTCTTTCTAACATATCTGTTAGTTTCCTGGTCTAATTTTATTTTTTTCTTTGTTATTGTCTCTCTCGCTCTCTTTTTTTTTTTGCTACCCCACACGGCTTGTGGGATCTTGGTTCTTGAGCCAGGGCTCAGGCCGAAGCTCCTGCAGTGGGAGCTCTGAGTCCAAAACACTGGACTAACAGAGAACCTCATACCCCAGGGAATATCCATTGGAGTGAGCTCTCATGGAGGTCCTCATCTCAGCACCAAGACCCAGCTCTACCCAACAGCCTACAAACTCCAGTGTTGAAAGCCTCAGGCCAAACAGCCAGTAAGACAGGAACACAATCCCACTCATTTAAAAAAAAAAAAAAAAAAAAGAGACGGCAAAAAAAGATGTCACAGATGAAGGAGCAAGGTAAAAGCCTACAAGACCAAATAGATGAAGAAAAAATAAGCAATCTACCTGAAAAAGAATTCAGAGTAATGATAGTAAAGATGATCCAGAATCTCGGAAATAGAATGGAGGCATGGATTGAGAAAATACAAGAAATGTTTAACAAAGATCTAGAAGAGAACTAAAGAACAAACAAACAGATGAATAACACAGTAACTGAAACGAAAAATGCACTAGGAGGAATCAATAACAGAATAACTGAGGTAGAAGATCGAATAAGTAAGCTGGAAGACAAGATGTTGGAAATAACTGTCGAGCAGAATAAAGAAAAAAGAATGAAAAGAATTGAAGACAATCTCAGAGACCTCTAGGACAACACTAAATGCACCAACATTTGAATTATAGGGGTCCCAGAAGAAGAAGAGAAAAAGAAAGGGACTGAGAAAATATTTGAAGGGATTATAGTTGAAAACTCCCCTAATATGGGAAAGGAAATAGTCAATTAAGTCCAGGAAGTGCGGAGAGTCCCATACAGGATAAATCCAAGGAGAAACACACCAAGACACATATTAATCAAACTAACAAAAATTAAATTCAAAGAAAAAATAGTAAAAGCAGCAAGGGAAAAGCAAAAAATAACATGAAAAGGAATTCCCATAAGGTTATCAGCTGATTTTTCAGCAGAAACTTTGCAGGCCAAAAGGGAGTGTCAGGAGATACATAAAGTGATGAAAGAGAAAAACCTACAACCAAGATTACTCTACCCAGCAAGGATCTCATTCAGACTTGATGGAGAAGTCAAAACCTTTTCAGACAAGCAAAAGCTAAGAGAATTCAGCACCACCAACCAGCTTTACAACAAATGCTAAAGAAACTTCTCTAGGCAGGAAACACAATAGAAGAAAAAGACACACAAAAACAAACCCAAAACAATTAAGAAAATGGTAATAGGAATATACATATCGATAATACCCTTGAATGTAAGTGGATTAAATGCCCCAACTAAAAGACACAGACTGGCTGAATGGATACAAAAACAAGACCCATATATATGCTGTCTACAAGAGACCCAGTTCAGACCTAGGGAGACATACTGACTGAAAGTGAGGGGATGGAAAAAGATATTCCATGCAAATGGAAATCAAAAGAAAGCTGGAGTAGCAATACTCGTAATAGATAAAATAGAATTTAAAATGAAGACTGTTATAAGAGACAAGGAGGGACACTACATAATGATCAAAGAATCAAAGAAGAAGATACAACAATTATAAATGTTTATGCACCCAACATAGGAGCACCTCAACACATAAGGCAAATGCTAACAACCATGAAAGGAGAAATCGACAGTAACACAATAATAGTAGGGGACTTTAACACCCCACTTACACCAATGGACAGATCATCCAAGCAGGAAATAAATAAGGAAACACAAGCTTTAAATGACACAATAGACCAGATAGATTTAATTGATATTTATGGAATATTCCAACCAAAAGTGGCAGAATACACTTCTTCTCAAGTGCACAAGGAACATTCTCCAGGATAGATCACATCTGGGAACACAAATCAAGCCTTGGTTAATTTGAGAAAACTGAAATCATGTCAAGTATCTTTTCCGACCACAATGCTATGAGACTAGATATCAGTTACAGGAAAAAAACTGTAAAGAATATAAACAGGTGGAGGCTAAACAATACACTACTAAATAACCAAGAGATCACTGAAGAAATCAAAGAAGAAATAAAAAATACATAGAAACAAATGACAATAAAAACACAACAACCCCAAACCTACGGGATGCAGCAAAAGCAGTTCTAAGAGGGAAGTTTATAGCAATTCAATCTCACCTCAAGAAACAAGAAAAATCTCAAATAAACAATCTAACCCTACATTTAAAAGAACTAGAGAAAGGAGAACAAAGAAAACCCAAAGTCAGTAGAAGGAAAGAAATCATAAAGATCAGAGCAGAAATAAATGAAATAGAAATGAAGAAAGCAATAGCAATGATCAGTAGAACTAAAAGCTGGTTCTTTGAGAAGATAAACAAAATTGATAAACCCTTAGCCAGACTCATCAAGAAAAAAAGGGAGAGGACACAAATCAATAAAATTAGAAACAAAAAAGGAGAAATCACAACTGACACCACAAAAATACAAAGATATCACATTTTAAAAAAGACGTCACATAAAAAGAAAATTATAGACCAATGTCACTGATGAACATAGATGCAAAAATCCTGAACAAAATACTAGCAAACTGAATCCAACAACACATTAAAAGGATCATATACCATGAGCAAGTGGGATTTTTCCCAGGGATGCGAGGATTCTTCAGTATATGCAAATCAATCAATGTGATACACCACATTAACAAATTAAGGAATAAAAACCATATGATCATCTCAATAGATGCAGAAAAACTTCTGACAAAATTCAACACCCGTTTATCATAAAAACTGTCCAGAAAATTGGCATAGAGGGAACCTATCTCAACATAATAAAGGCCATATATGACAAATGCAAAGCAAGCATCATACGTAATGGTGAAAAACTGAAAGCATTTCCACTAAGATCAGGAACAAGACAAGGATGTCCACTCTCGCCACTCTTATTCAACATAGTTTTGGAAGTCCTAGCCACGGCAGTCAGAGAAGAAAAAGAAATAAAAGGAATAGAAATTGGAAAAGAAGAAATAAAACTTTCACTGTTCACTGATGGCATGATACTATACATAAAAAATCCTAAAGATGCCACCAGAAAGCTACTAGAACTAATCAATGAATTTCATAAGATTGCAGGATACAAAGTTAATGCACAGAAATCTCTGGCATTCCTATACACCAACAATGAAAATCAGAAAGAGGAATTAAGGAACCACTCCCATTTACCATTGCAACAAAAAGAATAAAATACCTAGGAATACACCTGCCTAAGGAGGCGAAAGACTTGTACTCAGAAAACTATAAAACACTGATGAAAGAAATCAAAGATGATATAAACATATGGAGAAATATACCATGTTCTTGGATTGGAAGAATCAATATTGTAAAAATGACTATACTACCCAAAGCAATCTACAGATTCAATGCAATCCCTATCAAACTACCAAAGTCATTCTTCACAGAATTAGAACAAAAAATTTTACAATTCGTATGGAAACACAAAAGACCCCGAAAAGCCAATGCAGTCTTGAGAAAGAAAAACAGAGTTGGAGGAATCAGGCTCCCCGACTTCAAACTATACCACAAAGCTACAGTAATCGAGACAGGATGGTACTGACACAAAAACAGAAATATAGATCAATGGTACAGGATAGAATGCCCAGAGATAAACTCACACACATATGGTCACCTAATTTACGATAAAGGAGGCAGGAGTATACAATGGAGGAAAGACAACCTCTTCAATAAGTGGTGCTGGGAAAACTGGACAGCTACGTATAAAAGAATGTTATTAGAACACTACCTAACACCTTACACAAAAATAAACTCCTAATGGATTAAAGACCTAAATGTAAGACCAGACACTATACAACTCTTAGAGGAAAACACAGGAAAAACACTCTTTGACATAAACCACAGCAAGATCTTTTTTGACCCACCTCCTAGAGTAATGAAAATAAAAACAAAAATAAACAAATGGGACTTAATCAAACTTAAAGCAAAGGAAACCAAAAAAAAAAAAAAAAAAAAAGACAAAAAGACAACCCTCAGAATGGATAAAATATTTGCAAGTGAAACAACAGACAAAGGATTAATCTCCAAAATATACACACAGCTCATGGAGCTCAGTATTAAAAAAACAAACAATCCAATTAAAAAATGGACAGAAGACCTAAATAGACATTTCACCAAGGAGACGTACAGATGGCCAAGAGGCACATGAAAAGATGCTCAGCATCTCTGATTATTAGAGAAATGCAAATCAAAACTACAATGAGGGGCTTCCCTGGTGGCGCAGTGGTTGAGAGTCCGCCTGCCGATGCAGGGGACACGGGTTCGTGCCCCGGTCTGGGAGGATCCCACATGCCGCGGAGCGGCTGGGCCCGTGAGCCATGGCCGCTGAGCCTGCGCGTCCGGAGCCTGCGCTCCGCAACGGGAGAGGCCACAACAGTGAGAGGCCCGCGTACTGCAAAGAAAAAAAAAAAAAAAAAAAAAAAAAAAACTACAATGAGGTATCACCTCACATCAGTCAGAATGGCCATTATCAAAAAATCTAGAATTAATAAATGCTGGAAAGGGTGTGGAGAAAAAGGAACCCTCCTGCACTGTTGGGAATGTAAATTGATACAACTGCTATGGAAAACAATATGGAGGTTCCTTAAAAAACTAAAAATAGAACTGCTGTATGACCCAGCAATCCCACTACTGGACATATACCCTGAGAAAACCATAGTTCAGAAAGAGACATGTGCCACAATGTTCACTGCAGCACTGTTTACAATAGCCAGGACATGGAACCAACCTAGATGTCCATTGACAGATAAATGAATAAAGAAGATGTGGCACATGTATACAATGGAATATTACTCAGCCATAAAAAGAAACGAAATTGAGTTATTTGTAGTGAGGTGGATGGACCTAGAGTCTGTCATACAAGGTGAAGTAAGTCAGAAAGAGAAAAACAAATACCGTATGTTAACACATATGTATGGAATCTAAAAAAAAATGGTACTGATGAACCTAGTTGCTGGTCAGGAATAAAGATGTAGACATAGAGAATGGACTTGGGGACATGGGGTTGGAGGGAGAAGCTGGGGCGAAGTGAGTAGCATCGACATATATACACTATACCAAATGTAAAATAGCTAGTGGGAAGTAGCAGCATGGCACAGGGAGATCAGCTTGTTGCTTTGTGATGACCTAGAGGGGTGGGATAGGGAGGATGGGAGGGAGGCTCAAGAGGGAGGGGATATGGGGACGTGTGTATGCATATGGCTGATTCACTTCAACATATAACAAAAACTAACACAGTATTGTGAAGCAATTATACTCCAATAAAGATTTATTAAAAAAAAAAACAAAAAAACGATGCTTCAGATAAGTTTAGCTATTAACCAGCAGTTTGCAAATAAATGACCAAGTTTTGCAAATGCTGTTTTTAAGTCAGAGAGTATATTCCACATGAAACATTATTTTCGTTGCCTACTGTTTAAAAGCAAATCATAAACAACTTAAAGCTCATTAGAGTTGATCTGCTTTGAAATAAATCTGTTTTCATATCCTTCCCTCATGAAGATTTTATCTGTGTATCCTCAAATGGCTTTTCTTTGTACTTTGTGCTATAAGCTCTTTTTTCCCACAATTCACAGAACTTATATATATATATATATTTTTGTGTGTGTGTGTGTGTGTGTGTGTGTGTGGCATGCGGGCCTCTCACTGTTGTGGCCTCTCCCCTTGCGGACCACAGGCTCCAGACGCGCAGGCTCAGTGGCCATGGCTCACGGGCTCAGCTGCTCCACAGCATGTGGGATCTTCCCAGACTGGGGCACGAACCCGCATCCCCTGCATCGGCAGGCGGACTCTCAACCACTGCGCCACCAGGGAAGCCCCACAGAACTTATATTTATGATCTTGAGGGCTCTTTCAAAATGTTTGTGTTTACGGAAGTTGACAACCTTAGGGAGCTATGTAAGTGTATAACAGTAATTGGATGTGCATTGTAACACAGACCAGGGCTCTGTTAAAAGTGCCTTGGGGACTGCCCTGGTGGCGCAGTGGTTAGGAATCCACCTGCTACTGCAGGGGACACAGGTTAGATCACTGGTCCAGGAAGATCCGACATGCTGCAGAGCAACTAAGCTCGTGCGCGCCACAACTGCTGAAGCCTACGCACCTAGAGCCAGTGCTCCAGAACAAGAGAAACCACTGCAACGAGAAGCCCACGCACCACAACTAGAGAAAGCCCGCGCGGAGCAGCAAAGACCCAACGCAGCCAAAAATAAATTTAAAAATAATAATAATAATAATTTTAAAAGTACCTTTGCTGAATGGGAGAATCAATCAGAAAATGAGAGACATTGGTAATTAGCTGAGAATAGGAGCTTTCTCCTATGCCCCACCCCTTTAAATCAGTTAAGATGGGATTTGCCCCAACTAACAACAAACAAAAACTTAAAGTAACATGTAAGAAAAATGTGTTATCTCATATAGAAGAGAGGGCTGAGGTGTGATGTTTCCTGGGTTGGTTAACATAGAACCTGAGAGATATCCTTTCTGTCTTCCCCTTCTAGCATTCCCAACCTGTCAGCATTGTCTTCTGGCTTGTCCCCTCATGGTTAATAGATGATTGTATCTTTCCTGAAGTCACATTCAAACACCAGAATGTCCAGAGAAAAAAAGATAATGTTTAACCATACCCAGAGGTCCTGCAGGCAACTCCCTCTGGTCTCATTGGCCAGAACTTGTTGTATGTATACTCCTTTCTAAACCAATCCATTCCTGCTATTTCCTCTGCAAAGCAATTTGATTTCCATGATGGTTCAGACTATTTAGTTTACCACTGAGTCACATAGGGGAGAATTTTCCAATGAAAAACAGCCAAGAAGGGTGGATGGGCTTAGGGTAGACAACCAGTAATTTCTGGTGCCCTACCTTTTTCTCACTTGGTGGAAGTGTGGGAGAGCTTGGAAAAATTCGGTAATCAGATAAGAGGGAGAGTTTGCTTAAAATCTCAGTAGTTGTAATGTTCTTGGCTCGTGGACCCTTTGGGAATGATGATCCATTAGCCTTTGAGATTGTGCTGTCAGCTCAGGAAAAACTCGTCTCCTATTTATTCCCTCAAATATTTCTCTATTATATCAGCTTTAAAACCTTCACTCTAGCTAGTAAAATAGAGTATTCATAAAATGAAGACTTGGGGTTCTGGGCCTCCTTGTTTTAAACCTTAGTTCATAAATGTTGGATTTCATATTTCTGCCAGGAATGGTGATTCTGGACCATCAGTAATGATCAGGCAGGAGAAGGGAATCTATGCTGTGTTCCACTAGCCGGTTTCCCACAGCAGCTGTTCCCTCACACTGGGCTGATTATCTTGTATCCCTGAGAAAATAAAGGTCAGCTCATAGGTTGATCCTCTCTTTGTCATTTCTGAGTCTCTCCTCCTTCCCTCTCATTTTCAAGTATGGGATACCTCTCCTCCCTTCCTATTTCCTCCGATAGTGTCTTTGATTCTTTTCTTTCCTGACTCCTTGAGCTCTGTGATTCCAGTCCTTCTCCAGGTCACCTGGGCTGGACACTTTGGACTTTGACCCCCACATGCAATGAGGTGCCAAATTCTCTTCTTCCTCTCAGGTATCACTCATTCCTTCCTGCTGCCACTGTTGTCTCGTACTGAAATAATTTTAGGTTCTTGGAGCTCAGATTATGTTCCTTTAATCGAGTTGTACAGTAGTCTGGCATTTGAAATAGAGTTTCTATTTTGCTATTTTTTATCTTTTTTTTTTTTTTTTCTTTTTGCGGTATGCGGGCCTCTCACTGCTGTGGCCTCTCCCGTTGCGGAGCACAGGCTCCGGACACGCAGGCCCAGAGGCCATGGCTCACGGGCCCAGCCGCTCCGCGGCACATGGGATCCTCCCAGACCGGGGCACGAACCCGCATCCCCTGCATCGGCAGGCGGACTCTCAACCACTGCGCCACCAGGGAGGCCCTATTTTTTATCTTGATTAAGTATTCTGAGAGGTAACCTTTTGGTGATCTATATTTGCTTTGCAGTACACTAGAATTGCAGGATGCACATAAAACCTGAAGAGGCTGAAATGGTAGCAACTAACCACCAAATACAGAGAGAGCACTAATTAAAGTGTCTTACAATTAAATCTTCCTTATATTAGGGTAGATAAATTAGAACTGTGTGAATTTACAGGGGCCAATTTTGAGATGACAAAATAAATCCCATTATTATTTACTCCCTAAAAATAGATTGATAGTATTGTAGGCAAATGTCAGTTAACTTTGTGAAACCAGTTATTTGTATAAATGGCTATTAACTAGGGCCAATTCAATTCTGGGTGCTTTTCATTAAAGCCGTTGTTTACTTTCCTTTTTTTCCTTTTAGTTGAAAATCTCAATCCATTTTATATTATCGCCAAGACTGAAGGGCTTGGTGAAACATCTCATTTTCCAGAACCATATGCTAAAAAGTGTAAAGGGGAAGCACCTTAAGTAATTTTATTTAGTTTGTACACAACTCTCTGTTCACTGTTCTACTCGTTTTCATTGATTTCATCCATTCACAAATCCAAAATATGATCAGTCTTATTTGCAGACATGACAAACATGCCTTTTTTCTAATTGTTTCTAAAATATAAATACTTGGAAAATTTTAAAAAAGTCATTTAAGTATCTACAAACTAGAGAAGAACATAAAACATTCTGGCAAAACCATTTTAGTGTTAGAACTTTTATTGAATTTACTTCTCCACCTATCAGTGGATCAAGTAAAGGGTACATTAGGCAACCAAATAAGGATCCAAATTATTCAGCAATCCATTTGCCAAACCCTCATTCAAGTCCCATAATTTTAAAAGTTTTATAACTATTTAAAACCCCAGCCCTACTCTAATCCCTTCCTTCCCAACTGATGATCTTGGATTCTGCTTCACTGAGAAAATACGAGCCATCCTATATTAACTTCATGAGATATCCATACCACTTCTTTTCTGTAAATCTCTTTTCCATTCTTTCCCTCTCTGGGGCAGTTGAGCCCTCCTCTTTTTCAACATAAACTCCAAACCCATGTATTTGATAACATTTATTCCTGTCTCCCAAGCCTTTAGCCACTATCCTTCTAGTTGTCCAGGCTACACACTTCCAAATCATTGTCAGCCCCTATTGGGAGCCCCTTATCAAGTGATTACTCATCCCAGTTTATTCAACTTCTCCATAATTCTTCTATCAAATTCTTTGCATTTCCACCACTACTGCCCTGTGTAAAACCCAGCTCATCTGCACATCCTTGGCACTACTAATTTATTCTTCTTACGAATTCCTTCAGCTGTGTTCTCAAAACAATTAAAATTACGTTACTCCTTGCCTCAACAAAATTCATCAGTGCCTCCCTGTGGTCTAAAGATAAAATTCAGATGTCTTCACATTTCATTCATACTCCTGCTTAGTCTGACATAAAACTACTTTTCCAACATCTTCTCCCAGAGTATTCTTCATTCTACCCACCTTGGACTTGCCCACGATGTACCAGTCACTCTGATTGTCCTGCCTCTGCTCGTGTTGTTCTAGCAACACAGGAAGTCCTCCCCACCAACCTGAGCTACTGAAGTCCTACTTACCTTTCAAGATCCACTTCAAACGCCATCTGGAGTTTCATAAACTCCTTCTCTTGATCCTTCGTTGAGAATTAACCCAACATTCCCTGTACTCCTAAACTAAATTTCTTATAGTGCTATCAAATCACTTCACTTATCCTGCTTTTTATTGTATCCAATAGTACATTTGCATTTTCCTCCATGAATGACACATCTTTTGAAGATGGTGACTATATCTTATTTATCTTTGTAGCTATTCTCACTTCCCTGCCTGAAGCACTTAGCAGAGTGTTTTGTACAAAGCAAGAACTCATTAACATTTGCTGGAATGAAATTACCTGTTATTCAAATAGTCTGGCTTACATTTTGATGTGATCTTTATAATTTCATGGCATTTACAATGAAAAGTAAAGCACAGTGTTCAACTTTCTAGTGTTCAATGCACTGGTTTGCCTCAAGTGATCTTTGATATGTCTAAATACTGATCCTCTTAGCATTCAAGGCAGCATGACAGGGCTTAGGGTACCTTGAATGATTTACCCCAATATGCATTACAAACATTGTCATTTTCTATGTTAACTGTGATTTGAAAAGGTTGTCAGAGTGCTTAAAAGCATGGGTATTGGAATCAGAATGGCTGGATTTGAAATCAAACTGCCACTCACTCTTTTAAGGCTCCAACTTTTGAGCCTTAGTTTTAGTTTTAGACTCAGGTGCTTTAGAAAGCTCTGCTTTTCCTCTGGCCACACCTTTCTTCACAAGATGAAGAGTTCATGCCACCAAAAGGATGTTCTTACCTGGAGCCTGTATCTCCACTTTTAGAACATGCTTCTGGATTCCTGAGGCCTTTTATGCACATGACCTTGTACCCACTTCCAGGTCCTGCAAAGGCCTCTCTCCTCACCTGTCTTCCCATGGGTAGACCACAGGAACAACGTATCCTCCAGGGAGAGCTATTTGATGGGGCAGGGACTGAGCTTGGACATGGGAGCTGGGCTGTCCACAGACTCTACACAAGGTCCCTCGCAGTGTGGGACATGGCCTAGGGTGGGAGATAAGGGAGGTAGGCTGGGGGGTGGGGGTCCAGAATGATCTTTTCCCATATCTCTGCATCCTTGTGTGGAATCTGAGGAATTAAAAAATTCAAGCCTGATCTCACGTGTTTTATGATGTTATATTGCCAAGATAAGAGTAGAGAACGTATTTTATGTAACAGTTTATTAGCTTGATTTATAACTTTTGAGTATTTGGACTCAAAGTGTCTGGGTCCCCATTTGTCTTCCTCCCTAAGCCTTTCATATGTTATAGGCTATAAAACTGAGATAATTAACACTTCTTCCCTTACAGTCTGACACTGCAGATTAATTATGATAATGTAATCACAGCACATCGGTTCTTAGTAAGTGATCAGTAAATACAAGCTCCCATTAATAATAATTTATTCCTCCATTTGTTTGTTCAAAATATTTTTATTGAGTACTTACAATGGATTAAGCACAATTTTACGTGAAAACAGACAAGATTCCTGCCCTCATGAAGTTTACATCTTAGAGACAGTGAAAACTTGAACAGAAAAATTGCAAGTTATGCCAAAAGCAATAAAAAGATGAGATGCTAATCTAGAGAGTGATAGCACAGCACTGGGCATCCAGGAAAGCAGTCCCTCAGGAGGTGACAGTTGAACAATGGAGATGACAGTAGCTGTTGGGAAGCTCCACACACAGGCTGGGGCGTGAGAATTCCAGGTGGTGGGAACAGCAGGTGCAAAGGCTCTGGGACCCAAATTAGTTCAGTAAGATTGGGGGCATTGAGGGCCAGTGTACAATGAGCTGTGCCTTCCCCTGTACCCCAGCTATGCTAGTGTGGTATGAAATTGGTAGACAGGGACAAGATAATTCATGTTTAACAGGATCAGCAGCTTGCATTTTACTTTGAGCAGATGGGCAATTACTGGAGGACTTTTCAGCAGAGGTGTGATAAGGTCTCATTCATATTTTTTTATTTTTTTATTTTTTTTGAATTTTATTTTATTATTTTTTTTATACAGCAGGTTCTTATTAGTTATCCATTTTATACATATTAGTGTATATATGTCAATCCCAATCTCCTAATTCATCACACCACCACCCCTACCCCCACCACTTTCCCCCCTTGGTGTCCATACATTTGTTCTCTACCTCTGTGTCTCCATTTCTGCCCTGCAAACCGGTTCATCTGTACCATTTTTCTAGATTCTATATATATGTGTTAATACACGATGTTTGTTTTTCTCTTTCTGACTTACTTCACTTTGTATGACAGTCTCTAGATCCATCCACGTCTCTACAAATGACCCAATTTCATTCCTTTTTACGGCTGAGTAATATTCCATTGTATACATGTACCACATCTTCTTTATCCATTTGTCTGTCGATGGGCATTTAGGTTGCTTCCATGACCTGGCTATTGTAAATAGTGCTGCAGTGAACATTGGGGTGCTTGTGTCTTTTTGAATTAGGTCTCATTCATACTTTTGAAAGCTCAGTCTGGTTGCAATATGGAGAATGTATGATAAAAGTGATGAAGGCAATGATGGATAATGAAAGTATTAGAGTAGAGCTAGTAAAATTAGTGGGGAGGCTATTACAGAAGGCCCAGGCAAAGAGTGGTTGTGGTAATGATAACAATGGTCATAGTAATAGAAGTAGAACTAATAATAATTATAAAAAGTAACATCAACATTAGTATCAGTAATAAGAGCAATAAATAACAGCAATGATGATAATGTAGAATTATCTTTCTTTGTCAGGTTCTGAATTGAATACTGTAGAATTAAATTTTTAGGTAGCCAACTTAAATTGATTTCTGTTTTTATTGAAGTATAGTTGATTTACAATATTAGTTTCAGGTGTACAGCATAGTGATTCAGTGCTTTTACAGTTTACATTCCTTTGAAAGTTATTACAGCAAATAAAAGTTATTACAAGATAATGGCTGTGATTCCCTGTGCTGTACAATATATCTTTGTTGCTTATCTATTTTATATACAGTAGTTTGTATCTCTTAATTTCATCCCCCTGTCTTGCCCCTCCTGCCCCCCTTCCCTCTCCCCACTGGTAACCACGAGTTTGTTTTTTATATCTGTGAGTCTATTTCTGTTTTCATATATAAATTCATTTGCATTATTTTTTAGATTCCACATATAAGTGATATCATACAGCATTTGTCTTTCTCTGTTTGACTTAGTTCACTAAGCATAATATTCTCTAGGTCCATCCATGTTGCTGCAAATGGCAGAATTTCATTCTTTTTTATGGCTGTGTAATATTCCTCTCTCTCTCTCTGTGTGTGTGTGTGTGTGTGTGTGTGTGTGTGTGTGTACATCACACCTTCTTTATCCGTTCATCTGTCTGATGGACATTTAGGTTGCTTCCACATCTTGGCTATTGTGGATAGTGCTGCTATGAACACTGGGGTGCATATATCTTTTTGAATTAGCGTTTTCATTTCTTTTGGATATATACCCAGGAATGGAATTGCATCAAAATCTAAATTCCTTCATTGAAATGTTGTTCTGTTAACATAAGTCAATTTTAAATGAATAGGTCATTTTCTCTATTTAACCCATTAAGGACCTAGACTTTTCAGAGCAGGGCTATACAGTTATAGAGGGTGTTTGGCTACGGGGAATCATACACTTCCTCAGCTAACTGATCATTTCTCAGGGTCAGCCTTTTAGAGCTGAAAGTCATCCTGTGGATCCTGTGGATCATTTGCCAGTGAACAAACTGCCTCTGAGGATTTAGTGACCTAAGCTGGAGATGCCTCGATTTCTTTGTGGCTTCTAGTCTGTATCACAGCCACCCTCTGCACATAGCCCAGTACCTTGTGCTGCTGAAGGACAATGGAAACTTATGCCTGAGATATTGTTTTCCACATCTGTCTGCCACAAAAAAACTATTTAAAGCTGTTGAGAGGCAGTGATTTCCCAAGTTGACACGTATGCAAATGTGAGAGATGCTTTTGTTTTAAAGTCTCCTTCCAAAAGCAATGTATATCTGAGTCATCCTGATTCTGTGTGCTCACTGTTGAAATGAGCATTGCTGCTAGATGTCTAATGAAATGAATGTCCTGAATAAAGTCACATGAGATGGATTTTCACCTAAGAATATTTTAAATCAACACTAATTTGCACAAAGTCCATTTCTTAAACCTTTACTTTTAAAATGAGTCTGCATACATAATGTTTATTTCTATAACTAGTTTTTTTGCCAGTTGAGTTTAGATTTCATAGCATATCAAATTAGTAAGCTTATGAAGCATTCATACATTGCATAATAGAATTCCAGTATATTCTGTAAAGCATTTTTACATGAACCCAGGCTTCAAACCAGAATTATTTTTAAAGTGTTGAACCAATTGAATATTTAGCTAGATACGGTTAAGAAAAGGCCACCAGAACTACAGTGAAAAGAGCTATGAGGGCATAAGCAGAAAGAGCTCTAGCAGCTTTGCCATCATTACCACTGAAGAGGATTTTAAATTTAAAGGTGTGAAACAAGAGAACTGGTGAGCGTGTGATTGCCTGAGGTTCAAGGTCTGTTTGAAGAACTGTGCATGTAGGTGAAGGAATGTATTCTGCTATTAACTTTAAATCTTACAAAGCAATCATTTTGAGGTATTTTCCTCCATTTGCATTTCTCTTGGAATCTAAGAAACTTAGAGCATTTTAAAAGCTTTTTATATCTTTGGAAATAAAAGAAATAGTTTAACAAGGACACAATGTTCAGAAAAGTTCTAATGATCAACTAATAATATAAAGCAGAATCTACATTGTAGGAAATTTTCAACACAGAACATTTGGTATCCTTCTAGGAACCAAAAACGTTCAATTAAAGTGTTACTCCTGGCATGACCTAGATACTACTATGAATTCCTTGTAGCAGACCTAATCCTACAATGGGTGGACTGCAGACTTCTGTTTTGTTTTATTTTGCTTTTTCTCAAAAATGTTGGTATTCATCCCTCCCTCTCTCACTCTTGTGTCCTTTCTCTTTCTTTTTTCTTTCCTCCATTCCTTCTCCAGCTCTATCTTAAACACTAAAAATGTTTTTGTAAAAGCATTAAGCACAAGAAATTGTTTTTTTCAAATTTCTTTTTGGTTCCAAAAATGAAAAAATATATTTGTTGTTATTGTTGTTGTTTAATTCTGGGTGTTTAATGCAAACATTTAAACTTACATTGACACTTTCAGAAACTATATTAGAGTAAATGTAGACTTAGATAAAAGATGTTAAACTTATAGGTAAAGCCGTATGGTAAAAATAATGCATCCCACTGGCTAAAAGTCATGGCTAGATTTACAACGCATTTATTCGTTCACTCATTCAAGATAACACTTGTTATTGCTTACTCGGTAAATGGGATGCCAGGGATAAAAGATAACTATGAGCTAATTCTTGCCCTCCAGGAATTTGTAATCTGGCCAATCTCTTTTCCCCTGATGGTCATTTTGAAGAGTATGACAATAACTTAACATTTCCCTAAAAGAATCCAAATAATTATTCAGTGTCTATGTAGAAAATTATTTTTAAATTTACAAAATAAATTTCCAATAAGGAATCTGAAACAGGTGCAAAAATTGGTATATGTAAGGCTCATCCAGTTCCAATGGGAAAAAAACTACATTTATGTAATGAATTTCAAGATGCACTGAATTATTCCTCTGAGCTATATTTAGATGCTATAAAGGTCTCTTCAGCTAATCCTTGACAAAAGAATGAAACCTTTTAAGCAAATAAATTCTTACATAGCAAGTGTGAATAAATTCTACAGGCTGCCCTAATTAATTCCATTTTCTAAATACAATGAAATCCCTCTTTTAACAAAGATCTAAATAGGCAAAGTATCTTTGAAAACCCCAATCCATGAGGCTGAATCTTGGTGATACTATAGTTTCAGTGCATAACTTTTATATTTGGCATATTTAAGGGCTTGGAGTTGATAAATTGCATGAAAACATATTTTCCTCGTTCCTATTTAACTAAAAAGAAAAAAACAGGCCATCAATAACTTATTCTAAGAAATGCATAGTATATTATCATTCTAAGAATGAATAAGTGTATTATATTTCCTGTTGAATTATATTCTGAGTTTATATCAAGTGAAACATGCAAATACTTCCTGTAACTAATGCAATCCCTCTTTTGATTCATGACTTTTGATGTAGAAAGGTGATGTTGTTTTAAATTTATGCTACTTTTTAGTGAAGTTTATTTTCTTCAAAATATTCATTTGATGATTTTTGAATGACAAATTCATGGATCAAAGTGGTTGTATGTTTTCCTATAGAACATTGAACTATAGTGATTGTAATTTAGTATTTCAGTGATTTAGAAGTTCCCTGAAGATATTTGAATTGCAAGAGCTGTGCACTTTGAAATATTTATCTGTGAGAAACTTTTCAAAATATACTAATAGTAGTGGTAGTAAACCTATTCTGCCATTCTGGTATGAGAAATGCTATAAATAAAAACGTATTAATATGGTTAAATTTTACTGCATGAAATGTTAAAAATTTCACATTGGATTTGTAGCACGAGATTTGTAAAATGCTGTCATTTTTTCCCCTCTTCAAGGGAAGGAGGTAGGGAAGGCCATCTCAAGAAGAGAAGTGCATTTGACACAATACAATCATATATATTTTAGGATATTCTAATCTGAGGTATTTTGTACCACATTGTACAGTTGGTAGGGGGCCATGTCAAAGAGAATATTAATATCTCTTAAAACAAGGGTTGGTAGTTTTTCAAAAGTGTTCTTCAAAAGTAATGTTAATACTTTTGAGGTGTGCTAGGGAGAAAGAGAGCCCAATACCCTTCTACAAGGAAGAGTAGATGACTGTGAGTTGTGATTTAAGTAGCACCAAGAAGATCCGCCTTTCCCTAAGTTTTCTTGACAATCTCACATATTCTCATTGCTTAAAGTTCTACTGATTAGAGGTACATTGAGTTTATGAGTAAATGGCCCTTGAAGAATAAAGATGTGTAATGCCAAATTTTATGTTCATGGTACCTTCATTTAATCATAACTCCAGAAAGAGGGCTTTCTTAAACAGTCAGTAGATATTGGAGCATGGGAACTTAAGAACTGAAACCCGAGAAATAAAGGAGCAAGATGGTCAGAATTAACTGAGGACAAAATAAAGGAGGACATCAGAGCCTGGTTTCACTTTGAATGTTTTTCCTTTGGTTGAGCTGATAATTTAATTTACATCATTGTGTAACACTTGGATAGGGAGAGATAGGTGTCATTTTACCTACTTTAGGGAATGATATATGGAGAAGGAAGCCAGACTGACTTCCTGAAATACTGGGCATCATCTTTGGCAGACATTGTTCATGATCCATGTGAGATGGAATAAAAGTAGGTTTACTGAGGAGAAAATGGTTATATTAATAATTTAATGCTGCTATTGCATTTATTTTTCATAGAAATGTATTATGGAAATGCAGAAAATGTGTTACTTTGAAAAACATGTTGAATTTCTGCTAACCTTTTTTTTTGTGTGTGTGTGTGGTATGCGGGCCTCTCACTGTTGTGGCCTCTCCCATTGCGGAGCACAGGCTCCGGACGTGCAGGCTCAGCGGCCATGGCTCATGGACCCAGCCGCTCCGCGGCATGTGGGATCCTCCCGGACCGGGGCACGAACCCGTGTCCCCTGCATCGGCAGGCGGACTCTCAACCACTGCGCCACCAGGGAAGCCCATTCTGCTAACGTTTCATTGTAATGAGCCACTAGAAATTTGATAGGTATAACCCACCTGCCCCAATGGGGTATATGAAGGTGAAAGATCTGCCAACCACTTTTTGGTAGTCTTCTAATCTTTTGCTTGGGAGATTCATTTTTATATTGAAAATGGCATCAAAACCTAAAGAACTAAATCCTATCGGAAGTGCCTAAAGACTTTACAATGGAGTTCATCTTCCAGACCACCTAATAAATAAAAGTATAAAATTTGGGCTTTCTATTGCTACCCATACCTCCTCCCCCAGCCACTCTGTAAGAAATTGAAGCAGGTTTCTGAAACAGTGTACCTGGATGAAGAAAGACTACCTAAAATCCCAAGAGGGAAGTATTTTGAAAGGATATGATTTAGACAAATGTCCAAGTCATATTGGACATGCTCTAGAACTATGTTCACACTATCATCACCTCATTCAGAGAAAAGCAAAGAATATTTGATTCATGAGTATACTAAGAAGACTTTAGATAGGTCAAGTTCATGAATCAGGAAGTGTGAAAACCACACAGCCTAATTGTATCCATTTCTGGTATAGCTCAGAATTAAACTATTTGAACATTTAGCAACTTTTATGTACAGAATTTTTTTTTTTTTGCTCGGAGTGTATGAAAAGTTGTGCACAAAACTTGCTGTAGGGAGAAAAACATTGGCATATTGTGAACAATTATTCAGCATTCTAGTTAGGTAATTGCTATAAGACATATTATCCTGCCTCTGTCCTGAGGGGACTTAATTAATGTTTGTGACTAGGGTGTCTTATATGTGGAGAGTTCAAATTATGAAAGTCATCATAGCTAATTGAATGCCACTGCCTTTGTTTTAACAGAATTAAGAGTGCTGCTTATTTTCCTCCAATTGAACAATCAATAGAATTGTGTATTATATTACTACTCTTATGACATGAAGTGTGATAACTTAAACCTCCAGAAAATCTTCTAGGGATGAATTGGGAACAGCAGTTGAGGAGGAATGAATAGTACCTTTCTTTTGATTCTTACTAAGTGAAATAAGATTATTTGCTTCTATACCACTGCTCTTCCTAAACTTTTCCAGTTACTTCTTTTTATTTATATCTGCAAATCTGAAGGTAATTTATTACATAATGATAGATAATTAGTATAATAATTAAATGGGAAAGGACTCACCAAGATAGCTATATTCCTTCTTGTGAATCTCAGAGTTGATCAGTGGGGTTTCATTCAGTCTGAATTAAAGGAAAAGACTTTTGAGCTTCACTGCAAAAGAAATCCCAAGCCTAGAATGACATTTAAAAGGCCTAACTGAACATTTGGCTAGGGTCTTGAAAGTTGGGGTTCTTACAAACTCTGAAAGACCTTCTAATGCTAATAATAACACCTACAGTGTATTACCTGTAATTTAAAACACATGTTCACATGAGTTTAGTTTAATTTGGAAGGTGGCAATTGTTTCTGCAATTTCCTAGAATTTGCTTAGTGCTTTTCCAAAATTATCAAAGCTGCTTCCCCATGGGATGATGTATAAGATGATGGTTTTGTTTTTATGGCATAAATGATGCCTTTGCAAAGTAAAGTAAGACTCTCTCCCATTTTAACATGCCTTTTACTTTTGCATATACTACTTATACCAAGAAAGGAGCAAATGAAGATATCTGCTTATAATTAAAGCAGATATGTTGACTGAAATATGAGTATTTGGTATTGAAACTCAACCTTAATTATCAAAGTGTAATTTGGAGACAAATGAGATGTCTGTTGGCTATAAGTGATTGCTGCTTTTATAAAATGAAAGCACGGAGTCTGATAAAGTTAATATGGATTGATAATGCTCCTTTTGAATTTTAAAAAAAATCTTTATTGGAGTATAATTGCTTTACAGTGTTGTGTTAGTTTCTGCTGTATAACAAAGTGAATCAGCTATATGCATACGTATATCCCTCTATCCCCTCCCTCTTGCATCTCCCTCCCACCCTCCTTATCCCACCACTATAGGTCATCACAAAGCACCGAGCTGATCTCCCTGTGCCATGCAGCTGCTTCCCACTAGCTATCTATTTTACATTTGGTACTGTATATATGTCAATGTTACTCTCTCACTTCGTCCCAGCTTACACTTCCCCCTCCCCATGTCCTCAAGTCCATTCTCTACATCTGTATCTTTATTCCTCTCCTGCCCCTAGGTTCATCGGAACCATTTTTTTTCTTTAGATTCCATATATATGTGTTAGCATATGGTATTTGTTTTTCTCTTTCTGACTTTCTTCACTCTGTATGACAGACTCTAGGACCATCCACCTCACTACAAATAACTCAATTTCGTTTATTTTTATGGCTGAGTAATATTCCATTGTATATATGTGCCACATCTTCTTTATCCATTCATCTGGCGATGGACACTTAGGTTGCTTCCATGTCCTGGCTATTGTCAATAGTGCTGCAATGAACATTGTGGTACATGACTCTTTTTGAACTATGGTTTTCTCAGTGTATATTCCCAGCAGTGGGATTGCTAGGTCATATGGTAGTTCTATTTTTAGTTTTTTAAGGAACCTCCATACTATTCTCCATAGTGGCTGTACCAATTAACATTCCCACCAACAGTGCAAGAGGGTTCCCTTTTCTCCACACCCTCTCCAGCATTTATTGTTTGTAGATTTTTTGATGATGGCCATTCTGACTGGTGTGAGGTGTTACCTCATTGTAGTTTTGATTTGCATTTCTCTAATGATTAGTGATGTTGAGCATCCTTTCATGTGTTTGTTGGCAATCTGTATATCTTCTCTGGAGAAATGTCTATTTAGGTCTTCTGCCCATTTTTTGATTGGGTTGTTTGTTTTTTTGATATTGAGCTGCATGAGCTGCTTGTAAATTTTGGTGATTAATCCTTTGGCAGTTGCTTCATTTGCAAATATTTTCTCCCATTCTGAGGGTTGTCTTTTGGTCCTGTTTATGGTTTCCTTTGCTGTGCAAAAGCTTTTAAGCTTCATTAGGTCCCATTTGTTTATTTTTTTAAATTTCCATTTCCCTAGGAGGTGGGTCAAAAAGGATCTTGCTGTGATTTATGTCATAGAGTGTTCTGCCTATGTTTTCCTCTAAGAGTTTGATAATGTCTGGCCTTACATTTAGGTCCTTAATCCATTTTGAGTTTATTTTTGTGTATGGTGTTAGGGAGTGTTCTAATTTCATTCTTATACATAGAGCTGTCCAGTTTTCCCAGCACCACTTATTTGAATAGGCTGTCTTTTCTCCATTGTATATTCTCCCCTCCTTTATCAAAAATAAGGTGACCATATGTGTGTGGGTTTATCTCTGGGCTTTTCTATCCTGTTCCATTGATCTATATTTCTGTTTTTGTGCCAGTACCACACTGTCTTGGTTATTGTAGCTTTATAGTATAGTCTGAAGTCAGGGAGCATGATTCCTCCAGCTCTGTTTTTCTTTCTCAAGATTGCTTTGGCTATTTGGGGTCTTTTGTGTTTCCATACAAATTGTGCAATTTTTGTTCTAGTTCTGTGAAAAATGCAAGTGGTAGTTTGATAGGGATTGCATTGAATCTGTAGATTGCTTTGGGTAGTAGAGTTATTTTCACAATGTTGATTCTTCCAACCCAAGACCATGGTATATCTCTCCAAAGTTGGTATCATCTTTAATTTCTTTCATCAGTGTCTTATAGTTTTCTGCCTACAGGTCTTTTGTCTCCTTAGGTAGGTTTATTCCTAGGTATTTTATTCTTTTTGTTGCAATGGTAAATGGGAATGTTTCCTTAATTTCTCTTTCAGATATTTCATAATTGGTGTATAGGAATGCAAGAGATTTCTGTGAATTAAGTTTGTATTCTACTACTTTACCAAATTCATTGATTAGCTCTAGTAGTTTTCTGGTAGCATCTTTAGGATTCTCCATGTACACTGTCATGTCATCTGCAAGCAGTGACAGCTTTACTTCTTCTTTTCCAATTTGGATTCCTTTTATTTCTTTTTCTTCTCTGATTGCTGTGGCTAAAACTTCCAAAACTATGTTGAATAATAGTGGTGAGAGTGGGCAACCTTGTCTTGTTCCTGATCTTAGAAGAACTGGTTTCAGTTTTTCCCCATTGAGATCGATGTTGGCTGTGGGTTTGACATGCTCCTTTTGAATTTTAAAAGAAAGAAATAAATTTGATTTGATTTGAAAGGATATCCTCTCTTATCTAGGTTTTATAGGTTTACTAGGTTTGTTAATTCAGTTGTCCTATGCTCTTTTAGGTAAGGATGATGTATACTGTTGGAAAGTAAAGCAGGATGGTAAAATGAAGACTCTGGCTTGCCTTTTCTGGGCTACATATGGCACTTACACACGTAACCCCAGACAGAGTCTGGGGCTGGAGGCAGGTCACTCCTTGATAGAGGCTGAAGATGGACAGCTGATAGAGTCTGCTCATGGAAGCAAGGTGAACCCCATGTTCCCCGAACAGAGTGGTGTGATAATGGGGGCTAGAGAGTTAGCACACCAAAGCAGAGGGCCAAAGACAACACAGTGCAGCGAGAAGAGACACAGACTTAAGTTGTGGGCCAAGAAGAGAAATGGCACAAGTTAAAGAATAGGTACCTTGACACTGAATCCAATTTATAAATGCATTAGAATATGCATCAGGGAATGGACAGGGTAAGGAAAATGAACAGACGATCTTCTCATGGTGAGTACATGGGAAGCAGGATGGTAGAGCATTGATAACATGCACATTGGAGTCATATCAGCTTCACTTTAACCTCTGGTTTCACACTTGACTAATCAATAGTGTGATCTTGGCAGGTTGTTATACCAGTGCAACAAGATACCTAGCACAGGCCAGACTAACATGCAAGAAGTACAAACAATGCTGGTTCTAATCTTATTCTAGATTGGAAGCTCAGATTCTCTATATTTGCTGTATTCTTTTCCTTCTTAGCATCCACTCCACTTGGTATCAACATTTGCTTGAAATCCTGTTCTCTAAGGCTATTTATTTTTAATTTGTAAAATATGGTAGCTTATAGCTAACAGACATCTTTTAAGTCTCCAGTGGAGCACAGTGCCTTTGGAGTACTTTGAGTTGAGCTCCTTGAAAGGACTAATATAAATGTAACATTTAAATAATACCTGATTTTTAAATCTATTATTAAAATGTAATTGTGTTTATATAATATGTATGTATTAGTTTCCTATCCCTGCTGTTTGACCACCAACTTAATGGCTTAACAAAGCACACATTATTCTCTTCCAGTTCTGGAGGCCAGAAATCCTAAAATAGGTTGGCAGGGTCATGTTCCTTCTGGAGGCTCTAGAGGAGAATCTGTTTCCTTGCCTTTTCTATCTTCTCACAACTGCCTCAGTTTCTTGGCTCACAGATCTACCCTCCATCTTCAAACAGAGGTGACAGCATCTTCTAATCTCACTCTCTACCTCTTTCTCTCTCACACTCTCTACCTCTCCGCTTCTGTCATCCCATCTCCTTCTCTGACTCTGACCCTCCTGCTTTCCTCTAATAAGGACCCTTGTGATAACATTAGGTCTACTTGAAAAATCCAGGCTCATCTACTCATCTCAAGATCCTTAACTTCATCACACCTGCAGAGCTTCTTTTGTCATGTAGAGTAACATATTTACAGGTTCTGGGGATGAGGACATGGGTCCCTTTGGTGGGACACTATTCAGCCTACCACAGCCCACTGACTGAAAGTAGTCAGGTGGAAGGAACTCTCGTTCTGTTCCATTCAGGCCTACAGATTTAAATGTTGATCTTTTCCAGAAACACACTCACAGATACACCCAGAATCATGTTTGACCAAATGTCTAGGTGGCCCAGTAGCCCAGTCAAGTTGACACCTAACCATCACAGTTATGAATATAGTTCCTATTCTATCTTAATGTATTTAAGTTACCCATTACATGTATGGATATAGTCTGTACTGTCCTGATCAAAACGCCTCCACACTGGAGAGGTTAAGTAGCTGCCATATTCCCTAGAAGAACACTGCTTTTTACCCTGTGTCACTCTTGGGGACATTTAGCTAATACTGGTTAAACTGTGGCTCTGAAATCTAATAAAACTGGAAAGCAATAAATATTTTCTCCTGTTCTGCCACAAATACTTTCCTGTGATATGAGCAGTTTGAAGTTTGCCTTTCAAATGTGGAAGAAAGACAACACAGAAGCCAAAACAGAAATATGTGCTTTAGAGACACGAGGCTTGAGAAGTGACAGAACTGCATTTGCAATCCCCCAAATCTTGGAAGCTTGGCTGTACCCTTAGGTTGTCTTCAGTTCACGTCCAATTTTGAATCTCACTGCCTGAAAGCTATGCAGATCAGGCCCCTAATTTACTCAGAGTAAGAGCATGAGCAATCTTGACCAAGTCAACTTGTTGAGTGCAAAATTTGGGACAGAAATTGGCTGACTTGGTCTAGAAGCACCTTTGTATTAAGTTACTTTGCTATAATTGCCTGTCTTAGTTATTGGAAATAATACATATGGGTGACTCATGGTCAGGACTCCCCACTGCCCCTTCCAAAGCAACCAACCAAAAGAGTAAAGGGTGACTTCAGTTAACAGAATGTTTGCTTTTAGTCAGTGGAACTTGATTTCTTTAGCTTTTGGACTCTGATACTTATTAAACTCTAAGCATCCTGGGGAGATTGAAACTGTAATCAGTCACTGAAAACTGGTTCATTATTATATTTTAAGTCATTCATGCAGACAATTTTCTATTCACTATCCATTTATCAACAGTATACTGCTTAGTTTCAGCTTCAACTAATATATTTCAAGCACAAACTAAGGGCCAAGCACTGTGGTGGGTACCATAATCACATAAGAAGATGAATATAATATAGCTTTTTCCTTTCAGAAGCTAATGATCCTTTAAGGATATATAACAAGTGTAAGAATTATTTCAAACCTAAGTGGTAGGGAAGTGGACATTTTATTAAACTGCAAGCAACTGTGCATATACACTTACTTGTTGCAGCTCTGGGCAGTTTCATCTTCTGGGGCTATTATGTCCCTTCATCCTTTTCCCTCAGGCATATTCTAACTTTCTCGCTTTTAATCTTACCGGGTTTTTGTTCCCTGATTTATCTCACAGAGTCTCCCGAGTTACCCATTGCCTGACGGGGTTCTCTGAGGTAATCTGCCTGTGCTGAGATCAGTGACTTGGCCAAAGTCTGATCACACAGCCACTTTTATCCTCATGATGCTACTGGCACATGTGGACCTTTAGAGTGGAACTGTGCAATATGGCAGCCACACGTGGCTACTGAGCACTGGCCATGTGGCTAGTTCAAAAGAAAGTAAAATCTCTCACTAATAATGTTGAATGCTTTTAAATATGTTGGATTAAATAAAACATTAAAACCTGTTTTACTTTTTTAATATGGCTAGTAAAAATGTAAAATTATGTATATTTATATAATACCTATATTATATAACATTTAAAATTGAAAATTACACTGTGTTTCTGTTGCCCTGCTCTAGGACAGAGGTCAACCAACTTTTTCAGTAAATGGCCAGATAGCAGTGCTGTGGGAGCACAGAAGGATGTGGTGTGGGCACAGGGTGGTGCCAATAAGTTTGTTAGCTTTCTCTTGAGAGCCCTTTTTGATTTTGATGGGTAATCACAGATTTTTGCGTGCAAACACATATTATCTTATTTACTCTTCAAAACCTGTGAAGTATGTTATTAAGACCATTTTATAAGGAGAGAGTGGCTGAGAAAGGCTAACGAATGCGTTGTTCAAAGGAACATAGTTTGTGAGAGGCAGAGCTGGGGTAGGAACGGGGGCTGTCTGAGACCAAAGCTCATATTCTTTTGTTGCTAAGTTGTACTGCTTCCTGTGACAGTCCTAAATGTTTGAAGTTGTGTTGAAATCTCAGAACAGGGCATAAACTAAGAAAATTTCAGTTGGCCCTTGAGTTAGCTAATAAATTAAAGGCTATTGGGAGCAGGTGGTGTGGGATCAGTTTTTCTACCTTAACTTACCTATTTAGGTCAGTTGGTAAACTGAGTACCAAAAAAAAAAAAAAAACCAGACTTTCTCAAAATTAAAAAGCACTACATGATAATATTCAGGACAGTAGACAAAGAAGGAAGTAATGATATCTACTGTCTATTCTCTTAATATCCCCAGGGCAGGATTTTCTAATCTCGCATAGTCTAGACGTGGCCTTGGTATACGGTGGCTGGTGTCAAATGTGAGATTAGTGATTCTTCTTAAACGATGGTTGACCTTTTGTGTTCAGTTTTGTTTTGTTTTTTTTCTGTTTTTTTAAAGCAATACTGGAGAAGCTTTCAAACAGGGAACTTCATGTGTACATTTTATTGTACAGTGAACCAGGCAAAAATATATACAATAAGCAATGAATTCTGAAACAATGGAGACCTGATATCACCTTCTTTCTCACTAGTGATAACTGTTAGCCTGATGGTTTTTAACCTTTTGGAGGAGGTGGAGAAAGGAAATACAAAGATTTTAATAAAAATCAGTCCTGGACAAATGTAGCTTTGAGCACTTACACACAATTTTGTACACAATATCAGGCAGTTTATAGATCCTTGAAGGCCACCCATAGATGGAAATTTAAGACTCTGATGTGTGTTCATTGTCCCACATCCTCTGTTGGGCAATCTGAGTTGCTTAAATTTACCCAAGATTCCCTGGTTCCTAACTCCCACACTAATGTTGTTCACATATTTCAGAATCTAAGACACAGTTGTTGAGACTGGAAAAATGTATGTGATATCTTGTAGCATATGCTTAAATACTTGTGTCAAGAAGCATGATGGAAAAGTAAGTGTGCAAGAGTACGTGATTTTTAGTTATCCTCAGTTAGTAGTAGATGACAACAGTTTCTTTTCTCAATTCAGGACAATTTTATTGGTTTCTTGGATGGCAGCTACTTTTCCCTGTCAGTGGTATAAATATTTTAAGAATGACTAGGCTGGCTTAACGTATCCCTTGAAAACTTAAGCTATAGATTTAAATAGCACAGAGTATCATCAAACCCTACTATGGCTAACTATAAAGAACATCAGGAATATGTATGCAGTTTTAGAGATTAGAGAATACACTGATGTGTGCTATTTTGTGTCAAGTTGATGGCACTGTATGCATGCTCTAAATATTTTGGAAGGTGCTTAAATAACCGTAATTCAGACCCATGAATAAAAACCTCTCTTACCAACATTTTTTTTGACTTGGTTCATTTAAATAAATCAACTGCAAAGAAATAGAAATACAGCCTGTTGTCCCTGGAAAGTTTTTTTTTATTTTATTTTATATTAATATGCAAAAACATATTGAATCATTTATTCAATAAATATGTATTGCACACCAACTGTAAACCAAATACTCTTAGAAGCACTGAGATTGCAACGATCAGAGTTCCTGGCGTCCTCAGGTAAGTTATATTCTCGTGGAGGTATCAGTAAATAAACATATAATATGCCAGTAGAGGAAATAGAGTAATTTTAAAACAAAAAGCAAGCCTGGTGATGGAGGAGAGAGGAGTGTGCGTACAGGTGGGAAGAGCAGGGTTGACGTTTTGATAATAAGTTCAGGGAACTGGAAATCCTACCAAAAAAGAGATTTCTCTCCAAATCCAAGCCTCTTCCCACCCATTCCCCCCACCTGATCAGTTCTCAGAGGCACCTTTCCCGACTGACCTTTCTAAATAACCCTGGAAAGTTTTGAGTGAAGTCATAACATAGCCATGAAACCACCCGTCAATGTTTCTCATCCTTTTAGACTCGATTAAATTATCACTCACTCTGTAAAAGTTTCCTTGCCTTGGCAAACAGTCACCATCTTCTGTGCTCCTATAGCACTTTGAACAGATTATGCAGCATGTATTGGAATTATGGGCCTGCCTTTCCCAGTAGATTGCAAACAGTCTTGTCCCTCCTTGTATCCCCAACTCTAAGCACAACACTTGTGTATAGTATGTGCTCAACAAATGTGTGTTTAATGAATGAGAGAATGGGTAAATGTCTATAAGAAGGACCAAAAGAGGGCCTCCCTGGTGGCGCAGTGGTTGAGAGTCCGCCTGCCGATGCAGGGGATACGGGTTCGCGCCCCGGTCTGGGAGGATCCCATGTGCCGCGGAGTGGCTGGGCCCGTGAGCCATGGCCGCTGAGCCTGCGCGTCCGGAGCCTGCGCGTCCGGAGCCTGTGCTCCGCGACGGGGGAGGCCACAGCAGTGAGAGGCCCGCATACCGAAAAAAAAAAAAAAAAAAAAAAAGAAGGACCAAAAGAGAATGGTCATATCAGGTAGCCAAATGAAACACTGAAATATCTATGCTGGGAATTAAAATTCCCTCTTGGTGATACTCCTTGGCAAATTTCATAGATGACGAAGAGCTTTAGCAGTATAACTTGGTGGTTATAAACAGGGACTCAGGAGCTAGATTGTCTGGGTGCAAAGCCTGGCCCTACTGCTTACTAGCTGGGTAACCTTAGGTGAGTTATTCAACCACACTACATTTCAATCTATTTATCTGGAAATGGTTATAAAAGTATATCTGCCTTATACATGGTATTGGTTATGTTACTGTTTGATTAAATGAGTCAATATTTGTAGAGTGCTGACATGTAAGAAGTACTATATGAGTGTGTTCTTTTTGTCGTTATTATTAAGTCTATGTATATTTGCAGTGACAAGGAATGAGCAGACAATTCACATGCCCTGTTCCACTTCCCAAAATTCCCTGGATACACTGGGATCATGTGGATGGGGAAAGTTAGAAATGTAAATGAAATGTAAATAACCACATATCTCTTCTCTTATTTTGCCTTATATAAAATTTGTTGTTAATAGATTATGAAAATCAGTTATGCAAAGCCATCCTGTTCTTATTGGAAAAAATTATTTATAAATAATTCCAACAGTCTGTGATCCAAGTGGACTGATTTGTAGTTTGGAAAGGAAATGTTTGGATGGAAACAGTGGTTCCTCGTTTTCCAGGTCCTAGTGGCTCCAGGGTTATAAGTTAGGTGGTAGAGGGGCTGCTGTCAAGTACAGTCCAGCAGAAGAGCCCTGGAGAGGACACTGTGGTCGGGACACACTGCTGCTTAAAGCACTGTTCCTCTGATGCCAGGTGTGCTGGCTTCGTTCCCAAGTGAGCTGTCTGGCTTGGGAAGCAGAATGATCTGGCCCAAAGAACATTGGATTTAGTTAAGAGAGCTAGATTTCAATCTAAACTTCAAAACCATTGCTTTAAACCTTTAGATATCACAAGTTTTCCATTCATCCTTAGCCTGATATGTTATTAAATGGCATTAGTAAATAAATGTGTATTGTGCAAATTATAAGAATAATAATGTACAAAATACCATGGACATAAATTCTGACTTCAGAGAGGAGTGATGAAGGTGTCTGGGCAGAAGACTGCTCTGCTTAACTCTTTACTTGATCATAGAGGACACATATGAAACATTCCTCAGTTTCCTCTCCCTACCCTTGACACACACATTCTTTAGTGCCTGCAAAAGTGTAACAAGATGACTGTTGTGTGGCATGTCTTTGCTAAAAGTATGACCATGAACTCCGTTACACTGTCTAGAGTCCATAGGAGAGACAGTGTTCTAAGAGAGGCCCAAAGAATATGCATGCACAAAGCTGATCTCACAAAGTATGGCTAGGGTGTGCTTATTGAATATTTTCATGAAGTAAATTTTCTTGGGTGTCAGTGATGAAGTATTTGCTCTTCCCCGAGGGGTAAGGCTAGAAAGCTGATATTCAATTCAATGCTACAGACAAGTATTGAGCTCCTAGTAAGATAGAGATTCATCATTTCTTTAAAAGAATTTACAGGGAAGAGGTCTAACTAAATTTAAATATTCCAGGTATACTGGGTTCAATGCAAACATGATCTTGGCTTAGCTCTTCACTTTCCATTCAGCCCTATAGAATAATTAACACATTAGTTACCTTTCTCTCCTTGTACACGTGTCTAAAAGTCATTATGGGCCTGTGTACTGGAATGTGAACACAAGGGTCCCAAGCATAATTTCAAGCTTTGTGCCAAAGAAAAGAGCTATATTTATTATTTTATGTAGATTAAAGTATAATAATTGGATTAGCCCTTTTAGGCAATTGCAATGTGAAAGTGATTTATAATCTTTGATTCATTTACCGTAACTCACCAAGAACTAGACAAATATGAGACAAATAAGCATAAATACCTCTGAATCCATTTTAATCTGTTTGACAGGTATCTGTGAGATCAACTCATTGTAAGATGTGCACAAATGAGTAGAAGAATGATTAGTATTATAAGTTAATTGTTTGTAGTAATTACCTTTTAATAAAATCACATCTGTTATTAAACAACCAAGAATTTTTACAGGTCCCCTTAGCTGAGAGCAAAATTCTGTCAGTAATTTTATGCTTCAGTTACAGTCAAGGTATAAGTTCTCACTTAAAGCAATCAAATTATTAGCTTTCACGATAGATGCCCACTGGACCCTTTTTTGCAGACCTCTGCTGGCTTCAGCCTATTAGCTTCTGATCCATCCTCAGTATAACATGCTTCTACTCTCCCATCCTGTGAGCCCACCAGGGGTAGACATTCCCGTATGTTGCAAATAACTTTGAGGTGTCCCTGCTACTTAGTGATATTAACTTCCTTTGTTTTGCACTGAAATGCCTGTTCATCCTGACATTAAAAATAAAAAAAGAAAAGCCATGGAAAACTCTATTAAACAGTACATGAGCAAATGCCTTATGCAATTAAAACCACCAAACACCAGGCTTCCCTGGTGGCGCAGTGGTTGAGAGTCCGCCTGCCGATGCAGGGGACATGGGTTCGTGCCCCGGTCCGGGAAGATCCCACATGCCGCGGAGTGGCTGGGCCCGTGAGCCATGGCTGCTGAGCCTGCGCATCCAGAGCCTGTGCTCCGCAATGGGAGAGGCCACAACAGTGAGAGGTCCGTGCACCGCAAAATAAACAAACAAACAAAAAAACCCACCAAACAAAAGTCTTCAGTTCTTTCCCAAAGTGGAACTGAGTACTTTAGAGATTCCACTCAATTTTATTTCGCACTTGAGTAAACCTGCCTCTTAAATTTGCCAATTTCTTTTTCCTTTTTTTTGCCAATTTCTTAATGGTAGTCTCGCTTTGGACTACTATTTGAATGTCAAGAAAATTTAGTGCATCCATTGGTAGTGGTCCAATAATACATTTAGTTAAGACAAGATCAAAGCAAAAAAAAATTAACTGATTGCTTCTTGAAGGAATCTCTTAAGCTGAAAAATAAGAGGAGTTAAAAAGTTCTGTAATTCCATGAATCCTAGCATTAAACTCGTGATCCTGGGCAAAAATGAATTGCAAAGCGGAACCCCCAGTCTAACTTAACTTTGGAGGCTTTCACAGAGGAGGCGACAGAGAATGCCTATTGTAATAATACAAACAGATGCCAGGAAACAATGGTATTTGTCTTCACTGTTGGTTTATTGGCATGCTTTTTTGAAATGACTACTTTTCAATTGTCTCCTCCAATGCAAGCCAAATTCACTGTCTTAAGATACATTAAGAAGTAAGGTTTTTTAAAAAATGTTGCTTTCTAATGAAAATATGAGCTATGTTCAGGGATATTAGTCATTCAGCAGATACTTTATGAACCACAACTTTTTGTCAGGCATCTGTATATTAAGCATGAATAAGGCATATTTCCTGTCCTCATGGAGCTTACAGTTTTGAGGGTTTCGTGTGTGTGTGTGTGTGTGTGTGTGTGTGTGTGTGTGTGTGTGTGTTGGCAACAGTGGACAGATAAATAACAATAAAATCTGTCATAAAGTAAACAATGATAGACTTGTGACAGTCATGAAGAGGCCAAGCTGTAGAAAAGGAAAAGTTTTTAAAGGTGGAAAGAGGTTGAAAAATAGGAAGTTATTAGCAAGGAGTGCATTCTTTCAGAGAAGGTCACCCTCCAAAGGGGAACAGATTATCCTTACTAGTGCTGACTGGGTAATTCCAGGTTGATGGGTTAAATGTTACATATGGGAGGGACTGCAGTTAGGTTAGATATTAAGTCCTTGTTTGCTGATGTGGGATTTAGCACAGGTGACTCCATTTGGGGCCTGCTGTCTCCTTTTTAACAAGACTTAAGTTTTCAAAGTAAATATAGATTTGCACCAGGCTCTACTGTGGCAAACAGGTTCCATTGTGTTGTTTGTGGTATCAGAAAAAATGAGGCGTTCTTGACTTCTGGTCAGAATTTAAAAGTTGGAGATCTTTGTAATATCTCTTGAATGCACTCCCACTTCCTAGTAGCCTCAAGAACTGATGTTTCCCATCTGTGTCATATTCCTTTATGTTTATAAGAGTTTATAATTTATGTTTATAATAGTTATTTATTCTGAGCTTAAACGTAATAAACCAAAGAAAGAAAGAGAGTATCTAGTTTAGTGGTCAGCAAACTTTTATCTGTAAAGGCTCAGCTAGGAAATATTTTAGGATTTGTGCACCACACAATCTTGGTCATAACTGTTAAACTTTGCCATTGTAGTGCAAAAGCGGCCAGAGACAAAATGTTAACAGATTTACATGGCTGTGCTCCTATAGAACTTTATTGATGGGCACTGACATTTAAATTTCATGCAATGTTTGTGTTGTGAAGTATTCTTTATTCGATTCTTTTCAACCATTTTAGAATGTAAAACTTATTCTTATCTCATGTGCATACAAAACCAGACAGTGAGTTGGATCTGTCCCGTAGGCAGCAGTTTGCCTCCCCACCATGGACAGTTCCCCTCCTCCTCCATCAGCAGGTGTTCTTAGCCTCTCCCACAACTTTTGCCAAGCTCACTATTGTTCTTTGTGCGCCAACAGTACATATTTGGTAGATGTAGGGGAGCAAATAAGATGGGCTCCACTACCAGGTATTGTTTTGCTTGAGATTATTTTGAAAAAGTTTTTTTCTTTTTGTCCAGTCGATTTATATTCATATTAGAGGAGACAGTGTGTTCTTGAGATTGACAGGAAGACAATGTATTCTTGATTCTCTTGTTCAAGAGCGTCAAATTCTCTTTCTCTCCTCTCTCCCTCTTTCTCCTCTATCTCTGTCCCTAACTCTATCTCTGTTTCTCCAGTTTAAATTCCCTTGATTTGGTTAGATGTTTTAACTCAAAAAATTACTTTTGGAACTGGCTCCCTTAGACAAGAGTTAAAACTTAAGAAATGAATAAATTTTGATTATGAAAATGTGAATGTTCACTTCCTAATATTGAGAAATTATAAGCTTACTCCTTAAAAAAGCAAACAGTTAGTTTTAGCAACCATTATGCAAAATAGAATTGGGGCATCAATTTGCTAATTATTCTTTCCCACTCTAACATCAGCTAGAATTCAATTTCTAGCTATGGCATATGAATAATTGAAAGGATTGAAGTTTCATGATTTACATTATGTCTGGATGGGCTAAGATATATGCATTTAAATTCTTCACAAGAAAATAGTTTCAGGGACCACTACTAAAAGTCTTGATATTTTCACAACTGGACATATTTTAGGTTTGCTAGGGTTTGCAAGATATGTAATAAAACTTCACAGTAACTTTTAAATCACTGAGGGTTGCATTTATGTTTATATTTTCCTGGCCATTTCAATTTTCACCTTGGAAAATAGGACAATAAAGGGAGAACTGTAGTGTCTAGTTTAGCAGATATCATAAAAATATTTAGAGATGTTATTTTGACCATGAGATGTACTTCTATGATGGTAAATATTTCTGATGAGATAATTAAAATTTTTTTCATGTTAATTATAGGGTGCTTTAATTTGATTGACTTCAAAGACCCAAGAAAATTCTTGGTTCTTTCTTGGAAACTCACCTCACAGTCAGTGTTAATGAATGCAAACCAAATTAGGCCTTTATAAAGCATTTGAACTATTTATTCTTAACACATGCACCACCACCACCAAATGTTTGTATATCTTCTACTGCAGTAATGTTTTCTATTGACTTTTATTCCAGGTTTTGGGTAAAGGATGAAAGTCAAGGTCTAGCATTTCACTCAGTGTTTCCAAAACTTTTTAATACCTAAATTATTGCTATATTTTGTGAATGTTTTGTTTAAAATGAAAATTTTAAACTGCACCAGTAAATTGTGTTCTCACCTTTCCCCTTACCCCAGCAATATCATTTTGTGCTATTATTCAGTGGTCAGTTCCAGCGAAGGTCAATGTCAATTACTGGTTGGATAAGCATGCCAGATCAAATTAATTAGCTTAAAATATAAATGTGTTCTGTCTACGCTGTTTTTCTGGAAAAACACCAAAATTCTTTTTTCAGGAGCTCATTCCTTGTCCTTTTCAGGGCTAGAAATGGAAGAACAAAACTGAAATAATTTTGGCCTTTTCCTTTTTTGTTAACTGCCCTCCCTCCTCCTTACCCCTTCTGATATAAGATGCCTTACTCTATTGGTCAAGTGTAGACCTAAGAAAGGGAGGCTTTGGTAATAAGGAAACAATTCCTATCAGAGAATGGATTGGCATAATTTTGGAGCAGTTAAGGAAAAATAAAAATTTAAGCTATATTGGAGAACTGATGAAAATGTAAAACACTTGACGTGCATCAACTCTTTTTGTTCTTTCATATTGATTTTTTTCAAAAGGGCAATGAAGATCTGTTGAAAGGCATTAAAATAGACCAACGGGTTTTCTGTGACATATTTAAAAATACTTTAAAGTTCATTCTCATTTTGAACAATAACTGATTCAGGGAGTTTCTGTGATTACACTATCCATTACTGTATGGAAATTTTATAGTGCCACACTGTAAAGTGCCAAATTTCCCACTGAAGAATTAACCAAATGGTATGTAATATTTATTACAAAATATATGTTGAATATTTCACATTTATCTCTTTATCTTTTTATGCCAAAAATCAATTTAGGGAATAGTGACTGATTTGACTTAATTGGGCACACTATTGAAGAATCTCAGTATATTTTTTTCATTTAAAAGAGGTAAGATACATAAGAGATGTATTATTTATTCCAGAAAGTAGGTCTGTAATTGTTAATAGCATGTTAGGTGTCTTTATAGTGTCTTAATCCTTTTACTTAAGAAAAAGAAATTTTAGTAGAAATCAGCTGCTTATTCCATAAAATTTCAAGGAAGAAAACTATCATTCCTAATCAGTTTCCAGGTATATAGCATGGATTTAAAAGATCAACACTTTATTTTATACTGGTAGCTACTTCTTAAGTCTTCTTGTTTAACTTCTGTACCCATTTCAACTGCTGAAAAGAAGAACATCCCAGTAAGGCCATCTTTGAGATAGCTTCGGGGTGATGAATTATTCGTTGAGGTAAGTTAGAGAAACCTCTTGGTACCTACATAAACCATTTTTGCCCTACAAGGCTTTTGGCAAACTTGTGTACATTAATTCCCCCTTATCTGCAGGGGATATGGTCCAGGACCCCCAGCGGATGCCTGAAACTGCACATAGTACCCAACTCTATACAGGTGACTCCTGAACACTCTGGGCATTAGGGATGCCAACCCCCAAGCAGTCAAAAATCCCTGCATAACTTTACTGTCAGCCCTTCATATCAGTGGTTCCACATCTTTAGATTCAGTTAACCACACGATCTGTGGATTGTGTAGTACTATAGTATGTATTTAGTGAAAAAAAAAAATGAGTATAAGAGGACCTACACAGTTCAAATCAATGTTGTTTAGACACTGTATATAATGTTTTTTCCTATACATACATACCGATGATAAAGTTTAATTCATAAATCAGGCACAGTAAGGGATTAACAGCAGTAACTAATAATAAAATAGAACGATTATAACATACTGTAATAGAAGTTTGTGAATGTGATCTCTCTCTCTCTCTGTCTCTCAGAATATCTTATCATACAAATTTAATGCATTTTCCATCTTAACTAAACACTTATCACACACTGTGGCTGTAACTTGTAGTTTGAGGTGTGACAGCAAAACTAGCACAGTTTCACAGATAGAAGATTCATTCTGACCCTAGATCTTAGCAACCTCAGCATACGATTTTTTTTTCTTTCCTTATTAAATCAGGAACTTCCATCTTTTCACTTAAAGGAGGCACTTTACTGCTTCTCTTTGGCATACCCGAATTGCCAGCATCACTACTCTTGTGCTTTGGGGCTGTTATTAAGTGAAATAAGGGTGACTTGAACACAGGTACTGTGTTGCTGTGACAATGGATCTGATAACCGAGGTGGCTACTAAGTGACTAATGGGAGGGATAGGCTGGACAAAGAGATGATTTCACATCCCGGGCATGATGGAGTGTGACTGCGCAAGATTTCAGCACTGCTACTCAGAACAGTGCACAACTTAAAGCTTATGAATTGTTTATTTCTGGAATTTTCCATTAAATATTTTTGGATCTCAGTTGACCAAGGATAACTGAAAATGCAGAAAGTGAAACAGTGGGTAAGGGGGTACTATTGCATTTATTTTACTTGGTAAGCTTTCTCTTTACCCCAGCTGTCCAGTATCCTTCATCTTAAAACTCCATGTTTTGGGCTTCCCTGGTGGCGCAGTGGTTGAGAGTCTGCCTGCCGATGCAGGGGACACGGGTTCGTGCCCCAGTCCGGGAGGACCCCACATGCCGCGGAGCAGCTGGGCCCGTGGGCCATGGCCGCTGAGCCTGCGCGTCCGGAGCCTGTACTCTGCAATGGGAGAGGCCACAACAGTGAGAGGCCCGCATACCGCAAAAAAAAAAAAACCAAAAAAAAAACCACTCCATTTTCCTTTCAAGTTCCTGAAAGAGTGTTCTTAGAATGGAAGCCAAGGCTTCATTTGCTGTTTCCTTCCCCTGAGGTAACTCTTTCACACTCTTATTTTTACTGAAACCGCAGTGCGCAAACACAAGGATTCCTGTCATTTCTCATGGAAACTACCAGGACATGGTTCAGTTTGTTCATATGCAGTCTTAGGCAAGAGGTATTTGTTATATCACGTGAATGAATCACTTTTAATACTACATGAAATGTGAATTTGAGAAGGATGAGTACTTACTTCTTGAGCTGATATCATTCAAACTACATAGTATATAGTTCAAAATGTATCAGCATATTCTTTTAAGAAAATGCATAATTAGTAATATAGCTTTATTTTATCCTCAAACAATCCCTAATGTGTTTTAACGTTTCACACAGCATTGCATATAATTTTATTTTAAAAGTGTTGGCCCAACAAACTTGACATGGGTGCCATTCCATCTTCCTCACCCTCCTGTCCAGTGCTATTCCTCCTCAACCACTGTCTACCGCACTAAGAAAAACCTGGGCAGGGCACTCATAAATTCAAGCAAAGTAGAACAAGTTAAATTCATTTTGAACTCAATGAGTAGCTTTGTTTTTAAGCTTTGAGAATGAAGACTAATATGTATTTTCATAGAGGTAATCTTTTTCCTCCTTTTATACTCAAATCTTTGAAATGGTATTAGTAACAATTCTACTGCTATCTGTGGCACCAAATTGCATTTAAGATGATGATAGTTGATGTTAGCTGATACTTCCATAATGCTCTTCACACTGTACCAAGCACTATCCAGAGTACCATAGGTGTATTAATTCCTTTAATCACACAACAGCCCTCAGAGGTAGACACAACTATAATTGCTGTTTTACAGATGAGGAAACTGGGACACAGAGAGGTCAAGCAACATGCCCAAGGTCACACAGCTAATATAGTTGATAGCAGAGCTGGGATTTCAAACCAGACAATCTGTCTCCAGGGTTATTCTGCCTTTCTAGTATCATTAGCACTCAGTTTTACCCAGCCCCTACTGAGACTTTGAGACGTAATTTTGGCTGAATAATCACATGAGAAGATAAACGCATAGACTGGAATTTGTGTCTGTTGCATTTTGGTACAAAATTAGGAATGGTAGGTTTGGCTGCAGCTTACTGAAACATGTTAAAAGGGAAAGGTGGGGGTAACAATAATATTGAATATGCATTATGAGCCACTATGGTCCAGTAAGGGGGTATTTTTCAAAGATTTGCAGATAAGGGAGAATGAAGCCAAGAAAGGTTAATAAATGTGCCCAGAGTGACACTAAAGTAGTGAAGCCAGCATTCTAAACAGCTCTGTCCTGCTCCAAAGCTTTCTGCTTCTCTGGAACTAGACCTTCCTCAGAGAGTATGTATCAGTGTCAACCGAGAAGCAGAACCAGCTATATATCTATACTGGCTAAACCAAACACTTCTGGGGGCCAAACTGCAGGCCACCAATTTGTAACTTGGCCTTAAATAATTTTTTTTTTTTTTTTTGCGGTATGCGGGCCTCTCACTGTTGTGGCCTCCCCTGTTGCGGAGCACAGGCTCCGGACGCGCAGGCTCAGCGGCCATGGCTCACGGGCCCAGCCGCTCCGCGGCATATGGGATCCTCCCAGACCGGGGCACGAACCCGTATCCCCTGCATCGGCAGGCGGACTCTCAACCACTTGCGCCACCAGGGAGGCCCGGCCTTAAATAATTGATACTGTTTTCATACAGTCACTGCAGTGGGCCTACCATAGTATTACTTGCCTATTTGGGGATTTCTCTTTTACAAAAAGAAATGCGTAATTCAATATTTAAATGTCCTTACTTAGAGAACATTTTTCTAATACCTATTATGTATCAGACACTGTTTTAAGCTATTCACATACCATTTTCTAATTTAACCCTCACAACACATTTATGAGGTCAGCTATACCATTAGGTTCATCTCACAAATGAGGGTACAAAGGAGGAAGGGACATTGTCAGTGGCATAGTTGGCATTCAGATCTGAGCAGTCTGGCTGCACAGTGTGAGCTCTTAAAAATGATTCTTTGCTTAAGTGTTACAACCAAGAACTGACACATAATTCTACATTGTCCAACTGAGTACCTGGGCCCATCGGTCTTCTCTGTGAGGCTTATATGTACCTGCTACGCTATACCTAGAAAGACACTCAGAGCAAGCACAAAGCAAAAGTCAGAAAGTGTTAAAAATAACAGCCTGGGGTATCTATCTGCTTATGAAGTCTGTGCCGGAAAACTCTATAACAAGATCCTTTTAAAATGTTAATAATCGAGTTCTCTTGTGAGGTATACACAAGGAGCTAACCTGTGATCCATTCTGCCTCATAACAAAGAGTGCTGTGCAGTGCCACATGTATGCATAAACAATGGTTGAAGCCCCTGTTCATATCTTAGTTTTCTTTAGAAATATATAAAAGTCTTGTAAGTATTACTAAATAAAATTTAAAGAAGAGAAAAGCTCCCTCTTAATGCATCTGATACTATTTGGTTTAGCAGGAATTTAATTGCCAGGTGTCAATGAGGAAACCAAATATTGGGGATGATTTGGGGTGGAAGTGGGGTGAGGTGACAGCAGCAGGATAGGTCAATATATAGGGGAAAAGGAGGCAATCTGGTGAAATACACATGACATTTGTAAACAGAAAATGTAGACTATAAAACTCCACCTGTGATACTAGGGTAAAAATGTAAATATCAAATATGCACATGAACAAGCCAAAGGATGATAAAGATTTTCAACAATGCAGTTGAGGATGTGAGTATGAAGTAATGTTTTTTTCTTTTTCTTTCTGTTATCTCAATACTATCTGAAATGAAGTATTAAAAAAGAAGGGAAAGAAAACAGTTAAAAAATAAATATATTAAAGATCAAGAAATTAGGAAGCCAAATAAATACACCACAAGTAGAGCAAATAAGATACAGAACACTATTTCGTGGGATTTTTTTTTTTGTGGTACGCGGGCCTCTCACCCTTGCGGCCCCTCCCGCTGCGGAGCACAGGCTCCAGACGCGCAGGCTCAGCGGCCATGGCTCACGGGCCCAGCCACTCCACGGCATGTGGGACCCCCCTGGACCGGGGTACGAACCCGCGTCCCCTGCATCGGCAGGCGGACCCTCAACCACTGCGCCACCAGGGAAGCCTTGTGGGAATTTTTTAAATGCATATATCTTTTATAGTAGTCTTTAAAGTGACAGTCGGTGCCTATTATAAATTGCTTCTTTTTAGTTAACTCAATGAAATAAGAGATAGGGTGTCAATGTTTCTATGGGTAATATACATGTCATTACTCCTAGTGAATTACCTACTTAGAAATTGGTTCAGGGTGATTATTCTTGGTGGTTTTTGTTTGTTTGGGTTTTTTTTTTTTTTTGATGTTGTTGTATACAGTTTGGTAACATTTGATCCCCTTTTCAAGTCTAGCTGAGTTCTCAGAACTAACTGAAATCAAAGTGTTTTCTTTTTTTCTAAGTAACTTCACACTTCCAACTGTATACTTTTTTTGTTTTTTTTTGTGGTACACGGGCCTCTCACTGTTGTGGCCTCTCCCATTGCGGAGCACAGGCTCCGGATGCGCAGGCTCAGCCGCCATGGCTCACGGGCCCAGCCACTCCGCGGCATGTGGGATCTTCCCGGACCGGGGCACGAACCCGTGTCCCCTGCATCGGCAGGCGGCCTCTCAACCACTGCGCCACCAGGGAAGCCCCAACTGTATACTTTTAATATGATCCATATACAACTGGTCCTACTCTAAAAATATTTTCTAACGCATGTATATTAGTTAAGGTAAAGCTTGCTGATGGGGCAGATACATTTAGTGGTTTAGCACAATAGGAGTTTCTCTCTCACACGTGTCAGAGTTCAGTGAGGGTGTCCCTGGTTGGGTACCTCTTCTCCAAACAGTAATTCAGGGCCCAGGCTCTCTCTGTCTTGTGATTTCACTGTCATCAGTTTGACACCAAGTCTCACCTTGGGGGCCATATTCACTCCAACCAGCCAGTCACCTGAAGGGGGTTTTCATGGACTGACAGGGTTTGGAAGTAGAATACATTCTTTTGCCCAATTCTGTTAGCTAGTATTCAGCAACAGGGCCACACCTAACGGGAGGTTGGGAAACATGGTGTAGCTGTGTGTTTGTTAAGGAAGAAGAGAAGGATTTAGTGAGCACATAGTCTCTGTCACCACTGACCCTCTTGGTCACCATATCTCTATTTCACTCTTCCTCCCATACATGGAACATTCTCACCCCCTTCCCATGAGAAATCCTGAACTATTAGAGCCAATAATCACTTACTAAAAATTTCAGTGATCTGTAATTGTAAGTTCAATTTTCTAATTTAGCAGAAACAAAGTGAGGGAGGGGGGAACCTGATTCAAGCTACCAGTTACAAAAATCACAAAATTACAACTACCAAGTTACAAAAATCACAAAAAATATCACCCCTTCAATAAAATGAAACAATTTCAGCATCACCTATACTTGTAAAATATAGCTATTCTTTTTCACAGTCTTTTCTATTATAGGTTATTACAAGATATTGAATATAGTTCCCTGTGCTATACAGTAGGTCCTTGTTGGTTATCTTTTTTATATATAGTAATGTGTATCTGTTAAAAACAAATTCCTAATTTATCCTCCCCCCCTTTCCCCTAAGTTTGTTTTCTATGTCTGTGAGTCTATTTCTGTTTTGTAAATAAGTTCATTTGTATCATTATTTTAGATTCTGCATATAGGCAATATCATATGGTATTTGTCTTTCTCTGTTTGACTTAACTTCACTTAGTATGGTAATCTCCAGGTCCATCCATGTTGCTGCAAATAGCATTATTTCATTCTTTTTAATGACTGAGTATTATTCCATCATATGTATGTACCACATCTTCTTTATCTATTCATCTGTCGATGGGCATTTAGGTTGCTTCCATGTCTTGGCTATTGTAAACAGCACTGCGATGAACATTGGGGTGCATGTATCCTTTCGAACCATGGTTTTCTCCAGATATATACCAAGGAGTGGGATTGCTGGATCATATGGTAACTCTATTTCTAGTTATTTAAGGAACCTCCATACTGTTCTCCATAGTGGCTGTATCAATTTACATTCCCATCAACAGTGGAGGAGGATTTCTTTTTCTTCATACCCTCCCCAGCATTTCTTGTTTGTAGACTTTCTGATGATGGCCATTCTGACTTGTATGAGGTGATACCTCTTTGTAGTTTTGATTTGCATTTCTCCAATAATAAGCAATATTGAGAATCTTTTCATGTGCCTACTGGCCATCTGTTATAAATTCTTTTAAAGAAACTTTCATTCATTTACTAGTCTCCTTTAGCCTGGACCTTAAACTGCCAAATTGCTTTCAGAGACTGAAACCTCATGCCTTATTTCAGCCCCATCCCCACCCTGAAGCCTAGATTTGGAAGAAGAGAACATCAGAAATGCTCTAAAAAGGAGAGAATCACCATGATACCCATTGGAATTTCTGTTCAATAATTTGTGCTTTTGCTATATTTACATAAAGATTAAAAAAATAGATTTAAGATAGTGTCTTCCTTTAGCTTAGAAATAAATGTTACCGTATATTAAATACAGTTTTCTTAAAAAAATTTTTTTATTCCACTACTGAAAAGTCAGCACAATAAAGTAACAAATCTATCAGAATGTTGCATTCATTTCTATGTGAGGTAATAAAGCAGTCAAAGGCACCTTCTCACCAGCTCTCCAGGTGAGAAAAGGGAAAGGTACTGTGTCTCACAGATACTGTATTACCCTGAGGCCAAGGCTCCCAGCGGCCGAATTCACACTTCATTTCTCTGATCCTTGATGATGTGGTAGGTTCAGAAATTTACTATTCAGTTGTTTCTTAAGGAAACAAATACAGATTAAAGTTAAAATAATAGTTTGTCCATAACAAAGGATACAATGTTTACATTTGAAAAAGAAGTGCTCCAAATTGTCAAAACAGCAATACTTACAGTTTTTATCTCATAGTATTACAGGCAAGTAGTCCAGCACAGAGAATGCCTGTATCAGTTATCACTGGGTGCCAGACATTAAGCTAAATGGTGTAAAGAATTCAAAGTTTAAGAATTAATGAGACCATGAGAATAAAAATAAGTGAAACAGAAGGACAACAAATACATAAATGTTACAGGGAACTTGGGTATTAATTATGATTTTCTAGTATAGACCATGAATTAAGGAGAGATTGAGGTGAGCTGCTAAGTCTAGTCATGGAAAGCATTATGGAAGAATGTGAACTTGAGAAAGGGGTTGAAGGTTGTAGGTAGGTAGATGGGCATTTCCAACATAGTCAAAAAACAAACAAACAGACAAAACCCACAGGATCTTGTTTTATTTATTCAACAAAAATCTATTGAGTGACTACTATGTACCCAACACCACGCTATCACTGAGGATAGAGACAAGTGTTGAAGTCAGAAATTACAGGCCTATTCAATACAGCTTTAGGTTTAAGAAGGCTTGGAATAAGTATTCAAACACTGGCAACGTTATTTTTGTTCTGTATGGCCTTAGTAAAGTTACCTTATCGTTTTAGGCTTAAGTTTCCTCATCTCTAAATATAAAAAAAAAGAAAAAGAAAAAGGCTCCCTCGCAGGGCAGTTGTAAGGAATAAATGAGAAGATTTATCTCAGCTGTTAAACAGTGCAGGGTGTGTATGTAATAAGAGCTCAGAAAATGAGAATTGCTCTTCCCTGGATTGAAGCTTATATTTAGTGGAATAGTAAGAAATGTATCCAGGTGCTTGGTTAGGAGACAATCTGTGAAAGGGTTTCAATGCCAGTGGGAATTTGGGCATGTTCTATAGGTTGTGGAGAGTCTTGCCCAGGGGATATCATGATCACTGCGGTGTATAACAGGTGGACTAGATCAGAGGGGCAAGGTGGCTGGCTGGGTGGCTTTTTTTCAAGCTTGATGTCCCAGAAAAATGATATTGTGGTCTTCTGTGTTTAGGTAGATGTTGAGACTTCATAAGGAAGTGCATGTTATAAATGTGTGGAACATATGACATTACCTGTAGGAGTTTATAAACTGTTGAACATTCCCTTTACCCAGTCCTTCATTATCCTACCCATCCCCTCTTAGAGAGAGGCCTCAGATGTCTGGAAGACTTGAATGTTTTCAGCTATTTCATACATTAAATAAAATAATTGGATGTGCAAAGAGGATTGTTGTCATTGAGCTAATTCCATTAAATCTCTGTGGAAAGAGATTCTTCAGTTTGATACTCGGATGTGTGTGGGAGTACCTTCATTGGTGAGAATATGAAAAGGACGGGCATTCACTCAACACATATTAACTGAATGCTTAGTACTTAGATATTTGTGCAAGTTCTTTTAGAGGTAAGCTGGACTGAGCTGCTTTGTTCAGCATATTAGATATCGCTTGTAGATCCCACGTCAAACGGGATTTCAGTACCACTGATGCCTTGTTTATACTGAGCAACTGTGCAAAATGACATGATGTGATTACTGCTCCTGCTTTATGTACTGAACTGTCAACACCGCCAAGCCCATGTACCTTTAATACAGAAGTCAAGGCAAAGGGCAAGGTGTTAGATTTACTCTTTCAAATTCTTACATCCCTTATGGCCATTGGGAAAATCAATTTGTAACTTAAAGTGTATAAAAATGGCACCAAAATCAGTCAAGAGGAGAAAAAAATCCTCTGCTGATTTTGCAAATTCTTTCCCAGTTACTGTGGGCCACAGATGGATTTTTATATGAATAGTGCATGTGAGTGGAAGCACTATATATGTCTGTTGATGTGTAAACTCTTGGAGATAAAAGATTCAAAAATCCAGGACACCCCAGGAATCCCAGAAATCCTGGACACCAGAGAGAGGCTATTGCTGATTACCTGATTTTTGGAAGCATCGTTACTGGCATGGTGTTGGCACAGATTGATTTGAAACCACTTCTAGGGGACTTCCCTGGTGGTCTAGTGGTTAAGGCAGTGCTTCCACTGCAGGGGTCACGGGTTCGATCCCTGGTCGGGGTAAGACCCCACATTCCACGTAGCGCAGCCAAAAAAACAACAAAAAAAAACCACTTCTAGATATTACATGCTCAAATTTTGAGGAAGAGAGCAATCAGTCTCTTCCTTTCTTGAATTTGTAAAATAGGTCCTTTTTTTTCTTGGTGGACATGTGTGCAAAAAAAGCACAGTAATATAAAAATATCAATTTTATACATTTACTGTATGCCAAGTGCTGTGCCTATTACTTTGTATACATTATTTATTTAATTTAACATACATTTTAAGAGATAAGTATCATTTATTATCTATAGTTTACAGAAGAAAAAAGCAAAGTGTAGGGATGTTGAGTAGCTTGCTCACTGGCACAAAGCTAGTGAGTAGCTACATAGATTCATGTGCAGGTGAGGTAGCATGGTGGCTCCTGGGTCATGACAGAATATACTGGGGTGTCTGCGGACCATGCTCAGAGGTGGGCTGAGAGCAGTTCTGTAGGTGTTTGAGAGACAAGCACTTTTCCCCTAGCTCCTGGGCTCTCTAAGATCCTGTCTCCCAGCGCACTTCAAAGTCTACAATTAGGAGTTTCTACTATGCAGCGTTATAATAATAAATATCACATGGTAACATCAGAAGTATCATCCAGAAGATTAAACAAGAAGAGAAAATATGAAATTGCTTGTACAGTCTTGTTACAGTATAGAAACCTATCTAGGGACATGGTTGGCCTATGCATGTCAACAATAGATGGCACTGCTGTTGTGTCAAAATGATGTTTTAAACTAAGAACTTCCCTTCTCCTGATCAGATTGGAGAAGATGAAGATGTTGATGATACCTGGTATGGGCAAGGATGTGGGGGAACGTGCACTCTCACACTGTGCTGCCAGGAGTGTAAACTGGTATAGATTTAGAGGTTTCTCATTAAAATTAAAATGGTGCAAAACTTTTATTCAGTACTTCCTTTTCTAGAAAGTTATTGTATAGGTATACTTGCACTTGTGTCCAAAGGAAGGTGGTGTATACAGATATTGATTGCAGTGGTTTATAATAGAAGAAATAGTTTATAATAGAAAAAAGTTTTGCATAATATTCTTCTGTATTGTTTGAGTATTCTAACTTTATGAAGAGCATGTTGCTTTTTTTATTTTTTAACATCTTTATTGGAGTATAATTGCTTTACAATGGTGATATTATTTTCTCAAATTTTTTTTTTTACATCTTTATTGGAGTATAATTGCTTAACAATGGTGTGTTAGTTTCCGCTTTATAACAAAATGAATCAGTTATACATATACATATGTTCTCATATCCCCTCCCTCTTGCATCTCCCTTCCACCCTCCCTATCCCACCCCTCCAGGCGGTCACAAAGCACCGAGCTGATCTCCCTGTGCTATGCGGCTGCTTCCCACTAGCTATCTACCTTATGTTTGGTAGTGTATATATGTCCATGCCGCTCTTTCGCTTTGTCACATCTTACCCTTCCCCCTCCCCATATCCTCAAGCCCATTCTCAAGTAGGTCTGTGTCTTTATTCCTGTCTTACCCCTAGGTTCTTCATGACATTTTTTTCTTCTTAAATTCCATATATATGTGTTAGCATACGGTATTTGTCTTTCTCTTTCTGACTTAATTCACTCTGTATGAAAGACTCTAGGTCCATCCACCTCATTACAAATAGCTCAATTTCATTTCTTTTTATGGCTGAGTAATATTCCATTGTATATATGTGCCACATCTTCTTTATCCATTCATCCGATGATGGACACTTAGGTTGTTTCCATCTCCGGGCTATTGTAAATAGGGCTGCTATGAACATTTTGGTACATGACTCTTTTTGAATTATGGTTTTCTCAGGGTATGTGCCCAGTAGTGGGATCGCTGGGCCGTATGGTAGTTCTATTTTTATTTTTTTAAGGAACCTCCATACTGTTCTCCATAGTGGCTGTACTAATTCACATTCGCACCAGCAGTGCAAGAGTGTTCCCTTTTCTCCACCCCCTCTCCAGCATTTATTGTTTCTAGATTTTTTGATGATGGCCATTCTTACTGGTATGAGATGATATCTCATTGTAGTTTTGATTTGCATTTCTCTAATGATTAAAGATGTTGAGCATCCTTTCATGTGTTTGTTGGCAGTCTGTGTATCTTCTGTGGAGAAATGTCTATTTAGGTCTTCTGCCCATTTTTGGATTGGGTTGTTTGTTTTTTTTTGTTATTGAGCTGCATGAGCTGCTTATAAATTTTGGAGATTAATCTTTTGTCAGTTGCTTCATTTGCAAATATTTTCTCCCATTCTGAGGGTTGTCTTTTGGTCTTGTTTATGGTTTCCTTTGCTGTGCAAAAGCTTTGAAGTTTCATTAGGTCCCATTTGTTTATTTTTTTTAATTTCCATTTCTCTACGAGGTGTGTCAAAAAGGATCTTGCTGTGATTTATGTCATAGAGTGTTCTGCCTATGTTTTCCTCTAAGAGTTTGATAGTTTCTGGCCTTACATTTAGGTCTTTAATCCATTTTGAGCTTTTTTTTTTTTTTTTTTTTTTTTTTTTTTTTTTTGCAGTGTGCGGGCCTCTCACTGTTGTGGCCTCTCCCGTTGCAGAGCACAGGCTCCGGATGCGCAGGCTCAGCGACCATGGCTCACGGGCCCAGCCGCTCCGCGGCATATGGGATCCTCCCAGACCGGGGCACGAACCCGTATCCCCTGCATCGGCAGGCGGACTCTCAACCCCTTGCGCCACCAGGGAGGCCCCCAGAGCTTATTTTTGTGTATGGTGTTAGGGAGTGATCTAATCTCATACTTTTACATGTCCCTGTCTAGTTTTCCAAGCACCACTTATTGAAGAGGTTGTCCTTTCTCCACTGTACATTTCTGCCTCCTTTATCAAAGATAAGGTGACCATATGTGCGTGGGTTTATCTCTGGGCTTTCTATCCTGTTCCATTGATCTATCTTTCTGTTTTTGTGCCAGTACCATACTGTCTTGATTACTGTAGCTTTGTAGTATAGTCTGAAGTCAGGGAGCCTGATTCCTCCAGCTCCGTTTTTCGTTCTCAAGATTGCTTTGGCTATTTGGGGTCTTTTGTGTTTCCATACAAATTGTGAAATTTTTTGTTCTAGTTCTGTGAAAAATGCCAGTGGTAGTTTGATAGGGATTGCGTTGAATCTGTAGATTGCTTTGGGTAGTAGAGTCATTTTCACAATGTTGATTCTTCCAATCCAAGAACATGGTACATCTCTCCATCTATTTGTATCATCTTTAATTTTTTTCATCAGTGTCTCATAATTTTCTGCATACAGGTCTTTTGTCTCCTTAGGTAGGTTTATTCCTAGATATTTTATTCTTTTTGTTGCAGTGGTAAATGGGAGTGTTTTCTTGATTTCACTTTCAGATTTTTCATCACTAGTATATAGGAATGCCAGAGATTTCTGTGCATTAATTTTGTATCCTGCTACTTTACCAAATTCATTGATTAGCTCTATTAATTTTCTGGTAGCATCTGTAGGATTCTCTATGTATAATATCATGTCATCTGCAAACAGTGACAGCTTTACTTTTCTTTTCCAATTTGGATTCCTTTTATTTCCTTTTCTTCTCTGATTGCTGTGGCTAAAACTTCCAAAACTATGTTGAATAAGAGTGGTGAGAGTGGGCAACCTTGTCTTGTTCCTGATCTTAGTGGAAATGGTTTCAGTTTTTCACCATTGAGGAGGATGTTGGCTGTGGGTTTGTCATATATGGCCTTTATTATGTTGACGAAAGTTCCCTCTATGCCTACTTTCTGCAGGGTTTTTATCATAAATGGGTGTTGAATTTTGTCAAAAGCTTTATCTGCATCTATTGAGATGATCATATGGTTTTTCTCCTTCAATTTGTTAATATGGTGTATCATGTTGATTGGTTTGCATATATTGAAGAATCCTTGCATTCCTGGAATAAACCCCACTTGATCATGGTGTATGATCCTTTTAATGTGCTGTTGGATTCTGTTTGCTAGTATTTTGTTGAGCATTTTTGCATCTATGTTCATCAGTGATATTGGCCTGTAGTTTTCTTTCTTTGTGACATCCTTGTCTGGTTTTGGTATCAAGGTGATGGTGGCCTCGTAGAATGAGTTTGGGAGTGTTCCTGCCTCTGCTATATTTTGGAAGAGTTTGAGAAGGATATGTGTTAGCTCTTCTCTAAATGTTTGATAGAATTCGCCTGTGAAGCCATCTGGTCCTGGGCTTTTGTTTGTTGGAAGTTTTTTAATCAGAATTTCAATTTCAGTGCTTGTGATTTGTCTGTTCATATTTTCTATTTCTTCCTGATTCAGTCTTGGCAGGTTGTGCATTTCTAAGAATTTGTCCATTTCTTCCAGGTTGTCCATTTTATTGGCATAGAGTTGCTTGTAGTAATCTCTCATGATCTTTTGTATTTCTGCAGTGTCAGTTGTTACTTCTCCTTTTTCATTTCTAATTCTATTGATTTGAGTCTTCTCCCTTTTTTTCTTGATGAGTCTGGCTAATGGTTTATCAATTTTGTTTATCTTCTCAAAGAACCAGCTTTTAGTTTTATTGATCTTTGCTATCATTTCCTTCATTTCTTTTTCATTTATTTCTGATCTGATCTTTATGATTTCTTTCCTTTTTCTAACTTTGGGGTGTTTTTGTTCTTCTTTCTCTAATTGCTTTCAGTGCAAGGTTAGGTTGTTTATTCGAGATGTTTCCTGTTTCTTAAGGTGGGATTGTATTGCTATAAACTTCCCCCTTAGAACTGCTTCTGCTGCAAGAACTGCTTCTGCTGCATCCCATAGGTTTTGGGTCGTTGTGTCTCCATTGTCATTTGTTTCTAGGTATTTTTTTTATATCCTCTTTGATTTCTTCAGTGATCACTTCGTTATTAAGTAGTGTAATGTTTAGCCTCCATGTGTTTGTATTTTTTACAGATAATTTCCTGTAATTGATATCTAGTCTCATAGCATTGTGGTCAGAAAAGATACTTGATACAATTTCAGTTTTCTTAAATTTACCAAGGCTTGATTTGTGGCCCAAGATATGATCTATCCTGGAGAAAGTTCCATGAGCACTTGAGAAAAATGTGTATTCTGTTGTTTTTGGATGGAATGTCCTATAAATATCAATTAAGTCCATCTTGTTTAATGTATCATTTAAAGCTTGTGTTTCCTTATTTATTTTCATTTTGGATGATCTGTCCATTGGTGAAAGTGGGGTGTTAAAGTCCCCTACAATGAATGTGTTACTGTCGATTTCCCCTTTTATGGCTGTTAGTATTTGCCCTATGTTGGGTGCATAAATATTTACAATTGTTATATCTTCTTCTTGGATCGATCCCTTGATCATTATGTGGTGTCCTTCTTTGTCTCTTTTAGTAGTCTTTATTTTAAAGTCTATTTTGTCTGATATGAGAATTGCTACTTCAGCTTTCTTTTGATTTCCATTTGCATGGAGTATCTTTTTCCATCTGCTTACTTTCAGTCTGTATGTGTCTCTAGGTCTGAAGTGGGTCTCTTGTAGACAGCATATATATGGGTCTTGTTTTTGTATCCATTCAGCCAATCTGTGTCTTCTGGTGGGAGCATTTAGTCCATTTACCTTTAAGGTAATTATTGATATGTATGTTCCTATTCCCATTTTCTTAATTGTTTTGGGTTCCTTATTGTAGGTCTTTTCCTTCTGTTGTGTTTCTTGCCTAGAGAAGTTCCTTTAGCATTTGTTGTAAAGCTGGTTTGGTGGTGCTGAACTCTCTCAGCTTTTGCTTGTCTGTAAATGTTTTAATTTCTCCATCAAATCTGAATGTGATCCTTGCTGGGTAGAGTAATCTTGGTTGCAGGTTTTTCTCCTTCATCACTTTAAATATGTCCTGCCAGTCCCTTCTGGCTTGCAGAGTTTCTGCTGAAAGATCAGCTGTTAACCTTATGGGGATTCCCTTGTGTGTTATTTGTTGTTTTTCCCTTGCTGCTTTTAATATGTTTTCTTTGTATTTAATTTTTGACAGCTTGATTAATATGTGTCTTGGCATATTTCTCCTTGGATTTATCCTGTATGGGACTCTCTGTGCCTCCTGGACTTGATTAACTATTTCCTTTCCCATATTAGGGAAGTTTTCAACTATAATCTCTTCAAATATTTTCTCAGTCCCTTTCTTTTTCTCTTCTTCTTCTGGAACCCCTATAATTTGAATGTTGTTGCGTTTAGTGTTGTCCCAGAGGTCTCTGAGACTGTCCTCAGTTCTTTTCATTCTTTTTTCTTTATTATGCTCTGCAGTAGTTATTTCCACTATTTTATCTTCCATGTCACTTATCCGTTCTTCTGCCTCAGTTATTCTGCTATTGATCCCATCTAGAGTATTTTTAATTTCATTTATTGTGTTTCTAATCGTTGCTTGATAAATCTTTAGTTCTTCTAGGTCCTTGTTAACTGTTTCTTGCATTTTGTCTATTCTATTTCCAAGATTTTGGATCATCTTTATCAATTATTCTGAATTCTTTTTCAGGTAGACTGCCTATTTCCTCTTCATTTGTTAGGTCTGGTGGGTTTTTATCTTGCTCCTTCATCTGCTGTGTGTTTTTCTGTCTTCTCATTTTGCTTATCTTACTGTGTTTGGGGTCTCCTTTTTGCAGGCTGCAGGTTCGTAGTTCCTGTTGTTTTTGGTGTCTGTCCCCAGTGGCTAAGGTTGGTTCAGTGGGTTGTGTAGGCTTCCTGGTGGAGGGGACTAGTGCTTGTGTTCTGGTGGATGAGGCTGGATCTTGTCTTTCTGGTGGGCAGGTCCACGTCTGGTGGTGTGTTTTGGGGTGTCTGGGGACTTTTTATGATTTTAGGCAGCCTCTCTGCTAATGGGTGGCATTGTGTTCCTGTCTTGCTAGTTGGCATAGGGTGTCCAGCACTGTAGCTTGCTGGTCGTTGAGTGAAGCTGGGTGCTGGTGTTGAGATGGAGATCTCTGGAAGATTTTCGTTGTTTGATATTATGTGGAGCTGGGAGGTCTCTTGTGGACCAGTGTCCTGAAGTTGGCTCTCCCACCTCAGAGGCACAGCACTGACTCCTGGCTTCTCAATTTGGGATGATTTGTTGTCTATTCATGTATTCCACAGATGCAGGGTACATCAAGTTGATTGTGGAGCTTTAATCTGCAGCTTCTGAGGCTGCTGGGAGAGATTTCCCTTTCTCTTGTTTGTTCTCACAGCTCCCAGGTCTCAGCTTTGGATTTGGCCCTGCCTCTCCGTGTAGGTCGCTGGAGAGCATCTGTTCTTTGCTCAGACAGGACAGGGTTAAAGGAGCAGCCGCTTCGGGGACTCTGGCTCACTCAGGCCGGCGGGGAGGGAGGGGTGTGGAGGCGGGGCGAGCCTGCATCGGCTGAGGCCAGCGTGACGTTGCACCAGCCCGAGGCGCCCCGTGCGCTCTCCCACAGAAGCCGTCCCTGGATCTCGGGACCCCGGCAGTGACGGGCTGCACAGGCTCCCTGGAATTGGAGCATGGACAGTGACTTGCGCTTGCACACAGGCCTCTTGGCGGCGGCAGCAGCAGCCCCAGTGTCCCACGCCCGTCTCTGGGGTCTGCGCTTTCAGCCGCGGCTCGCGCCCGTCTCTGGAGCTCCTTTAAGCAGCGCTCTTAATCCCCTCTCCTCGTGCACCAGGAAACAAAGAGGGAAGAAAAAGTCTCTTGCCTCTTCAGCAGGTCCAGACTTTTTCCCGGACTCCCTCCCAGCTAGCTGTGGCGCATTAGCCCCTTCAGGCTGTGTTCACGCCGCCAACCCCAGTCCTCTCCCTGCGCTCCGACCGAAGCCCGAGCCTCAGCTCCCAGCCCCGCCCACCCCAGCAGGTGAGCAGACAAGCCTCTCAGGCTGGTGAGTGCCAGTTGGCACTGGTCCTCTGTGAGGGAATCTCTCCACTTTGCCCTACCCAGGTACGTGGGGGAGTTTCTTGCCTTTTGGGAGGTCTGAGGTCTTCTGCCAGCGTTCAGTAGGTGATCTGTAGGAGTTGTTCCACGTGTAGCTGTATTTCTGGTGTATCTGTGGGGAGGAAGGTGATCTCTGTATCTTACTCTTCCGCCATCTTCCCCGGAAGTCTCCGTTGCTTTTATTTTTTAATAAAAATGAACATTAGGTTTAAAAAAATCACTTGATTTTGTTATGGTTTTCTCCCTAAGATGATTCTGTGTTTCCCACTTGCGTTAATGCCAGTCTTCCTACCCTAGTCTCCCAGAAATTTCCTGTTGGAGTGAGTGGTACAATGTATATATATGCCTGGTTAGGATGACCAAGAGAGCACATCTCTCCTTCTTCTCCTTCCTTCCTTCTTCTAGCCTGTAGGCCTAGAACAATAAGAGGTGGAATAAGAGGTGAGCAAGAATTTGTTGCTGTTGTGACTGGGAATTTCCTGGAGGGAAGAGGAAACTTCATACTGTGTGTTGAAAGGTAGCTCAGTTGGGGCAAACTATGTGGAAACAAAGATTGTGATGCCAGCATATAACCTCTTGCATGTAGATTGACTAATTAGAAATGAGGGAATAATTTAACTTAAATTGAACTAAAGTTTAACTTTATCTGATCTATGAGAAGAGATTTGCCGAGCACAATAGTACTGTTATAAAGATAGCCAAAGGCTTGTTTTATCTGCTCTATAGAACTCCTGTTAACAATTAAGTGAGCTAATTATTGGTATGCAAAGGTACTAGTAATTATAAATCAACCTTATCTTTTAATTAGTTAAAATTGGCCCAGAATGTACGCTCACATGATAAAGTATTATGCACTATTGCAGATGATTTTTAAGAAGAGCTTTTAACTGATAGGGGAAAACATGTTTATGAGATGTGTTTAAAACCCTATGGCATTTTCATATTTGCTCATAGACCCAGCTGAGGTAGAATGAGATGGTTAGTCTTTTGCTAGCTCATCTTCTTATACAAAACATTAGTCAAGCAGCAATACATGTGAGAAAGGCTTGAAGATTTTATAGACATTCAAATCTGTTATTTTTTTTTTTTTTTTTTTTTGCGGTATGCGGGCCTCTCACTGCTGTGGCCTCCCCCGCTGCGGAGCACAGGCTCCGGATGCGCAGGCTCCGGACGCGCAGGCTCAGCGGCCATGGCCCACGGGCCCAGCCGCCCCGCGGCATATGGGATCTTCCCAGACCGGGGCACGAACTCGTATCCCCTGCATCGGCAGGCGGACTCTCAACCACTTGCGCCACCAGGGAGGCCCCAAATCTGTTATTTTTTAAAGGAGCTAAGTATACCAATTAATAGCAAATTCTGCCCTTAATATATTTCCATTTAGGAATATTACAAAATTTTATAGAATTTTAATAGATCTCATTCCTAATCTTGGTCTGGGCTGACCACATATTTCCATGATTCATTTATATATTCTCTCAGTCAGACATAGTTCATCATTGGACATTAATCAGTTGCCTTTCTGAGGGATAATTTGCAAACAAAATGCCTTGGAGATAGGAAGTTAAGGTAGGCATAGAACTTGCCCTCAAAAAACATACAGTCTAAAGACAGAGAGGATATGAATTTAAGGAGAAGTAGAGGCTTGGGTGGCCTTTATAATATAATTACTTAGATTTTTCTAAGTTTGCAGTTAGAAAATAGTTTAAATTAATTGGTTAGTTAATCTCTGCAATGTTGTTAATGTAGTAAATAACCTAGGAACTAAAGCATTTAATTAGAATGATTTTTCCATGAATGCGAGATTGTGATGCTTTTCACATGTACGTGCTGTTTTCTCTGCAAAGTTTTCCTGATACCCAGAGTGGTTAGTGATCCCAGGGATGAGTTACCTTATCTCTATGAGCCTCAGTGTCCTAATCTGTAAAATATTTAGACTAATACCTAATGGCATATTAGTCCACACATGAAACACGGAGGATGGAGCCTGGCACATGATGGATGCTTCAGAGGTACATGTGAATTCTCGTGCATTCCCTCTCTGTGAGTTGTGCAGGGCAGAAGGTTACTCCCCAAGAGCCTTTGTCTGAAGTCTGTCCTAATTAGTGTCTGAGTAAGAGAAGCCAGGTCTATGTCAGTGATTGGGTTTATTCCCCACTGGTCCAAACAGCTTAGCAGGAAGCGTAGAGGGTCTATCTATACTTCTAAAACAAATTTCTTTGGGTTTTGTGCTGTTGTTGTTGTTTCTGTTTTTTGTTGGTGGTGCTGGCGGTGGTCATTCCACATAAAATATATAGATACTTGTGGAGTTTCTACAGGTTAATATCTTTGCTTTAGGTCGGATAGGATTATGCTTTCAGTGGTGAGAAGCAGGGAAGTAAAGGGTAGAAATGAAACAGCTGTGGTTGTTCTAAGTTTTGTACCCAGGGTTGCTCTGAATTGATTTCTTTCATAATGTCTCCTCTTTCCTTACATGTACCAGTTGTACAATGAATTTTTATTCCTGTAGTTGTAGCTTCCCCACAGCAAGTTTTCCACCCCCAAAAGTTCCCTGTGGTTCGTTCGAGAGCACAGTCTTTGAAAAGTCACTTGGTTTCTCTGAACATTTGTTTAGCCATCAGTGTGTGTACTTTCATATCTACTTGTTATGAAAGACCAACAAATCTTAAGGCAGTCATCCTGTATCTTGATAACTGCTGTTGTAATCTCTGTGTGTCTGTTTGTGTGTGTGTGTGTGTTGACGGTCTTCTACTTTCTCCACTTTTTTTGTGTGTGTGCGTGTGAGAATGAAACAAACTTCTTCATTAGAAATAGGACCTAAGTGTAGATTCTTCAGGAATGAGCAATGCATGGAATTAATTGGATGAGCATGCAAAAGCTGGTGTCAGATCCTTACTTGCACTAGTGATTTTTTTTAATGGATCAGAGACTGAAGTAAGCATAAGGATAAAGATTGGGTCAACAAGACAGGAAAAAAGGCTAAGACTGAGGCTGCTTATGAGAATTCTTTGCCTTCTTCATGATTTTGCCCAAGGCTAGTTCTAGGTTAACACTTCACAACAAGAAGATTGTCTGCCTGCTCAGTGCAGATACAGAATCTGCTCAGCTGGCATCATTGCAGAAAACAATTATGGAATGAACTGAGGACAAGCAGATATCAGGAGAGGCCCAGCCCACGTCTATTTTTCAGGGCTTCAATAATTTTGAAAAGAGAAGAAAGTGCCAAGTCAGGTCACAAAAACTGTTCTATGGTTTAAATGATTACATTCAAAGAGTTAACACTTCTTTCATTTACAGAGAAAGCCAGGAGTCTAGATTGGAGACCCTTACTAAGAATAAACATTGGGCCGAGTGGTCCTCTTGGAGCCCCCATCCCAGGCCTTGGCATGGACTGATACAATTAGTTATCCTTTGATCCATTTCCAGGTGGAATGTTTGAGATCAATTATTCCTAGTTAATAGCGAGATACCTCATTGTCAGAGGTGTTTTTCTCTGATGTCCACACCCTGAGGACATCTGGAAGAAGGTCCCCAAAAACTGCTCCTGAAGAGTTATCTTAAAAACCTGGCTACCTCTGTAGCTGGAAACCTATCGTGATTTTGGCTGAGCTGATAGTAGGAACTGACGATTCCTGACAAGGGTATAAGACAAGATGTGGCAGAGCTGTGATACTATTGCTCACTATTTGTCAGTGGGGCCCTGACTGAATTGCTGTTGAATTATCTACTCTGTGTACAGTAATGGGCGTATGAGTGAGGCCTGAAAGCTGTTAATTGTATTTTCTTCTTCTATTCCATAGCCTGTATTCCGCATAGTGGAAACATCCCAACACTTTTTATTTCTAATGCCCCCATAGGTTACACTGTGATAGATATACTTGTTAAGGAACAGAAGAGAAAATTGTACCACTTCTACCATTCATGTTATTAGTGTGTTCAGTAAGCAGTGTTATTAGCTGTAGTGATAGGATAGAAACTCTAGAGGGGAAGGTTTTCCTAGCTGTGTGTATTTTGATGTGAAAGTGCTCTAGATAAATCATATTAAATATAAATTCTGGAATTATCATGAAATTGATGAGCAAAGCTTAGAAAAGAATAGGTTGGTATATAATGAAAAATATTATGCAATGCAACTGTGCTTGGCTAGGACTGTTTTCAGAGTAGTTGCTGGAGAAGGAGCCAATAATTGTAATAAGACAGGAAATTAAAGAGCAAAAGAGGAAAGGCACTTTCAAAGGGGCTGGCTGGCAAAAGGGAGAAATGCCTCCAGCTGAGGAGAACTTCCAAGAGAAAGATCTGATTCAAGTGAGAAGTTTTTCTTCTCTGTTTGCCTACTTTTATTATCCTTAAAGAATCTGGGAGGAGATGAACAGGTGGTGCTGAGAATGAGAAAGCAAAGTAAATGCCTTGGACTTGACCTTGCAGGGCTGGTGGACTGTGCCGATCTAACTCAGGTGCACATTAATAGGTCCTGGATCATGAATACTTACTTGATTTTGGGTCACCCAAGTGGTGAGTGATGGATAATCTCATAATATATCCTTCTATTTACTAAATTCCCTATTTATTGCCTTGCCAGGTACATTCTATCTGTAATATCACCAGATAAATGAATGTCTTTTTTTACCCCACTTGAGGAATGAGTAAAATCATTCGATTCCTTGATGGAATGAGCTGCTTGTTTTAAAATTTTTCAGTAGTGAGCATTTTTGGTCATATAAGTAAGCCATTATACTATTTTGTGTTTTGTTATGTTTAATTTGATCAAATAAGATTCAGAGTTGCTAAAAATATCTTTTAGGACAAATTGACTCCTTTATGTTTTCGATAGATATGTATAAATTTAGGACCATTTTCTTCATTGAGGTTTACCTGCCATGTTAAGATAAATTAAAAAAAAGAAATGATCAGATTTTACTTGGCCATGTAGAAATATTTAAAGACTCAGAGGAATCCAGATTCCTTTCAAAGCCTTGGAATCCTGGAGAGCTACTCTTCCTCCTGTGACTATCTTTTGAGGAGGGAAATTCAATGGGATGGGAAGTATTTACATCACTATTATGTGTGGCCTGATAGATTAGCAATATTTATCACACAGCCCCGCTAATAGTTGTTTTCTTTCCTATTCTCTGCTATGACTTCAACTTAATCATCTCTGAAATCTTAGTACCAAATTATATTTAGGTGTAGAAAGAAAAACAAATGAACGTTTATTTAACACACACTCAAAGTGCCTGTTATATGCTTTTCTGAGTCTGGTAAAATATGGTCCATATATAAAAGAAACAAGAAAGCTGAGGGTGATAGGCAAAAGAGAGTACAGGGCATGAATCATGTAGATGTTGTGGATTTCATCATTCAGTGTGCTTAAAAATGGCCTGTGGGGCTTGTCAAACATGCAGATCTCCATGCCCCCATTGATTCTGGTTCTGTATGAAGTGGCTCAGGAATTTGTACTTTTACAAACACATTGGGTGATTATGATGCAGGTTACCACCTCAGGAGACACTGAGAGGGTAATCTTAAACCTGTGCTTTATGTTGACCACTGTGAGATAATCTCTAAATTGTTACCTGGGGCCAGACATTTGAGCAAAAGTTATATCTAAGGATTCCTCAGCAGCTAGTTCAGCTATAGCAATCCCACGTGAGTGAGTGTGTATGGCAAGATACAAGAACATAGAAGTGAAAAATGACCACTTATTGCTAAAGGACAATGGTAAGTTTGGCATCTCGTTTGTAAGTTTCAGAAAGAAAAACTCATCTGTAGAAATGCAATGTTATAGTATTTATCTCATAGGGAGGATTAAACATGATAGTGATTGTAAAATACTTCATATAGTATTTCACATAATGTCTAATATTAAGTTTAATAAACACAATATATTCTTCTTGTTATCATTTAGTTATTATTTAAGCTATGCATTTCCTATTCTCTGCTTTATTTTTAGTAAAGTAAGTTGACCTAAAGGCTTGTTTGTCATCTTGTGGTTTGAAGAGCTAGGTCTTTTTCTGCATCAAAAGAAAATAGCAGTTACCAACTCCATTATTATTTTGAAAAATAACAAAAGTATTTTGATTAAAACAGGAGTTGGAGTAGAAAAAATGCTTACATGCTTTTACTTATAGGGTTCAAAGTTGTAGAGGGATGTGGTAATACAAGATAAGTTTCCATCCAATTTAAAAGAGAACCTTAGATAGTCTGAATGGTGAATGACTGGGATAATGCCTTTGTTCTCAGGAAGATCACAAGATCTTGTTCTATAAAGTAGGAGTATTAAAAAAAAGGCGTATTACATTAATTTTAATGGAAATGAATCCAATTTCTGAAGCGTCTGGGTCCTCAGGTAAGGGCAGTCTTGTCAACCCCCTGTGACTAAATTAGCATGATGGAAGTAAACACTAGAGTCTTTATGAACTGTTTGCTTCTATTCTAGCAGCTTAATTCACAGAGGACTGAAAGGCCAAACCTTAAAGAGTACTTTTATCCTATAATTAGAAAATCCAATATGCCAGAATCTGGGGGGAGATGAAAGGCCTCTTTAGAAGAACTATTAGTCTTTTATTTACTCTAACTGCCTAATCTTGGGATTTAGAAGTTTTAACTGGGGTCAAATTGTTCAAATCTTACTTTACACAAGAGAGAAATTCCTAGGGATTTATGCTTTCTTCTTTTTGGTAAAAATTTTCAGAATTCGTTAGGCAACAAAGAGAACACGTGGTCTAGGACATCTGCCACTCACTACTAGTTTTAGTGGGGACCATATAGCCACTCTGCCTCCTTCCTTTATATCCAATAGGACATGTTTTCAGAAATTAATCTGACCTTAGAATGTCTGTTATGGATTCCCATGTGAGGTATTGCAACTCACATTTCTCACTAAGTGTAGTACTTAACAGAGTATACGTTTCTTTCTATTGATAGAAATGGGGTCAGGTCATGGCCCACACACCTTAGAGAATTATATCCAGGTTAAATTCCTGTTCAGATGAACTGAATTTGAAATACATTGGAAATGATGTCCCTTTCTAAGAAAGATGGATGATAAGAATCTCCCCTTCTATTGTGTAATGTAAAATCTATTATATTCTACTGAGAGAGAGATGATTTCCAACATGGTAGTTCCAACAAAGCAATTTCCTACAACGATGAACACCAGCATCCCACACACATTAATGCCATATGGTGAGTCCTGCTGCTATTGCCAGGTGAGCCACTAAAATTTACTTCCTATTCTGGGAGGCAGATTTGATTAGGAAGTCTCATTATGATTTTAAAATTTTGTTTACACAGGATGCTTATGGAAAAATAAATTCCCCAAATGGGAATATCTGTTGGTTATGTTTAATTGGTATGACAAGTAAAGCACTTCTGGATCACTACAAATCACAGCTGTCTTCAGCTAAGTCAGCATCCTACCCCTTTGGAAAAAGTGTAGAGTCTGGTTTCCTTACTGCCTTGCCTCCTTCAGGACAATTTTGTTTTATGGTTTCAGTATTTACTAAGTAGATGCCATTAAAAACTGACTTGTTCAAAATTATCTAAACTGATCAAATTCACCAAAAATTAGCAAATCCTCCATTTTATTTCACATAATATGCATTGGGATTTGGTTCTTAATAAAGCAAAGCAACGTCAAGAACAAAAAACAGGAATATGGGGCACTCGCTTTGCCTGCAACTTTGGATGTGGTGTACCGTTTGCTCTTTTGCTGGACAAATAAATGTTTAATGTCGAATAACTCCCTTTAGAATCATGAATGGTGATGCCTACTGCCTTTCCCTCTCCCTCTTGATAATCGGCTCATCCTATCACTTCTTTTTTGTTTTTTTTTTTTTTTTTTTTTTGCGGCACGCAGGCCTTTCACTGTTGTGGCCTCTCCCGTTGCGGAGCACAGGATCCGGACGCGCAGGCTCAGCGGCCATGGCTCACGGGCCCAGCCGCTCCGCAGCATGTGGGATCTTCCCGGACCGGGGCACGAACCTGTGTCCCCTGCATCGGCAGGCGGACTCCCAACCACTGCACCACCAGGGAAGCCCCCTATCACTTCTTTTAGGCTCAGTCTAACTAGTCCAGTCCAGGCCCTCACTTTGGCACTAACAATGCATGGTTAGCTGGCACACTGCATTTCACGTCAAATTGTTCTCTGTTTCAAGTGTGTTCGCTTTTTCTCCTAAACTGGGTTATCAATTCCTTGAAAGCAGGGGAAATGCGGGGATTAAGAACTAAGGAAAATCAAGGTTCAATATCTTCTGGAAGTTCTCCTTTATCTAGTTCATCATTCTAATGTATGAAATTTCTCTTAATAAAAGTTTAAACTGTCCTCTTAAAATATTTTTAAACAAAAGTTAATTTTTAGAATCCAGGCTCTACGGCAGCTGCAGTGTCACTGAGGGAATAAAATAGGTTAATTACCTTGACTTCCTAGAAGTAATTCCTTTGAAGTAAGAAAGCAGCCTCTGCCTGTCAGGATTTCAGAGTGAAGGATGAAGGCATTTTTAACAGCAGCTTGGAATAGCAAGGACAAGGGGATGATGACTCTGATATAGTTATGGATGCTATAATATTTATGTCTGTATTTAATTGGGAAATATTCTTAGAAACTGAATGAATCTTATAAAATTGCTATTTCCTCTTCATGCATATTTTCATCTTATAATTTGCCTACTCTTAAGTGATTATTTCTTTAAATACTATCTTCTAAATACCAGTAACAAAATGTCTGAAAAGAAAAGGTGCCTACAGTCTTACAGAGTGAGAGAAATTATATTTTGTTTTTACACTCCTTTTGATTTTATTTCCAGCATTATTGACATATAATTGACACATAACATTATGTAAGCTTAAGGTATACATGTTGATTTGATACATGTAAATGTTGCAAAATGATTACCATCATAGGTTAGTTACCACCTCTACCCCCATCACATAGTTACCATCTCTTTTTCTTCATTTCATTATAAATTGCCTGGGTGTGTAACCTACTCTATACAGAAGCTTTTATATTAAACTACTATGAGAAACATATTATTATGTTTATACTACCTAAAATAAAACATATTGAATTTACATACCCACTTTCTGTAATATTCTCCACTCTGTTGTATTTTAAGCTGTAAATATGTATAACACATGCATAAGAATTCCTCCTTGCAAGTCTTACCAATATAAATGCAATAATACACTGTAAATCATATATTATCCATTGCTACATTTGCCATGTGTAGGTTTATTGCACTCTTTCTACAGTGTGGCTATATGATAAAAATCTTACCTAGAGGAAAATGAATTCCAAAAATTACCAAGCTGAATAATTCTTATACTGAGTTTAAGATCATATCTTGGTTTAATATAAAACATTTTCTGTTAGCAAAGGCAGGTTCGTTAGAAGCATTTTTTTCCAAACTGTCCTTTCCATTGTGGTACAAAAATACAATCTCCCTGTTAGCTTAAGGAACTTAAGGCAAACAAAAAATGAAAACCTCATAAAACTCAATTAGGATAACCCTATGTGGTGCTTCCATATGACTAAAAACTAAACCTTAGTGTGCTAGTTCCAGAGGCAGAGGAGGCAAGAGCTAAAAGTCTAAAAACCCAGTGACATTTGGGGTCCGGGTTTAGTAACTTTAAGAATATTTTTAATATCGTTTGGGTCTTTTTTAAGTTTAGTATTTGTGTGTGGCAATAGCTGGGTTTCCTAATGCATGAATGACGCTGAATCCTGTCTATGTGTGTGAAAACTTGGGTGTTCAGTGTGCTGATTGCTTTTCATACCTTCCAGTATTTCTCCTCATGGCTTAGATTTTTAATGCCTCTCCTATCCGTGTCCTTTACCTTTTGATGATTTCAATTTCTATGTTAAAAGCCATTTGATTCCTCCATCACCTGGCTTTATGCCTTCTTTGATAGCACAGCTACTTGGCAGCAGCCCAGACACTAAGTACAATGAGTGTTGCTTTGCTTCAAAGATCTCTTCTTGGTCCTCTTTCTTTCCCTGTTATACCATCCTCACAGCCTACCGCCACTGAGACCAGCCTGCCCGTCACATCTACATCACTGGCTGCCTGCCAGCTCATCACACTCCTCCCTCTCTTTTACCTGTAGTCTTCCTTATATTAGAGATTTGTTTTTTTCTACCCACATTTCCCTTGGTCTGCCTCATTGTTTCCCAAATGCACTGATAATGCCTGCAACTGTTTCAGCTTATGTTCTCTGCTCTTCTGCTCCTCAACTGCCAGGCTTGATGGGAGAGAAGCATAGAATTATACAGGCCGAGCCTATTACAGGTTCACACAAATGCAGTTTGACTATCATTGCAGCTCCGCAAGACATTTACTTCTCTTCTGTGCAGTCCTAACCTTACCCTCCCAGAGGCTACTTGTGACCTTTTTTCTCTTCTTTGAATCCCAATCCTGCCTTCCCTCACTTCCAAATTCATGGCTAAGATCATTACAGTCTGGCAGGAGCTGCTCTGCATCTTCAGTCATGTTTACCTCCATGGGTTTCTTCCTTCCTCCCAGTCATCTTCTCCCTAAACTCCCTGCCCCCATGGTATTTGGCCCACCTGCCATTCTCTTCATGACTGCTTCAGGGCTCTCGGTCTCTCTTTCAATTCCAGTAGCCCCAGCTGCTCCTCTTCTTCTTTTAAGCAAGATTAGCCCTCAGTATCTGAAAACAAAACAGCCAAATGTGTTTTTCTTGGCCTCGCTCTCTAATCTTAGTACTCAAACATGGCTTTGTTCCTTCTGTTGAGCTGTTAGAATGTGTGGTCCTCACCTGATGGCTACATCACCTTCATCAGCAGCATCTCTTAAAGTTCTCGGACTCTGACTTCTAAACTTGCTTTATCCAGATTCTGCCCAATAAATAGTCCTGCCCTGTTTTCCGCCGGTTACCTGATAGTTCCTTTTTACCTTTCAGACTTTAAATATATATTTTTTAAAGTTTATCCTTGATACTTTTCCCTCCTGGTTCTTTGCTTGGCATTCCCCAGTTCCAACTATCAACTGTCTTTTCATGATGCCCCAAGATATGTCTCCACACAAATCTCTCTCTAGAATTACAACTCTATTTTCAAAGGCCTACTGGACATTCCAACTTAATTTTCCTATGATTGCTTCCATTTAGCTTGTCTAAAAGTTAATCAGTTATCTTTTTCCAAAGCCTTTCCCCTTTGACATTTTTTTCCAAATGGCTTTTCATTTCCAAATTTATTTTATTTTAATTTTTGAGGGAAGAAATGTAATACTAGCGGAGACATACTCTTTTGACTTGGTGCCAAAATAATCATATGCAGACTCAGTTATCACTTCTGTAGATTATGAAATATTTTCCTTCATAGGAAGTACATTGTATTGTAGATGATTATTGTGATCTGGTTTATCTTGGAGTGCAGTGAATGTAGAATGATTTTATTTTTAGCAATTTATAATGTAATGCAATGCCCAGATCATGTCAGTTATTTGCTGATCAAATTCATTGTATTTTTACAAGTAAAAACTCACAAGTAAGAACAGTAATTTCAGGAAATAAATTTGTCTTCCTAGGTAGTACATCTAAAAACAAATTCAAAGTTGTCTCATGCTGTCCTCCAGCCGTTTCAATGTCATTCTTACCTTGAATGAAGGTAGAAAAAAAACATTTGGACAATTTGTGACATGCTTGTCTCCAAAGCTGGTTTACAGGCAGGTAGTAATCTGTCTCTCCCCTCAGCCCCCCAGGGAATTTTCCATAAAGAACCCAGACACCTCCATCAGTGCACAGCCATGGACCTACCTTCTCCCAAATGTAGGGAGATACTTGCCAACTACGTTTTAAGGAATAGCATTTTTGCAAAGTATAAATTGTTTCTTTCATTACCACCAAATGTAAGATTCTAAGGTAAATATACTGCCTTTCCATATATGTTCCATAGGAGGGGAACAAGTTTTCCTCTTTTCTCTTAGGGTTCCTGTCTAGGTCTGAATATTAAACTGGCAAAGTCAGATTAGCAGGAGAAAAGCATGCACATTTATTTAATGTAAGTTTTATGTGACATGGGAGCCTTCATAAGGAAATAGAGACCCAAAGAAACAATTAGCCCTGAGTATTTTTATGCTAGGTTTGATGAAGAGTGATCAGACGTGGAGAGATATGATAGGTCAAAGAGTATGAGGTAAGTGTAGTAATCTGGGGAAAAATTAGCAAGACCTGTTTGTTCGGATTCTTCTGGGCATCCTTTGTCTCCAGAGATAAGGATGCTCCTTTCCTGGTGTAGAGGAGCATCCTCATCTATACCTCTCACATGTGAGGTTCTGAAGTCATAACCTGTTTCAGGGGAGAAGTTGTAGGGAAAGGTCAGAGTGACCTTCCTGCTTCTACTGTTTTCTTAAACTCCCTCAGCTTACAATATTCAGCATACTAAGGTGACATATTTTGGGATAGTATGTCCTGAACCCCATCATTTACAGTTTACCTCCTGCATTCTTTGTTTCTTTAGCTGTCCTTATTTTTCTGTAATTAGGAAAACTTACTTATAAGACTCTACCAAGGAAAATGGGTGTTTGGAACAGGAAAGTCCTTTTAAACTGTTCCTAAGTGTTTGTATGGAAATTTGAAGAACCTGGGGCAAAGTTAAATTGCGATGCATAAGAAAGTGGTAGCAGTATTAGGGGCAGAGAAGGAAGATCAGGGAAAAATGGTAAATATATTGCCCCGGTATATTCCCCCAGTATGGGAAACCCCAGTAGGAGGCTGGGTGAAGGGACTGGAGGAAAAGGAACGTGTGCAATGAGGATTTAGGAAGTAGGCTATAGGGAATAAGACACAATGCCTTTCTCCAGTTATACTATAATATGTTCAGGGAAGTCAACTTTGATCACTAATCCTTTTCAGTATAAGTAGATTGTTTCTGGAAATGCAAAGACTCCTACACACTGATGGCACTCCTAAAGACTGCATGGTGGTGTTACAACTCACGTAGCAGAAAGCAGTTGTGATGCCATTGTTTTCTATTCATATTCATCATCAACATATATTCATGGCACGGGTTGATGCTTGAGGCACTATGAAAAATGCAGTTATGAGACAAGACACTTACAAGTCTAGTTATGGAGAGAGAACAACAATTATAAAAGCAATTGGGTATCATTGACAAGTGGGTGGTCCAGTCAAAAGGTGTTCAGAGGAGGAAGACATGGTTTGCAGAAAAAACATGTCTACCAGCTGTTCCTTCCTTCCCACATCTATGTGACTTTCTGCTTTGTCATGTATTAATATTTTGTAAATACCTTTGCCCTTTAGATACCTCTGTTTTCCATGTATGATGTCCTTGTGAAACTTTACACCATCTTTAGTTTTTGTGTTTCTTATGCTGCACCCTGATTCAATCCATTTTAGTTCAATGAGAAGAACCTACTTAGCTATTCTGTTTGGGGAGTTCTTTTTTTTTTTTTTTCTTTTTGCGGTATGTGGGCCTCTCACTGTTGTGGCCTCTCCCGTTGCGGAGCACAGGCTCCGGATGCGCATGCCCAGCGGCCATGGCTCACGGGCCCAGCCACTCCGCGGCATATGGGATCCTCCCAGACCGGGGCACGAACCCGTATCCCCTGCATCGGCAGGCGGACTCTTAACCACTGCGCCACCAGGGAGGCCCTGGGGAGTTCTTTTACGTACATCACATTCAGTAAATCTGGGCTACAGTGAGAAAGCTTTGATTGTTCCTCTCTGAGACCTCACAACTAAAGATATGACTTGTTATTTGGTGGCAAATGTCCTTTAAGCATAACAATGATGAAACTCTTAAGGACTTGTAGTCTTATTTTTTTTTTAACACATTCATCTCACAGGAATGAGGTCATCCCTGTTCCCCTCCCTCTCTCTCCCAACAAGTATCTGTGTAGCTAAATTCTTCTGATACTTCTAAGACTCAGTCTAGAAGCAACTTCCTCCAAAAAGTCTTCTATGATGCCAAACTATTCTCATTTTGATGTTAGAAGCTGCCACGTTATGCAGTTCCAGGGGACGCCATTTACTTCCAGTCTATGTGAGCGACACCTCCCGGATTTACGCAGCTCACAGCCTGAGCAGCAGTACATGGCAGCCTTGGGTGCTTCTGCCATAGTACCCTATGCCTCAACTATTACATTATTGTTCCTTTCTATTTATGATTCTGTCCCCTAACACATTGTAAGTATTTTAGAGACAGAAACTGTAACTTAATTCTCTGCCCATAGTGATTACAGTGTAAAGGTTTATTTTATTAGTGAAAAGGAAAGAAAGAAGTTGAATGGAACCTCTTTGTAAAATTCATACCTTAATGATGTCTCTAAAGACCTATGGTTAACTCACACTGTTGTTACATATCCTGACTCATAGGTGTAGCAGTCCAGACTTTCTCCCCGATTCTGACTCCTGATCCAAAATACCGGGGTTTCCATTTTCTAAGAGCCTTGTACCCTTCTGACCCCATCTATTCCCTATCCCTTTCTCTGTCTGCTGTAATCTTGTTCATTGGCCGTTATCACCTTATTCCCCTGACTCATTAACTCTGTGGAACAAGTACTGGAGAATCTTTTCAAAACTCTACCAACTCCAGTTTCTCCTCCAGGTCTTTCCCCCTCTTACTTCTGTTGTGCATCTCTCCCATCCTCCTCCACACTTGCCACCAAAAGTTATAAATTCAGCAATAAAGGTTGAAATTAGATTTTTATATCACTGTATATTTTTCTTCTCTGCCTTCCTCCCAATTGGGAGGAAGGCAGAGAAGAAAAATCCATAGGTTTAGTAATATCAGTTAGATATCAAATCTGTTTGTCTAACAGAATAACTGATTAGGGTGCATGCCTCTTAAATAGGTTAAAAATATTTTTTTATTTTTAGAAATAGGTTTTAGGTGACTTTCCTAATCCACCCTTGATCAGTATGCGTGGCCTCATTCTGCACATCATTTGTCTATTGCATATAAACAACATTCACCTACATATTCTCCCCTTTCAAGTCTGCGTTTCCAATTTTCTCTTACATAGAAGAGATCTGGGGGGTCCTGTTTCCAGCCATTGGTGAACATGAAGAGCAAGCCTTGCAAACTGGGGACTTTGACCTGCAGATGTGCTTTATTTAGAAAGCATACTACTTGGAAAAATTATTTTTTATTTAACAAATGAAATTGGAAGATTTCACATAAGAATTCAACTTTACAAGTTTTCTTTAAAACTTGTTTTGAAATCCAACAGATGATCCGCTTTACAACATGGTAAAAATCAGTGGGGCTTAGTAGCAATTACTTCATTTATACTGATTTCCACTCCCCATAGACCACAGTCGTCACTACTCCTATTGTCTCCCTAATGTGGAGGTCCAATGCATCTCCGCTCTTTCACTGTATTCTCTTATTGTGGAGAAATACTTCCTTGTATCCCTGGTTTTGTCAATTATAGGAAAATGAAAAATGACTGGAGAGGGCAGTTTATTTCATGCAAAAAGTGGAAGTAGCTTATTTCCTTGTGCCAGTGACACATATTTTTATATATCAAATGCAAAAAAAAATGTGTTTGTGCAATAAATACTGGAGAGGGTGTGGAGATAAGGGAACCCTCTTGCACTGTTGGTGGGAATGTAAATTGATACAGCCACTATGGAGAACAGTATGGAGGTTCCTTAAGAAACTAAAAATAGAACTACCATATGACCCAGGAATCCCACTACTGGGCATATACCCTGAGAAAACCATAATTTAAATAGAGTCATGTACCACAATGTTCATTGCAGCTCTATTTACAATAGCCAGGACACGGAAGCAACCTAAGTGTCCACTGACACATGAATGGGTAAAGAAGATGTGGCACATATATACAATGGAATATTACTCAGCCATAAAAAGAAATGAAATTGAGTTATTTGTAGTGAGGTGGATGGACCTAGAGTCTGTCATACAGAGTGAAGTAAGTCAGAAAGAGGAAAACAAATACCATATGTTAACACATATATATGGAATTTTTTTTAAAAATGGTCATGAAGAACCTAGAGGCAGGACAGGAATAAAGATGCAGACGTAGAGAATGGGCTTGAGGACACGGGGAGGGGGAAGGGTAAGCTGGGACGAAGTGAGAGAGTGTCATGGACATATATACACTCCCAAATGTAAAATAGATAGCTAGTGGGAAGCAGCTGCATAGCACAGGGAGATCAGCTCGGTGCTTTGTGACCACCTAGAGTGGTGGGATAGGGAGGGTGGGAGGAAGATGCAAGAGGGAAGAGATATGGGGACATATATATATGTATAACAGATTCACTTTGTTATAAAGCAGAAACTAACAGACTATTGTAAAGCAATTATACTCCAATAAAGATGTTTTTAAAAAAAAATGTGTTTGTGGAACTTTAACCAGGCACCTTCACTCATTTAAGTTACTTTCTTGTTCTTGTACACATATTCTGTGACCCTTGAAAAATAAAAAGAACGATATTAAAATAATAACAACATTCCAGGAAGTAACTCATTGCCAATGGCGTAGGAGAATGCATGTAGAAAGAAGGTCAGGGTTAAAGAAAGGTGTTGGAGATGTTGAAGTGGCAAACAACAGTGAAGCAAGGCTCTGACTTAAACTCTTGTAACTCTAGATCACTGTGTAATACCCACTGCTGTCTCATCCTCTCCACACAAGTGGAATATGGGGCCTGGATTGGGAGAGGACAGATAGCGGAGGATCTGTCTTAATTTACCCTCTGGATACTTAGAAATCCAAATGAGTGAAAACTAGACCACAGGGAAGACAGCACATAAGTTTTATTTTCAGAGTCATTGTAGTCTGTATGCCATTTGGAGGCAGAAGTGTCTTGGTGGCTTCAAAGCCATACAAACAATACCAATAAATAGTACACAGTGATGGGTGGTAGCTGTTAATTTGGTTTGCTTTGCCCATTAAAATACCATTTTTGGCAATCTATTTTTGTATTCTCTGTAAGATGATAACAATATTTTTTCCTCTAAATGAGGTATGTCATAGTGCACTTATTTTCAGCTTCAACAAAATTAATTCCATAGCAGTCTATTTGTCACAGTATTATGCAGCTGTTGGTGCGATAACCGTGTACCTAATAAAAAGTATTGTTTTATTTCCTCCATTCTCCCACATTCTGCCCTCCACTTACCCCTTCTAATTTCTCAATTTTTTCTTCTGCAGAGTGCAGCTAGAATGTTGTTAGAGTTTTAAAAAAATTATGCTGTCATGATTCCCTCCATAATTAGCTTATTGGGAAAGTTTGGGTAAATATCTCATAGCTCAGCAGGGAAAACATTAAAAAACCAAAAACAAAAAACTCTTACTCAACTCAACTTGTGCAAGGGGTGAAGTTACTAGGGAGTTTTAATTGAAACCTCAACCATGAGCGTATACTTCTCAGAATTCTGAAAACTGCTAATTAGGTTCAAAATTAACTTCTGCATGGGGTAGAAGACTATTGAATTTAGGAATGTATTGTCACTATGTGGAAAAGTGATATCTATAAATAACCCAAAATGAACTGTGTCACGAGAGAAAGAAGTGTGTATATGTTTTTTGTTTTTTGTTTGTTTTATTTTTTTGGCGGGGGGGCAGGAGATAATTGGTTCTTTCATTGGTTTTATGGACAAAGGAGATATTATTCTGGTAAGTTCACTCTTGTGTTCTACAATAAAATATGGGGATAGCAGAGAAAAATAACAATGAATTTTAAATAAAAGATAACATCTTTATACCATACTCAGTGTTCTTGAGGAAAAACACATGAGGGAGGTAAGATAAATAAATGAGGAAATCATCCAGGTAGGTCAGACTGAAATGAATACATCTTTTTTCGGAATTATCTGGATATTGTTCTACTGCCTTTTAGTCAGTGGCTTTATAACAACCACTGACCAGCCCAAATAATGTCTTTCATTTGATTCAAATTTTTGAAATAATGGCTGTAATAAATAAATTTTATTTTTGCTTTTCTTTTTATTTTAGATTTGTTTTATTCCTTGTGGTGCCAGATATTTGAGAGAGCCTAGTACATATGTATTGGTTGAGAAATATAGTTTGGCATAAGAGAGTAAAATGATGATCTCTCTGATATAAAGGGGAAACTTGAAAAAAAATTATTGAAACAGCATAAAACATTTAAAGAAAAAATGTGGACCAACTATATTTTAGAGACCAACTGTGATACTTACTTGGTATAATATTGGAATATTCAATGGAGTTCTTGAATCCCTTCTGCAATTTACCTCATTTTTCTCAAACAAGATGATGAGAAGAGATTAAAGTGATGTGGACAGTACCTGGGGTATTTCCATGTTATTCACCATAATTCCTTTAATCAATTTAAATTAATCAGTGTATGATTCCAGTCATTTGTATGAGCTTTCAATCTGTGCAACACATTATTTTACATTGTTGCTGTCTTAAATAGTCAATTTCCAAATATTTTATGCTTGATAGTATGGCTAAATTTACTTTTTTATGATGAAATATATATTTAAGTTTCACTTTTGCGCCTATACATTGATGGTCCATGAGTCCTTTTGATTCTTCAAAACACTGTTTTAAAGAACATACAGGGAGCTTCCCTGATGGCGCAGTGGTTGAGAGTCTGCCTGCCGATGCAAGGGACACGGGTTCGTGCCCCGGTCCGGGAAGATCCCACATGCCGCGGAGCAGCTGGGCCCGTGAGCCATGGCCGCTGAGCCTGCGTGTCCGGAGCCTGTTCTCCGCAACAGGAGAGGCCACAACAGTGAGAGGCCCGCATACCGCAAAAAAAAAAAAAAGAATATACAGGGCTTCCCTGGTGGCACAGTGGTTAAGAATCCACCTGCCAATTCAGGGGACACGGGTTCGAGCCCTGGCCGGGGAAGATCCCACATGCTGCGGAGCAGCTAAGCCTGTGCGCCACAACTACTGAAGCCTGCGCGCTTAGAGCCAGTGCTCCGCAACAAGAGAAGCCAGGACAATGAGAAGCCCGTGCACCACAACGAAGAGTAGTCCCCACTCACCGCAACTAGAGAAAACCCGCACTCAGCAATGAAGACCCAGTGCAGCCAAAAATAAATTAATTAATTTTAAAAAAAGAATATACTAACATGGAAACATTACATTTTTATTTCTTTAGCCACAGCTGTCAACCTACTGTGTTTGTTGAATTTCCTGTTTCCTTCCAGTCCATTTTGGCCAGTCACCATAACTTTCTGGTCACTTTGGCTTATTATAATTAGTCTAATCCTGTTTAACTTCCGATATCATATCTTATTTCATTGTTTTCTTCCCTCCCCCCAGCTGTAGATTGTGATCTTGGCTACTTGGACTTTGGAGAGTAGGAGGGTCTGCCTTTTAGATCTTCATTACCTCTTCCTTTTTAAGGTCCAGTCTCTTGAAATAGGGAGAGAGAGGAATAGTGGAAGCAGAGCTTGTCTGTAACTAAGCTGCTCTGATTCCATCTGTGATCTACTCAGAGAATGGTCTTCGCGTAGATGTTACATTTGGGTGGGGGTGGGGGAGTGAGGGCTTTGTTCCTCCTCCTTTTGATGACCTCTATTGCTGACAACTCCTGCAGAGAAAGACAGCTAGTTTCCCTTGAGTCCTTCCAGAAGGCCATGTTCCCAGTTCCTTCTGGTACTTCCTCGTCTGTCTCTGCCCTTCCTCTGTCTTCCTTGCTCCTTCATATGGGGCCACAGGAGTCATAGGAGGCTTCTTCTGTCCCCTCTGATGGCCTCTGGGAACTGAGAAGGGGCTGCCCCACCATTTTTCTTCACAAGTGTAATGGACATCAGTCCTTTTAAGACTTGCTGACAATAGACTACTCTGAAGACCTTTCTGCTTTCGGACAACCCTAGCCCAGAAATGGGCACCAGGTTCTATATTTATTATTATCCTATATTTCAGGGGGTAGATGTTGACCTCGCCTGAGAACTTTCTCACTGTTCTCAACTCCAGCTCAGGAATCAGCCAGCCAGGTTTCCTCACCGACTGCTGTACATGAGTCTCCTCCTCCCCTGACATGCTTGGCTTTAGCAAAATATTATTCTTGCCTTTCTCTTATGGTTGGGACAGGCATGAGTAACCTCTCACCACAAAGAGTGCATAGCCATTAAGTCTAAGGCTGACCTTCAGGATCGTTCATCTATGCACTTGGGGGAATAGAGGACAGAGAAAAAGTTAGTGAATGGGGGCTCTGGGAGCTGCTTCTGCCTCTGAGAAGAGGAACATATCTGGGGGGCTTGTTGTTAGTACAATATTGTGCCCTTCCTGTAATATAAAAGGTCCTTCTCAACATGCTGTTAGGGTGTGTGTGTGTGAGACAGTCTCTCTCTTCCATGAATTTTAAGCTACTTTGAGGCAGAAACCATATATTGCAGCTTTTTCATCCCTTCCAACTACCACTTTAACAATAAAATTGATATCAAAATGGTAATAATAATAGTAAAAAGAGTAAATGGTGCTCACTTTTTAGGTCAGGCACTGTTCTAAAAGATTTATATATATTTATGCATTTAATCCTCACAAACCCTATGAGGTCGGTATTGTTATTGCTGCAATTTAGCTTGTGAAAATAGGTTATGGAGTGGTTAAGTAACTTGCCGAAAAGTCACACAGCTGATAAGCGATGAAGCTGGGGTTGGAACCCAGGCAGCCTGGCTCTGAGGTTTATCAATACTGATTGTCCTCATCACAAGCATATGGCCTTACTGTGAACAGGTGTTGGTAAAGTTAATTAGAAACAGGGATAATTTGCTCAGTCTGATTTAGTATGTGAAGGAACATATTAAATTTTAATTTAAGTGAATTACTTAAGAGAAAAATCAGATTATTATTTATGCATGCAACTTCATAAATTATTGTTGAACTCAGTGAATATGAAACTTTATAGGTGAAATATAAGCAAAAAATTAGTCCCGAAAGAATTGAGAACATTAAAACAATTCCTTCTAAAGATGAGTCAGAATAGTTACTTAATGAGTGACTGTCCCTGAATATACTAGAAATGTTTATAAAGGTAAGTTTACAAAGTTCAAACCATATTGGTTATCTAGTTTCAGACACTATCTGGTATCTCTTTGTTGACAAGAAAATAAAAATCAGAGTTCAGAACGATGAAGTCCATTGTTCTCACCTTGCATCTCCTTAAAATCACTGATGATCTTCTCCCAGATTTAAACAGATGCTTTTCAGACCATATCTGTCATAATCCCCTTCCCTCTCCTCCTCTGTCTCCAGCTCTGCCCCTTGTTTTCCACCCACTCATTTTCCCCTCAGTCTGTCCACTGCACCAGCTCTGAGGTGCACTGAGTCTCCTCTCTGCTCTTTTCCTGCTGTGCATTCTTCGCCCTCTACCGCTTCTCTGGCCAGCTCCCTGCAGTTCTAACTAACAATGGGTATCTGGGGCAAATTCAACTCTCTGGACAATGCTCTAATGGAGAAAAAGAAAGAAAACTGGTCAGCTAAAACATGGCGTAAATTTTTCACAAGCTCTTACCTCTACCCCATCCAATAAACATTTCTGTAAACCATTTCAAATTGTTAAAAGAAGCAAGTATTTCCCTTTCTGACTTACTTCACTCTGTATGACAGACTCTGGGTCCATCCACGTCTCTACAAATGACCCAGTTTCATTCCTTTTTTATGGCTGAGTAATATTCCATTGTATATATGTACCACACAATATCATATATTAAGTCATATATGTGGAATCTAGAAAAATGGTACAGATGGACCTATTTGCAGGGAAGGAATAGAGAATGCAGATGTAGAGAATGGATGTGTGGACGTGGGGAGGGGAGGGGGGAATGAATAGGGAGATTGGGATTGACGTATGTGCACTGCCATGTGTAAAACGGATAGCTGGTGGGAACCTGCTTTGTAGCGCTGGGAGCTCTGCTTGGTGCTCTGTGGTGACCTAGATGGGTGGGGTGGCAGGGTAGGGTGGGGGGGAGGTCCAAGAGGGAGAGGATATATGTATACGTATAGCTGATTCACTTCGTTGTACAGCAGAAACTAACACAACATTGTAAAGCAACTACACTCCAATTTAAAAGAGGAAAAAGAAGTAGATTCAGTGAACTTGTTATTTGGTGGATTGACTTTCAGTAATCCAGCCTTAAATGAAGTGGCCATTCAGTCAGCTGGTAAAATGGTGAATTGTCTTTTGGGATATTGGCCCTGAGGCTGCCCTGGTTCCTGCCTTTCTGGTTGTTCAGCTTGTCCTTTGATACCATGACCTATCCCAGCATGCTTTGTGCTTAAGCTGGTTGGCCTCTGTGACTTGATGGAAAGAACCCTGACTGTTTTGAACCTTCGTTCAGCTAGTCTCTGAGCAGGTCTGTTGGGAGTGGCAGAAGCAGAAAACTCTGGCGCCATCTGGCTCTCCTGTTTTCAGAGTTCCTGTGATCACCTGTGGTCTGTGCACCTGTCTTGCTCACAGTATAAACCTGGACTTTTTAATATGTATATTATATTGTAGATACACACTGATGGGGTTAGGATTAGGGTTAGAGTTACGGTTATGGTTAGCTTAGTGCTGGATTTTGGATTCTCTGGTGAGATTCCTCTGGTCACAGAGACTATTAACCTCCATATGGCCAAATCCAGTAGCTACAATTCTGTCATTATATTTCCTGATAATCCTATTGATTTTTGCAATGTTGAACATTCTCTGCTACTTAAAATCTTTTTCTTTTGTTTCCAGAATCCATCTTTCCAGGATTTGTGGTTTCTCTTTTATTAATAAATAAAAATTTACTTTTTAAATAAACTGTTACTTGTGTCATCTTTACAAATCTATCTTTAGCCACCCACTCCCTTTAATAATGTGTTTCTTCAGGACTTAGGCTCTGACCCTCTAGTTACCTTACCTTACATTCTATTTTTAAAAAATATTTATTTACTTACTTACTTATCTGGCTACACTGGGCCTCAGTTGCAGCACGCAGGATCTTTGTTGCTTCTTGTTAGATCTTCATTGCGGCATGTGAGATCTTTTTAGTTGCAGCATGTGTCATCTTTTTTTTAGTTGCAGCATGTGGGATCTTTAATTGCGGCATGCGGGCTCTTAGTTGCAGCATGTGGGATCTAGTTCCCTGACCAGGGATCAAACCCGGGCCCTCTGCATTGGGAGCACAGAGTCTTAACCACTGGACCACTAGGGAAGTCCCTACGTTACATTCTTAAACATGCTTATCCATGCCCATGACTTCAACTGATACATCTCTACTTAAAATCCCCAAATTTCTATCTCTTGTTTTGGCCTCTCTACTAGTCTCTAGACACATAACAACTGTTTACTCATTTCAATTTGGTCATTTCACAAACACTTCAAACTCATCATCATCCAAATTTTCCTCTTTGACATTGCCCATCTGGTAAATGGCACCACTGTTTACCCACTCCACCTAGCCTTCTCTGTCATCCCATTCAGTCACCAGATCCTACCATTTCCACCTTCTAAGTCAGCATCAACCACTCTCCCTCTTTGCTTCTCCCTCTCCTTTTCCCCCTCTGTCTTTCTTTTTCATCACCATTGTTCCTGCCTCAGTGCAGAGCTGCATCTTTTCTCTCCCAAATCATTACAACTGTTTCTGAATAATTATTTTCTTTCCCTCCAATTTGTCCTTCATACTGTGGCCTTGGAGGGAGCTTCTGAGGTGCTGTTCTGATCATATCACTTCTCTGGGTAAACCTTGTCATTGATGTCCATTCCCTTTAGAACAAAGAGTTATTAGCATGAACATGTAACCTGGTAACATGTAACATGAAACCTTGTAACCTAGCCTCTGCTTAGCTCTCTTAACATTTATTCTTTTGCCTTCTAACATGTATTCATCACTCCAGCAATAGCAAACATGGCATTTCCTAAATGTGCCATGTACCTTAATGTTTCGCACCTGTTTGTAAGACCCATGTGAAGCATCACCTCCCCAAGGAAACCTTCTCTGACCCCTCAGCTTAACATAGATGCTCTTCCTTTGTGTTCCTACAGCCTCAAATACACACATACCTCTGCCTTAATGCTTATCATACCCTTCTGGAATAGTCTGTTTACTTTTCTGTCTCTTACACTAAGTCCAAACCTATTTACTTTATCTCCCCCAAACCTAGCTCAATACATAGGAGGTAATCAATAATTGTTTATTAAATGATTAATATATTAATGAATGGGTGAAATATAATAAGAAAATTAAAACAGAAGAATTTTTCTTATTTAAAAATACAAATGATTCCGCTGAACAATTTCATTTACGTAATGTTATTTCTATTTTAAAATACTCTTGCATGTTTGGAGGGCAGTTGCATTCTTGCTAATTACATATTTCAATTAATATTGTGTAAAGCTAGTTATGCCATGTAAAGTATGCCCATTCTATTGAATAAGAATATAATAAAATACATGCTACAAAATATTGTAGTCCAAATGATTCAGTCTACATTGTTTTTCTGTCCTTTATTCATTGTTATGACTGTCAGTTATTATTATACAGTAGATAAGGGACCTGTAGGTTATGAGAAAGTCAGAAGTATTATATTTTATTATGAACTAATCTTGCTCTAATCCCCAATGCAGCTACTTCCTTTTAATAATATTGGTTTAAAAGATCTTCTGACATCTGCATACACTCAGTAACGTGAATATAGCAAACTTTTAGGTATTTCACTCATCTCTGTGCAACATATTAAATTACTAAGAATGTCCTTTTGGAATCATTTTCCTGGAATATAGTATCTTTCTTAAAGTCTAAGCCTTTTTTCTAAAACAGTCTCCCTTTCCCCTAGAGGCTGAGTAATCAGAGGCTCTCCTATTCACCTTCTCCTTAGCATGGTACCAGATACTCAGCAAGTTCTCAGTGACTGTTTCTTGAGTCTACATCCTTGAAACTCTTCTTCCTTTCAGTTTTACCACATTTAGAGGATTTTCAACCCACCAAAGCCCCTAATATATTCTCTGCAAAGCCAAGGGTTTATTTAAGGGTATAATACAGCAGGGAACAGGAATTAGGGTGAGTGTTTCTTCATCTCCTTGGAATTGTGGGCCCCTTGAGAATCTGTTGTAGTCCTCTCTCAAGGAAAATGCACATACTCATATACTCACAAATGTTAAAAGTTCAGGGGGTCATAGAGCTCTAAAAGGATTTCATTGACTCTCCTGAGTCCATGGAACTCACATTAGCTCTGAAATCAGGTTTGATTATGGCTGGAGTGAAGGATGTTGTGTTAGGACATGGTAGAAGATGAGGCCAAACCAGAGGTAACCAAGAGATGGAGAAGGACTTGGATTCCATGAAAGCAGTTGGGATTTCTTCCTAAGGAAGCATTAAAACTCATGATAACTAAATCGAAGGATATTTATAAAACCAAGACTACCAAGCCAGAAAGTAAAATTTCCATTTATTTTATGGGGAAGATAAATATAATTTTGCATAAGCATCAAGGGGGAAATACTGAGTTCCTAGTGTTGCCTCTTTGCTCAGTAAAATGCCACTAAGTTGGAAATCTCATATTTCAGCAGACCGAACCTATTTGCACTGAGTTGGCAGTAGTTAAGTACCTTTCTCTACAAAGTATAAGGCTTACTTATGTCTAATATTTTGTCTAGTAAAAAAACAAAACCAGAAAGTTATGGCCAGTTCACTCTCATACATATAGTTGAGTGACTATAATGGGTCAGGCACTATGCTAGTCTCTAAGAGGAATATATAGACCATTTTTAGAAGACTAGAGCTTCTTGAACAGCTTGAAAAAGAGATGCACAAATAACTGTGGTGAATGCTATAACTAAGGTCCAGTTATAATGGGAAAGAAGAAAAGAGGATTTGATCCTCCCTAGTGGAATCTGGGAAGACTTCACAGAGGAGGTGGAGCTTGAGCAGGCTTTGAAGACAGTTGGATTCTGACAAGTGGAAGTGAAGTACGGAGACCACTGTAGTTAAAATATGTGCAGAGGGAAAACATGGAAGTTAGGGAGAGCAAGGAGAATGGTGAATAGTCTGCTTGGGTTTGCACAGAGGTGTCATGATGCACAGTAAGGAAATGCCATATGTGGCAGAACATGCTCTGCATTCCACATTCAGCAAACCTTGAGCACTTACTATGTGCAAGTGGAGAGAGAGAAATGATAAGCCATAATCATAATAGGAAAGTTATAAAGGATTTTATAAGTGATAATGTGATTAAAAAGAAAAGAAAAAATAAAGCAGGGTAAGGGGGATTGTAGTCCCTTATAGGACGCAAGTTAACATTTTAAATTGGGTGGTCCAAGCATAATTCATTGAGAAAGTGACCTTTGAGCAAAGCCTGGAAAGGGATTAGGGAGAGAAACATTCAGATATCTTAGGGGAGAATGCTCCAGGAAGAGAGCGATGAGGCCAAAGTGTGCTTGGTTTGTACAAGGAATGACTTGGACACCAGTATAACTGGAGCTGAGTGCAGAGGAGAGAAGTAGAAGACACAGTCAGGTAAAGTGGTGTGTGATGCAGGTGGGGATGTGTCCTATAGGGTCTAATCGAAGGTTTAGGACCTTTCTTGCTTCCTCTGCCAATATTTTCCCTGAACACTCTAACAGTTCCACAGTTTTGGAATCTCAAAGAAAACATGGAGGCAGTGTTCCCTGGAAGGGATGTAGTGATTCATCTATTATAGCACAGTGTATGGAATCAACATAGTCTATTTTATTTCACATTTTTTGACTCAACCATACAGATCTCTGGAAGGGAGATGATTTTGCTAGACTTCAAATAGTAAGGAAGCAGTACTTCAGATTGTTACATGTCCCCCATGATTGACATGGTTCTAAGTACTTTTGCTGCAAGCATCTTTGCTGCAAATATTTTCACCACATAACTAATTGGCTGTAAGGCAGTTTTTCCATAAAAGATACAGTAACAAAAAATAAAAGAGGGACATTTAAAAGGACATAATGAAATATGAGAAATGAATAACAAAATTAAAAAACTATTTTGAAATGTAAAATATTTGAATACATTTAAAATGTGTTGATTCATGGCAGTTCTGCATAAATAACTGATTTTATTTTGTGGGTTGTACCGAAGCACTTGTCTTGCAAGTATTTTCTCCTAGTATTTTCTGCATTTTTTTTTTTTTTTTTTGCTTGTTGATTCATGTCCTTATCTGGCATCACACTTTTTCTGTTTTGCCAAAATTTTCATTAAGAGCGGTATCAGTTTCCAAATACTAGGATGTATATTTGTACCTGAGCTTTGTATTGCATTGTGAAAGCCTTCTACACTGTTGTTTGTTCTTGGCATATTGTCACATGTCCGTTGACAGACATTCCAAAGTCCTGTAGGAATGTGCATTCAACTCTGCACCTTGGAGGCGCTGGCGTCTCTCTCCTCCAATGTAGTGTGTTTCAAAATAAGAAACCAACTCTTGAGGCAAATCATCCTCATCTGTCAGCTGGACAAAGCCATCAGTAACGTCACTAACTGGAAGAAATGCTAATGTATTTCAACCAGTTGAAACCAAACTGTTGAACCAAAAGCTGTTAACCAATTGTATCTTTCACGGCAAAATTGCCTTACGGCCAATTAGTTTTGCGGCAAAGTGCTTGCGGCAAACATTTACGGCAAAGACGCTTAACGGACTCTGAGGCGTTCCCGTGTTGCCTTCGATATAACAGGTAGGAGTTATTTTTCATTGGAAAGGTTTTGACTTCAAAAATATTCAAAGGGGGGCTTCCCTGGTGGCGCAGTGGTTGGGAGTCCGCCTGCCGATGCAGGGGACACGGGTTCGTGCCTCAGTCCGGGAGGGTCCCACATGCCGCGGAGCGGCTAGGCCTGTGAGCCATGGCCGCTGAGCCTGCGCGTCCGGAGCCTGTGCTCCGCAACGTGAGAGGCCACAACAGTGAGAGGCTCGCGTACCGCAAAAAAAAAAAAAAAATATTCAAAAGGAATTTTTAGAAAGAAAGACGGTAGTTATGAAATAAGTTTCTTGGGACTTCCCTGGCGGTCTAGTGGTTAGAACTCCGCTCTTCCACTGCGGGGAGCGCGGGTTCCATCCTTGGTTGGGGAACTGAGATCCTGCATGCCAAGCAGCTCAGGCAAAAAAAAAAGGAAAAAAAAAAGAAAATTCTGTTAATAAGTTTCTTAAAAACGAAAGATGGAGAGAAAATATGTTTATAGGTTTTAGGCTCATTAGGATTTTTAAAAAAACATGTGTATTTTCTTTGGCCAGATATTGAAGTATGCATGCTTGATATGTTTTATCCAACATAATGACATTTGGGTTTCCTCTTTAATTAACAGAGATGATGTAGCCAAGCCTTATTTCTTCACGTGACTCTTATCTACAGCAAGGATGTACAAAAACATAGTTTTTGTGTTAATGGCCCTCTCTGGCCCATTGTGTTCACTACTGTTTGCACTATACTTTATTTCCTATCTTTACAATGACTCTGTAAGACAGAGATTTTTAGTCAAATTTTCAAGCGAGTTACCTGAAGCTTACAGAGGTAAAATAATTTTGCCCAAGTTACACAGTCTGTTTGTTGTGGTGCTGTAATATTAGTTCATATTGCTCTGATCCCAAATCCTTTGTAATTTCCACATGATTGAATTGTCATCTTCTTTTTAATTCCCTTTGAACCATATGTAGCTAGAGTCCGGAGAAGGAATAAATTGTTAATAGGGTAGTAGCTACTGGGTGTTTATCTCTGCCCAATATGGTATCCTAGACTAATTTAGGTAGTAGGCATTTAAAAGTCCTGGATTCAAATGCTACCTTCCCTCTATGAATGGTATGACTGCGGTAAGTTACTGTAGTTTTGAGCTCTCATTTCCTGATGTATAAAGTGAGGATTCATGCAGAGTTGTTGGCAGAATTGAATAAGGGCATATTTTGGACTAAGTAAGCTTTCCGTTTTTGCTAGTTGAATATAGTAAGACCTTTTCTTTGTGTGGTTGGCAGAGCATATTTTTATATCAAGGATTAATAGTCCAAGCTATGTCACAACTTTAAGATTGCATGTAATGTTGCTCCCTGTGTAGTATTATAATTAGGTTTCAATTAGAAAAGTTCACGACCAGTCTTGCATGGCAAGTTGTGTTAACCTCATTTAACCCAGTCAAATGTTCTGTGGTACCAAATGCAAAATTTTTTTGACAATCTGTCCTCATAGTTTTTGAAATAATTTAATTATTTCAGTTTCAACAATCTGTGTGCTCTTCAGCTTAGTTCTTCTCTTACTAGACTACTTGATTCCTCCTACCCATGAAAGAATAACTTAAAATAACATATCTTTAACCCAATTCCTTTATTACTTGCTATCTACCCTCAAGTATTGTTGCTTAAATATTAGGCCATCACAGATCTATAGTTCTTGTGTCCTGGTCATACTTAAAAACAAGAATGATGTAGCAAAGCATTTGTAAGCTAATAGCTTGGCCAATTACTGAACTTTGATTAGAGTTTTAAGTTTCTGAAAAAATGTATTAATGGAATACATATAGACTTATATAAGTATTCCATTAATACATTTGACTTATAGGTTTTGACTTATAGATTTTAATTGATAGATTTTAATTGATATTATCTTTGTAGTGTAATAAGATTCCTTAGAGGGTGCCTTTGGTTTAATTTTATCTTGCTCTGACTATGAAAGAGGCAAGAGTTGGGCAAATAATACTGTAGGATACTGTAGGTGACTGTAGGATAGAAAGTAGTAGAAACTAACATTTTTTGAAATTAATAGCTATAGCCTTTAAAACTTTTTGAAATAAAAAGTAATGCTTTGAAAGATGTTTAGATAGCATTATAGACACATTTATGGTAATTTGCTTCTGGTATTTTTAACTTGTGATACTTTACTATTTGTTTAGGCAAAATATTCTTTGCCTTCAGAACTGTAACATTTGTTAGCTCAGCAAACCAAAATGTTCCCTCAGCATTGTGTGGGTGTTATGCTTTTTGTTTATAATGTAAACATGTAATTCATCTTCTATTAATATTTGGAAAATAAACCTGGAGTCTAAGAAAGTGTGTGTCCAATGTGGATTATTGCAGTCAGGGAAGCCCTCACTCATCCATGTGTTTGGGAAGCAGGCAGAAGTCAAACATTTAAATATTTGATCAGATATGCTTTATGGAAATTATACTGGACTTTGACATTCTTGGACACAATTTTCATGGAAGCCCCTTTGTGACAAGGGTTATGACTTAGAGTACTTTCAAGTGATTTGGTCTTGGAGAATGATTGTCATGAAGATGCTTATTATGACATCAAGCTGTGATCATTTTTCTTTCCAAAGCAATTTGGAATGCTTTCACAAGTGACATCTAGCATTCTTGCATAAGGGTTTGCAAATTTTTAACAGGGTGAAAATTTCCTGATCCTATATTAAGAATAAGTCTACAAGTCTCTTAAGAATCCTGAAGAATGCTTATTATAGCAAGTTTTCCTAAGTACGGTGATGAGTAATATAGAAATATAAGTACATTTTTGTCTTTCTCATAACTTGAAAAGCATTTAATAACATCATATGGGATTATATGAGTAGCAACCTAAGCACAATCAGTTCTTCTCATTTAAGTCTTTAAAAGAGAGCAAGAAATTTGATTTGCTTTTTAAAAAAAAGTAGATTAAAAGACTAAGCTAATCATTTAATTATTAATAATCATAGTTGGTATATACTGATCAGTTACTGTGTATCTGGTGCAGTGATAAGCTGATGAACAATGTATATACTGGTGGTATACTTATATCCTGTATAAAGAAACAAAGCCTTAAGAATTTAATGACTTGCCCAAGTCTGATGACAGTATTAAAACCAGGAATGATCTGACTGCAGAATTCAGGACCTCAACCAGCAGACGCCATGGCCTTTCTCAAACTCCCAAAGTACCTGAACTAACAAACATCAGCCTAGGGTTGACCACTAGGGAGAAGAATCTCAATACACAGTCTGGTTACTAGAATATGGCAGTTTCTAGATTAACTTAGAACAATGGCTTTCAACTCTCATTTTGTATTAGAATTATCTGGGCAATTTTAAAACATCCTGAGATTCTGATTCAATTGGTCTTGGGTGGGACCTGGACACTAGTATTTTTTTAAATTGCCCTATAATTGATGTTTTTTTATTTTTTTATTTTTTATTTTTATTTTTTTTATTAGTCTCTGCTTTACAACAAAGTGAATCAGTCATACATATACATCTGTTCCCACATCCCCTCCCTCCTGCGTCTCCCTCCCTCCCACCCTCCCCATCCCACCCCTCCAGGCGGCCACAAAGCACCGAGCCGATCCCCCTGCGCCACGCGGCCACCCCCCACCATCCATCCACCCCACGCCCGGCCGTGTATACACGTCCATGCCTCTCCCCCGCCCCGTCACAGCCCCCCCTCCCCATATCCCCAAGCCCACCCCCAGTAGGTCTGTGTCTCTATTCCTGTTTTACCCCTAAGTTCTTCATGACATTTTTTTCTTAAATTCCATATATATGTGTTAGCATACGGTATTTGTCTTTCTCTTTCTGACTTACTTCACTCTGTATGACAGACTCTAGGTCTATCCACCTCATTACAAATAGCTCAGTTTCGTTTCTTTTTATGGCTGAGTAATATTCCATTGTATATATGTGCCACATCTTCTTTATCCATTCATCCGATGATGGACACTTGGGTTGTTTCCATTTCCGAGCTATTGTGAATAGAGCTGCAATGAACACTTTGGTACCTGTCTCTTTTTGAATTATGGTTTTCTCAGGGTATATGCCTAGTAGTGGGATTGCTTTGTCATATGGTAGTTCTATATAATTGATGTTAATGTGTAGCCGAGATATAGATGCATTTATTTAGGGCAGACTGTGTCTTGTAAGACAGCAGCATTCAGTGGAAATACTTCAGGTTTGTTTCATGTTTAATTTTTAATATATTTGAACTATTAATTAATTAAAATAAAATATACAATCAGATGTATTAACTACAAACGTTAAATCTCAGGATAAGCCAAGCTCATTTTAGCCTCAGGGTCTTTGCAGTTGGCCTGCAATACTTTGAAGCTTTGCCTGGATGGTTTCTTATTAAGGTTTCCACTCTGTTGTTCCTTTAGAGAGACCGTCTATGAGTGTCTCCCAAAGTACCTCCCCCGATTTTTTATCTCATTGTTTTTAAAGGTTTTCATTAAAACACTTTTATTTCCTGAAATTGTCTTATTTTCATTTGTTTTTTGTTGGCTTCCTTGCAAAATGTAAACAGAGATCTTGTCTGTCTTGTTTTAACATGTGGCTACCCCTAGCACAAGGAGTGGAGTCTGGCATCTAGTAAGTACTCAATAAATGTCTGTTGAATGAATGAATGAATGAACGGCGAAAATTTAGCATAGATTTTTGGTTAGTCCATCTGTTTATAAGCTAAACTGACTCTCCCAACTTTGAACATAAATTCTGTGTACCTTACTTCCTAGATAACTGGAAAAAGAACACACCTGGTACACAGGTAGAGGTATTCTGAATTCAGTTTAAAATAAAGGTGATTTGATAAAGCCTTCATTCGTAGCTGGGATTGTGACTCTTGATGATAAAACCATGTTTCTGGAAAATATTAATTGTGTTTTACAATAAATTGACATCTCTGATACGTAGCAAGTCTAGTTTTTTAGACTATCCAGCAAAAATAAAAGTCTAAGGTAATGCTTTTCAAGTATGTCATTAGTACACTGGATGTAGTTCTGTACATCTGTACCATTTTGAAGGGAATCTTGATTTTGAATTCTAGACTGTATCATTCTTTTCTTTGATAACCTTGGCACAATATTCTTTTTTTTTTTTTTTTTTTTTTTTATCTTTTTGCGGTATGTGGGCCTCTCACTGCTGTGGCCTCTCCCGTTGCGGAGCACAGGCTCCGGATGCGCAGGCCCAGCGGCCATGGCTCACGGGTCCAGCCGCTCCGCGGCATATGGGATCCTCCCAGACCGGGGCACGAACCCGCATCCCCTGCATCGGCAGGCGGACTCTTTTTTTTTTTTTTTTTTTTTTTTTTTTAATTTACAAATTTAATCAGTTATACATATACATATGTTCCCATATCCCCTCCCTTTTGCGTCTCCCTCCCACCCTCCCTATCCCACCCCTCCAGGCGGTCACAAAGAACCGAGCTGATCTCCCTGTGCTATGCGGCTGCTTCCCACTAGCTCTCTACCTTACATCTGGTAGTGTATATATGTCCATGCCGCTCTTTCACTTTGTCACAGCTTACCCTTCCCCCTCCCCATATCCCCAAGTCCATGCTCTAGTAGGTCTGTGTCTTTATTCCTGTCCTACCCCCATGTTCTTGATGACATTTTTTCTTAAATTCCATATATATGTGTCAGCATACAGTATTTGTCTTTCTCTTTCTGACTTACTTCACTCTGTATGACAGACTCTAGGTCCATCCACCTCATTACAAATAGCTCAATTTCATTTCTTTTTATGGCTGAGTAATATTCCATTGTATATATGTGCCACATCTTCTTTATCCATTCATCCGATGATGGACACTTAGGTTGTTTCCATCTCCGGGCTATTGTAAATAGGGCTGCTATGAACATTTTGGTACATGTCTCTTTTTGAATTATGGTTTTCTCAGGGTATATGCCCAGTAGTGGGATTGCTGGGTCATATGGTAGTTCTATTTGCAGTTTTTTAAGGAACCTCCATACTGTTCTCCATAGTGGCTGTACCAATTCACATTCCCACCAGCAGTGCAAGAGTGTTCCCTTTTTTCCACACCCTCTCCAGCATTTATTGTTTCTAGATTTTTTGATGATGGCCATTCTGACTGGTGTGAGATGATATCTCATTGTAGTTTTGATTTGCATTTCTCTAATGAGTAAAGATGTTGAGCATCCTTTCATGTGTTTGTTGGCTGTCTGTATATCTTCTGTGGAGAAATGTCTATTTAGGTCTTCTGCCCATTTTTGGATTGGGTTGTTTGTTTTTTTGCTATTGAGCTGCATGAGCTGCTTATAAATTTTGGAGATTAATCCTTTGTCAGTTGCTTCATTTGCAAATATTTTCTCCCATTCTGAGGGTTGTCTTTTGGTCTTGTTTATGGTTTCCTTTGCTGTGCAAAAGCTTTGAAGTTTCATTAGGTCCCATGTGTTTATTTTTGTCTTTATTTCCATTTCTCTAGGAGATGGGTCAAAAAGGATCTTGCGGTGATTTATGTCATAGAGTGTTCTGCCTATGTTTTCCTCTAGGAGTTTGATAGTGTCTGGCCTTACATTTAGGTCTTTAATCCATTTTGAGCTAATTTTTGTGTATGGTGTTAGGGAGTGATCTAATCTCATACTTTTACATGTCCCTGTCCAGTTTTCCCAGCACCACTTATTGAAGAGACTGTCCTTTCTCCACTGTACATTCCTGCCTCCTTTATCAAAGATAAGGTGACCATATGTCCGTGGGTTTATCTCTGGGCTTTCTATCCTGTTCCATTGATCTATCTTTCTGTTTTTGTGCCAGTACCATACTGTCTTGATTACTGTAGCTTTGTAGTATAGTCTGAAGTCAGGGAGCCTGATTCCTCCAGCTCCATTTTTCGTTCTCAAGATTGCTTTGGCTATTCGGGGTCTTTTGTGTTTCCATACAAATTGTGAAATTTTTTGTTCTAGTTCTGTGAAAAATGCCATTGGTAGTTTGATAGGTATTGCATTGAATCTGTAGATTGCTTTGGGTAGTAGAGTCATTTTCACAATGTTGATTCTTCCAATCCAAGAACATGGTACATCTCTCCATCTGTTTGTATCATCTTTAATTTCTTTCATCAGTGTCTTATAATTTTCTGCATACAGGTCTTTTGTCTCCTTAGGTAGGTTTATTCCTAGATATTTTATTCTTTTTGTTGCAATGGTAAATGGGAGTGTTTCCTTGATTTCACTTTCAGATTTTTCATCATTAGTATATAGGAATGCCAGAGATTTCTGTGCATTAATTTTGTATCCTGCAACTTTACCAAATTCATTGATTAGCTCTAGTAGTTTTCTGGTAGCATCTTTAGGATTCTCTATGTATAGTATCATGTCATCTGCAAACAGTGACAGCTTTACTTCTTCTTTTCCCATTTGGATTCCTTTTATTTCCTTTTCTTCTCTGATTGCTGTGGCTAAAACTTCCAAAACTATGTTGAATAAGAGTGGTGAGAGTGGGCAACCTTGTCTTGTTCCTGATCTTAGTGGAAATGGTTTCAGTTTTTCACCATTGAGGACGATGCTGGCTGTGGGTTTGTCATATATGGCCTTTATTATGTTGAGGAAAGTTCCCTCTATGCCTACTTTCTGCAGGGTTTTTATCATAAATGGGTGTTGAATTTTGTCAAAAGCTTTCTCTGCATCTATTGAGATGATCATATGGTTTTTCTCCTTCAACTTGTTAATATGGTGTATCACATTGATTGATTTGCGTATATTGAAGAATCCTTGCATTCCTGGAATAAACCCCACTTGATCATGGTGTATGATCCTTTTAATGTGCTGTTGGATTCTGTTTGCTAGTATTTTGTTGAGGATTTTTGCATCTATGTTCATCAGTGATATTGGCCTGTAGTTTTCTTTCTTTGTGACATCCTTGTCTGGTTTTGGTATCAAGGTGATGGTGGCCTCGTAGAATGAGTTTGGGAGTGTTCCTCCCTCTGCTATATTTTGGAAGAGTTTGAGAAGGATAGGTGTTAGCTCTTCTCTAAATGCTTGATAGAATTCGCCTGTGAAGCCATCTGGTCCTGGGCTTTTGTTTGTTGGAAGATTTTTAATCACAGTTTCAATTTCAGTGCTTGTGATTGGTCTGTTCATATTTTCTATTTCTTCCTGAGTCAGTCTTGGCAGGTTGTGCATTTCTAAGAATTTGTCCATTTCTTCCAGGTTGTCCATTTTATTGGCATAGAGTTGCTTATAGTAATCTCTCATGATCTTTTGTATTTCTGCAGTGTCAGTTGTTACTTCTCCTTTTTCATTTCTAATTCTATTGATTTGAGTCTTCTCCCTTTTTTTCTTGATGAGTCTGGCTAATGGTTTATCAATTTTGTTTATCTTCTCAAAGAACCAGCTTTTAGTTTTATTGATCTTTGCTATCGTTTCCTTCATTTCTTTTTCATTTATTTCTGATCTGATTTTTATGATTTCTTTCCTTCTGCTAACTTTGGGATGTTTTTGTTCTTCTTTCTCTAATTGCTTTAGGTGCAAGGTTAGGTTGTTTATTCGAGATATTTCCTGTTTCTTAAGGTGGGATTGTATTGCCATAAACTTCCCTCTTAGAACTGCTTTTGCTGCGTCCCATAGGTTTTGGGTCGTCGTGTCTCCATTGTCATTTGTTTCTAGGTATTTTTTAATTTCCTCTTTGATTTCTTCAGTGATCACTTCGTTATTAAGTAGTGTATTGTTTAGCCTCCATGTGTTTGTATGTTTTACAGCTCTTTTCCTGTAATTGATATCTAGTCTCATAGCATTGTGGTCGGAAAAGATACTTGATACAATTTCAATTTTCTTAAATTTACCAAGGCTTGATTTGTGACCCAAGATATGATCTATCCTGGAGAATGTTCCATGAGCACTTGAGAAAAATGTGTATTCTGTTGTTTTTGGATGGAATGTCCTATAAATATCAATTAAGTCCATCTTGTTTAATGTATCATTTAAAGCTTGTGTTTCCTTGTTTATTTTCATTTTGGATGACCTGTCCATTGGTGAAAGTGGGGTGTTAAAGTCCCCTACTATGATTGTGTTACTGTCGATTTCTCCTTTTATGGCTGTTAATATTTCCCTTATGTATTGAGGTGCTCCTATGTTTGGTGCATAAATATTTACAATTGTTATATCTTCTTCTTGGATTGATCCCTTGATCATTATGTAGTGTCCTTCTTTGTCTCTTCTAGTAGTCTTTATTTTAAAGTCTATTTTGTCTGATATGAGAATTGCTACTCCAGCTTTCTTTTGTTTTCCATTTGCATGGAATATCTTTTTCCATCCCCTTACTTTCAGTCTGTATGTATCTCTAGGTCTGAAGTGGGTCTCTTGTAGACAGCATATATATGGGTCTTGTTTTTGTATCCATTCAGCCAGTCTGTGTCTTTTGGTGGGAGCATTTAGTCCATTTACATTTAAGGTAATTATTGATATGTATGTTCCTATTCCCATTTTCTTAATTGTTTTGGGTTCGTTATTGTAGTTCTTTTCCTTCTGTTGTGTTTCTTGCCTAGAGAAGTTCCTTTAGCATTTGTTGTAAAGCTGGTTTGGTGGTGCTGAACTCTCTCAGCTTTTGCTTGTCTGTAAAGGTTTTAATTTCTCCATCAAATCTGAATGAGATCCTTGCTGGGTAGAGTAATCTTGGTTGCAGGTTTTTCTCCTTCATCACTTTAAGTATGTCCTGCCACTCCCTTCTGGCTTGTAGAGTTTCTGCTGAGAGATCAGCTGTTATCCTGATGGGGATTCCCTTGTGTGTTATTTGTTGTTTTTGCCTTGCTGCTTTTAATATGATTTCTTTGTGTTTAATTTTTGACAGTTTGATTAATATGTGTCTTGGTGTATTTCTCCTTGGATTTATTCTGTATGGGACTCTCTGTGCCTCCTGGACTTGATTAACTATTTCCTTTCCCATATTAGGGAAGTTTTCAACTATAATCTCTTCAAATATTTTCTCAGTCCCTTTCTTTTTCTCTTCTTCTTCTGGAACCCCTATAATTCGAATGTTGGTGCGTTTAATGTTGTCCCAGAGGTCTCTGAGACTGTCCTCTGTTCTTTTCATTCTTTTTTCTTTATTTTGCTGTGCAGCAGTCATTTCCTCTATTTTATCTTCCACCTCACTTATCCGTTCTTCTGCCTCAGTTATTCTGCTATTGATCCCATCTAGAGTATTTTTTATTTCATTTATTGTGTTTTTAATCGATGCTTGATTCGTCTTTAGTTCTTCTAGGTCCTTGTTAACTGTTTCTTGCATTTTGTCTATTCTATTTCCAAGATTTTGGATCATCTTTACCATCATTATTCTGAATTCTTTTTCAGATAGACTGCCTATTACCTCTTCATTTGTTAGGTCTGGTGGGTTTTTATCTTGCTCCTTCTCCTGCTGTGTGTTTTTCTGTCTTCTCATTTTGCTTATGTTACTGTGTTTGGGGTCTCCTCTTTGCAGGCTGCAGGTTCGTAGTTCCCGTTGTTTTTGGTGTCTGTCCCCAGTGGCTAAGGTTGGTTTAGTGGGTTGTGTAGGCTTCTTGGTGGAGGAGACTACTGCCTGTGTTCTGGTGGATGAGGCTGGATCTTGTCTTTCTGGTGGGCAGGTCCACGTCTGGTGGTGTGTTTTGGGGTGTTTGCGGACTTTTTATGATTTGAGGCAGCCTCTCTGCTAATGGGTGGTGTTGTGTTCCTGTCTTGCTAGTTGTTTGGCATAGGGTGTCCAGCACTGTAGCTTGCTGGTCGTTGAGTGAAGCTGGGTGCTGGTGTTGAGATGGAGATCTCTGGAAGATTTTCGCCGTTTGATATTATGTGGAGCTGGGAGGTCTCTTGTGGACCAGTGTCCTGAAGTTGGCTCTCCCACCTCAGAGGCACAGCACTGACTCCTGGCTCCTCAATTTGGGATGATTTGTTGTCTATTCATGTATTCCACTGATGCAGGGTACATGAAGTTGATTGTGGAGCTTTAATCCGCTGCTTCTGAGGCTGCTGGGAGAGGTTTCCCTTTCTCTTCTTTGTTCTCACAGCTCCTGGGTCTCAGCTTTGGATTTGGCCCCGCCTCTGCGTGTAGGTCGCCGGAGGGCGTCTGTTCTTCGCTCAGACAGGACAGGGTTAAAGGAGCAACCTCTTCGGGGACTCTGGCTCACTCAGGCCGGGCGGGAGGGAGGGGCACGGAGTGCGGGGCGTGCCTGCAGCGGCAGAGGTCGGCGTGACGTTGCACCAGCCCGGGGCGGGCCGTGCGTTCTCCCAGGGAAGCCGCCCCTGGATCCCGGGACCCCGGCAGTGGCAGGCTGCACAGGCTCCCGGAAGGGCGGTGTGGACAGTGACCTGCGCTCGCACACAGGCTTCTTGGCGGCGGCAGCAGCAGCCCCAGCGTCCCACGCCCGTCTCTGGGCTCCGCGCTTTCAGCCGCGACTCGCGCCCGTCTCTGGAGCTCCTTTACGCGGCGCTCTTAATCCCCTCTCCTCGCGCACCAGGAAACCAAGAGGGAAGAAAAAGTCTCCTGCCTCTTCGGCAGCTCCAGAGTTTTCCCGGACTCCCTCCCGGCTAGCTGTGGCACATTAGCCCCCTTCAGGCTGAGTTCTCGCCGCCAGTCCCAGTCCTCTCCCTGCGCTCTGACCGAAGCCCGAGCCTCAGATCCAGCGCCGCCCGCCACGGCGGGGGAGCAGACAAGCCTCTCGGGCTGGTGAGTGCCGCTCGGCACCGCTCCCCTCTGCGGGAATCTCTCTGCTTTGCCCTACCCAGGTATGTGGGGAGTTTCTTGCCTTTTGGGAGGTCTGGGGTCTTCTGCCAGCGTTCAGTAGTTGTTCTGTAGGAGTTGTTGCACGTGTAGCTGTATTTCTGGTGTATCTGTGGGGAGGAAGGTGATCTCCGCGTCTTACTCTTCCGCCATCTTACCCGGAAGTGGCAGGCGGACTCTTAACCACTTGCGCCACCAGGGAGGTCCCACAATATTCTTTGGATAAAATAAAACTATTGATATTTAGGAAAGTTGAGTTTCTAAAAATGGGAACTTGGATAACAGGGAGTAATTAAAATACCTCATAACTCTTGGCCTTTGCTTATTCAGGATGGCAGTTCCTAGAAACCACTGAAGCAAGTTCTTAGAATAATATAAAAGAAAGCTCACTTCTTGATTGATATTGGCTTAGTACTTAATGTGAGATGGGGAAGTTTTCTTCAGTTAGAATATTTTGAAGGAGGGAGGTCAGTTGGGTTTCATCCCGTGCAAGTATCTTTTGACCTGCTGCTGATTAAAGTTTGTTAGCTTGCAAAGTAGCAATAGACTTAAGAATCTTTAAATGTGAAGAAGACTTACATACCATTTAGTTCAATCACTTTATTTTACATCAAGGAAACTGGGGCCCAAATAGGAGAAGTAAATCTGGAACTCTGTCTTCCCTCAGTAATTGCAGTGTAGCTACATGCTCTGCCTTTCTAGCAAATGTAGTAAAAGGTTTGCTCTTATATCTTTTGGTGTTTTTTCGAGAAGTGTTTTGCTTTGTACTTATAAAGGCTAACAATACATGTTTTAAATATATTAATAATTATATATGTATAATATAAATGTAAAATATCACTGGATAGGAGATCTAAGGCATAAGCAATCATTTGAAGTGTCAATTTGAAGCTAAAGTTTTTCTGTGGATCTGTCTAAGATAGAATAACATTTACTTGGAGAATTCAAGGAAAATAAGCTCCAAAGTTTTTTGTTTTTGTTTTTGTTTTTGCTGTTTAAGACTTGAACTTTGCCATTGCAGCTTCCCTCAGGTTCACTCTCACAGTGCCAAACTAAATTTATTCCTGGTGTTTTTAACATTGGCCTTACAGAAAAATGGCTACATAAACCTCAAATTGTGAAACATTAAAGGGATTTGAAAGAAAATATTCTATTTGACTATGTGCAAGTAAATCAGGTTGCTAAATTACAAGAAAAAATGAAGGTGCTTATTATACTTGTTGGGTCCCATTTTAGCGGTATAGAATTCCAACTTCTGTGGGAACGTAGTGAAAAAGCACAGACTTCAGTCAGGTCTAACAGGGTACAAGTCTCACTACTGCTTATGAGACAGGGCTCTAGGGCAAGCTGTAAAATTTGGCTTAGCTGTAAAATTACCCTGAGATAAAAGTACAGTGAAGTGAACTAAACAGGGAAGAGTGTGTCCCGAGGCACCAATGTTAAGGGAGTACAAACCTTTTAAAAATTGAAATTCTAATGATGTCATTTAAAATAATGTAACATTTGCATATTGACAGCATATGCACTGAGCTTAGTACCTAATTAGCAAGAAAGAGTAATTAAAACAGGAAGCTACCATGTGACAAGTATTGTTACTGATACCTGCACCTGAGGCACATTACCAAGATGATCTGATGGTTCTACTTTCTGTGGGCTCAGTATTGCCAGTGACTGCCCTGATAATGTCAACTTCACAAGGGCCGTTATACAGATTCCATGAAATAAAATGCTGCTATGACTGTATAAATGGTAGTCATTGGCCATTGTGACAGGAGCTCTTTCTCAGGTCTCTTAAGTTTAGTATTATATTGACTTTCTTATCAACCTGATACCTCTTTTACTAGACTTCCTGCAGGGTAAGGTCATTGCACTGTTTTATTCTTTGAGTCTACCAAGTAAGTGCCTGATGTGGAATAGGTCCTCTTTGAAGAGTTCAAATGAATGTATACAGTCATCTAAAAGTTACTTAACTGGGGATCTTGTTATCATTTTGAGAGCTCTAATCTCTGTCCTAATAGGACAGATGAGCTAATAAAGGAGAGTTGAGTACCAGTTCTACTCCCCAGATGGCCTCAACCTTCTTGGGCAGCAGTAAGGCCAGGAAGAGTCAGTGGTGATCACTCCATTGTGAGGACAGACTATATCTAATTCTGCTGGCTCTCCCCTCTGTATTTCCGTTCATCTGAAATATAATGGGTTGGAATTCATAAAATAAAATTCTCACTTATTTATATTACTTTTCATTGGACATTAATGATCCAGTTTAATGGAAAATAGAACTTTTTTTTTTTTTTGCGGTACGCGGGCCTCTCACTGCTGTGGCCTCTCCCGTTGCGGAGCACAGGCTCCGGATGCGCAGGCTCAGCAGCCATGGCTCACGGGCCTAGCCACTCCACGGCATGTGGGATCTTCCCGGACCATAGCACGAACCCGTGTTCCCTGCATCGGCAGGCGGACTCTCAACCACTGTGCCACCAGGGAAGCCAACAAGCCATAGTTCTTATACCTCTTTTGAAAGGAAAGGCAGATATATCACAGAGTGGTTTTTATAATGTACATTTTTCCGTTGTTGATGGTAGATAGTTGAAGCAAAAACCTCAGAATGCTCACATAAGAGTTTAACACATAATTTTGTAATAACAGAAGCATGGTTGTTTTCAACCTTTTTTTTTCCCCACTGGGAGCCCATTCCATATTAGTGTGTATAGAATTGCCTTATACTTTTTAAGGGATACTAAATTCCTTTTTTTTTGAATTTATATAATGTAGTCAACCATTCTCCTATGGATGGAAATTTATGCTGTTTCCAAACTTTTGCTGCTATAAACAATGATGCAAAGAATGTCTGTGTCCATGTCATTGAGCTTTTGGGTGAATACTCTGCAGAATAAATACCTAGCAGTAAAATTGCACATTTTATTGCATTTTTTATTTTTGTTAAAGATAGCCAAATTTTCTTTCATAGAAGTTGTGTTAATTTACACTTTGATCAGGGGTTTGAGAAGATACATAATTCTTCACATCAAGCTTTTAGATCTTTACCAATCCTGATGGGTGAAAAATGGTATCTGAACACGTTTAATTTACACAGCTCTTGTTACAAATAACAGCATTTGAAGTTATTTATATTTCATTTTCTATAAATGCTCTGTGTATTTTCTGTTCTTTTTTTAAATCTTAGCTTGTTCTTTTCTGATTTGTTGAAACTCTTTCCATATTGGAAAACCTATGCCTTTGTATTAGGGGTTGCAAATATTATTTTTCCTCATTTGGCATTTATCTTGAAGCAATTTAGTTATATGTTTTGTCATGAAGAAAATTTAGATTCATTTTTACCTATTCAATTTATGAATCTTTAATTTGATGACTTCTCATTGCAAATTCTCCCCCCCAACACACACAACCTCTCTATCTCTCTCTCTCTCTCTCTCCTCCCTCCCTCTCTCCCTCTCCCTCTCCCTCTCCCTCCCTCTCTCCCTCTCCCTCCCTCCCTCCCTTCCCCACCTCACTCACTCTCTTTCTCTCTCTTATTTGTTTGTAGGGTTTTATCTGGAATTTATTTTGTTATGAGATAGATATCCAACCTTAGTTTTTCCCAAATGACTTCCCAGTTGTCTCAATTTTTAATCTAGTTCTCCTACATGCCACTTACATCATAAACTGAAGTCCCACATTTATTTGGTTTTATGTCTAGACTCTGTTCTGTTCCATCTTTCTTTCTTTCTTTCACCGCAATATTTTAGTAGCAGTAGATTTATAATAAAACTAGTTTTCATTCCACCCGCTCTTCTTCATTAGAATTCTTTTCTAAAAATTTCCTTTTGTACACATTTATTTTCCACATGAATTAAATAAACAGCTTGGTATAGGTCTAAAAAATATGTTGCAGTTGTATTTAAGATTTGTGCATCTATTTTCTTAAGTGTTATTCATTTGTGATTTTAGTGGGAGGCTATTTCATTGGATTTTGGCATCCATGTTATACTAAATTCATATAAATTAAAAGATTTTCTTCTTTTTTAATGCTTTGGAACTGTTTCAATAGTTTTGGAGGTATCTGTACTTTCAAATTTGATATGGTATCGGAGCTGTTTACTCTTTATAGACTTTTTTCTCCTGCGAAAATCTGAGACTTGTGCTTAAAGGTATAAGAGGGGGTAGAGGAATCACTCTTCTAGTGTTTCCTCGATTTTATTTTCACCAATTAGGATATTTATATATTCTGCTTATTTAGGTCAGTGGTTTTATAAAGCCTTTACTTTTTTAGAGCAGTTTTAATTTTACAATAAAATCAAGAGGATGGTATAGAAACCCTCTGCTCTCATACACACATAGCCTCACCTGTTAACAAGATCATTCACCAGAATGGTACATTTTTTCACCAAGGATGAAGCTACATTAATACAACATCATCATAGTTCACCTTAGGGTTCTTGGTGCTGTACATTTCAGTGGGTTTGGACAAATGTATAATGACATGTATTCATCATTATAATATTCCACAGAGTATTTTCACTGCCCTAAAATCCTCTGGGCTCTACCTGTTCATCTCTTACCCACTCTAGCTCCAATTTTGTAAAATTATATTTTCCTAGTTAACCATATATTCTATACAGATTTTCAAATTCATTTTCAAATTGCTGAAAATAATAGCAGTCTCTTATTTCTTCTAATTTCCTCTGTTGGGATTATTTCCCCTTTCACCGTGTGCATGTATATATGTATGTGTGTGTCTCCATCTCCCACTTTTCCTTGCTTGTGTTTATTGTTTATTCAATTGTATTTTTAAAAAAGAGTCATCTTTTGTATTTTAAATTCTACAATATTTCTGTATTCTAATTATTTGGTTTTCATCTCTCTTTACTGTGTTTTTTTTCTTTTTTGTATTCCTCAGTTTCGTTTTCCTCTTCTGTTTGAAAATTCTTGTGTAATACCTGGATAATTATTATTCAGTAATTTTATTTTTCATTATTACATAAATATTTTAAGACTAAATTTTTCTCTTAAACCTGACTTTAGCTATTTCTTGCCATTTTTGAGATAAATTTCATTATCTGTGTTTGTTAAGTATTGTGCAATTTTTTATTTATTTCCTCTTTAACTCACATGTATCTATTCTAATTATATTTTGGGGAGATTTATTTAGGTTTTCTAAATGGCCTAATACTTGGTTAATTTTTTGTGGCTATTCTGTTATTACTTCAAAAGAAGTTATTTTGTTTGTTTAAAGATTATAGAAATTTATATCAATTACCTTGTTAATTTTGTTCCTTGGGTATAAGAAGACCTTGTTTATTTCTGTTCTACTTGCTCTTTTGTGAGTGGGGGAAAGAGGAATTCAAATTCCCTATCACTGATGTGATTCCATCTATATCTCTTTGTTTCCACTAGTCTTTGCTTTATGAATTTTAATGTTATTTGATTCACAGATATCATAGCTGTAAACCTTCAGTTGGTTGAAATCATTATCACCATCATTGAATGCTTTCTTTGTTTTTATTTAATGTTTATGGCCCTGAATTTAATCTGTTTGGTACTAGTTCATAAACCCTTAAACCTCTTTTGTTTACACTTCTTCGAATACCTTTGCTCACCCTTTCATTTTCAACCATCCCTAATCACCTTGTTTTAAGTATATCTCTTGTGTACCACATATAGCTGTTTTGCTTTCAAGAATATCTGTCTTTCAATAGACAAGGAAATTCTTTTTACAATTATATATAAGACAATTTGTGTGGCCTAATTCTGTCATTATATTTAGTGCTATATGTGCTCCTTCTATTTCTTTAGACAATTTATTGGCCCTCTTCTGTATGTGGTCTTTAAATTAGTATACTTTCACTTTGTCTCACTTGCCTTCCCTCCTGTCTTTCCCTTCTTTTGGGTGATTACATTTTTACTAGTCCTGAAATTTAAATTATATCTTTGAATATCCTCTCTTTCTATTATTTGATTTATCAGCTGTATGTGATGCATTTTGAATCTCCAGCTCTAAAAAGAGAGAATATCAGCATACATCCACTACCGTCTCCCTTCTTTCTTGTTTAAGTTTTGGTAGTTATATTATTTTTACATTTCATATTTCTATTACCATAATGGCCACAGGGTTGCATTTTTTCTTTATCCTAGAATTAGATGGCTTCAGTAGCCTCTGTATTTGCTGTTCTTACTCCATTTTCCTCTTCTTCAGCTGCAATTTAGCTTCTGACTTTCAAGAAATTTCAAACTCCTTCAAGAAAGCTTTCTTGGAGCAATGATCTCTGAGTTCTTATATGTTCAGAAGTGTTTTTCTGTGTCCTTTATACTCAAATGATTGCTTAGTTGGGAGTAAAATTCTTGGTTCATGCTTTTGCTAAGATCTTCCCAGGCATCACTCTACTATGTGCTAGTTATATATTCTGCTCCGGAGAATCATGTGAACAGTTGACAGAAGGACAAGAGAGGAGATTTTTAAAAATCATAAAAATCCAAAATAAATCCCCTCCATAGCAAAGCATTTCAAAACAACATCCAATACACCTCAGTTGTATCTAAAAACATTATTGTAGCATGTCATGTGATAATGATATACATTACCATGTCCCAGGGTGTTAAGAAAAATGTAAATTACTTTCAATGTTATTTATAAAAATTCAGGCAAATGTAAATTTGTTTATAAATATCCCTCTACTGATTAATTATATTAATTAGTATTAATTATATTAGTCTAATATTTTAAACATCTGGTAATTTTAGCTGATTAAAAAGTTTAGTTCTGTGAACTTACTTAAATCCTAAGGACTCAAGAAAAATACGGTACTTCTGCCTATAACAGTTTTTCTCAAATGGGAGTACAAATGTCATATTTACTTGAGAAGATTTTTAAACATTAGACAATTCCACCACTCCCTGTCATTTCTGTTTGAGAATTGGTAATTTAGTACCAAATGAAATATGGTAGGGAGAAGGATAAGGGAACATTGTTGGACTAAATTTTTTAAGGCAGGCTTCTTGATGAGGTGACTCTGGACCTGTCTAGATTTTTGTCAAGGTAGAAGGGAAAGGGAGCATATTTGTAGATTCCTGGAAAATGAAGTGTTGGTCAGAAAGTGCCACATAATGAGTACCGCTTGTAAGGACCCTGTTTATAGTGTTGTCACTTTTTCCATCTGGTCTAAGATATGAGTTGTGTATCTACCTTTGTCCAGAGGCAGCATTTTCTGTCTCTGAGAACTTGAATCAGCAGGATTGGCAGCAAACGAAGTTATTTTTTCAGTCAATTATATGATTAGAGCACTTGAAACAGGCTAAATTCCAAAATGCTATCTTAACCTGATTTCCATTCAGACTGGAGGTTGGTTGAAAAGAATCACTGAGTGATTCTCAATTCAGATCTCTTGAGGGTTTCTGTCAAGTATGGGCCTAGGACTTCAGAGAAGCTCTGGGAAAAAGTTCCATTATGAGGAAAAACAGATGAATTTGCTTTCCATTAACCAGCCAGCACAATTTTTATTGTTCTGGGTGTGTGTGTGGAGGTCAGGGGGAGTATTTAATGACAGGTGTGTATTTTGTTTTAAAGAAAAATAGTTATCTGAACTCCTGTTTAGAATCTGAACTACTATTTTAGTAGTTCCTGTATGGAATTTCTGTTCTAAAGGTTCTAAGGTCTATTTTTAACACATGAAGATTTTAAAGCAGGAGCAAATTAACCCATGCCTTTCAATACACTGTGAATCTTTACAGTAATTTCTAGGCTTTTCTGTTTCCTAAGGTACAGCTAAAGGTATGTTACATATTTTAATTCTTTATTTTATTCAACAAACGTTTGTTGAGCATTGTGAATTGGAGAAACACAGATATATAAAACACCTCCCATACATTCCAAGAATCCATGGAAGCAGTCGTCTACAGAGACCAAATCCATGGGAACTTTGGGAAGTACATGGAACTAAGTGGGGGCTCTGTGGCGTGTTTGGCATTTCCTGGCCTTAGGGATTCGTAAGCATCCAACATCCATTACCCAAAGTCTGTGGCCTCCCTGTGACCGTCATTAATAAGTCAGGCCTGTGGCATGTCCTTCTTGCTGCACCTTTACTTTCTAATCAGTTCTCACTCAATACAAGAAAATTTTTAAAATTTTCATTTATTCTAGGTGTAGTTTATGAAATGTTTATAAACTTATGATTTGTAGACAGAGGGATTAGAGACATTTCATCTCTGAGCCTTATTAACTATGTGACATTAGGCTCTTAATCTCATCTGTAAAATGGAAATGATGTGAAGGGTCCTTATGAAGATTAAATGAGGTAACATAGGTAAAGGACTTCGCAAAGTGCCTGACATATAATAATTTGTCAATAATTATGTGTATGTGATATATATTCCTCTCACAATTACTGTTCTCAATAAACTATGAACTCCTTAAAGGCATGAAATAAGTCTACTCAGTTTTTCTATCTGAGAATTAGGAACAGTGTTGCATGAGACAGTAATGAAACAAATGTTTGTTCATTATGAAGGAATATTAATAAATTACGCAAGGCTTCCAGCTGCTGAGATCTTCAAAAGAAAGCATGTTCTTTCAAGGTTCCAAGGACATGGGTGATGCCTCATTTCCTATAATCAGCAGTGTCCTCTAGGGTATATATAAGTCAGGTGCTGAGTTTGAAAGACCTGGGGTTGGTTGTTATTGTATCATTGTGTAGATTGTAAAAGAGAAAAGAAAAAAAGTCCATAGAATTATAAAAGGAAAAAGAAAAAAAAATTCATCCATAGATGAATGATGATGCATCCACCTCAGTGGAACTATTTAGCATTTAAAAACAGATGGATCGGGAGGGTGGGAGGGAGGGAGACGCAAGAGGGAAGGGATGTGGGAACAGATGTATATGTATGACTGATTCACTTTGTTATAAAGCAGAAACTAATAAAAAAAATACATAAGCAAAAAAAAAAAGATTGAATTAAAAAAAAAAGATGGATCAATATATCCTGACACTTTAAGGAGCACTACAACGTATTGATAAGCAAGTGGAACATGATGCAAACACATACAACCATACATAAAAGGATTCAGTTATTTTAAACTATATATAAACTACTTCTGTGTCTATTCATTTACCCACATATCCACTCATCAATCTGTTATTTTTATACCTACATCTATAGAAGAGGCTATATATCTACCTATTCACTCATCCATCTATCCATTTACCCTCTCTCCATCTTCTCTTTGTAAACATGAAGAAAAAGGAGTTCTGAGGATACAGACTAAACTGATAAAAATGGATATGGTGGATGTTGGAGTGGGCAAGGGAAACTTTTGCTCTATCTGCAACATTGTAATGTCTTATAAGGAGAATCCTCTAATGAATTTCTTGTTTTTAAGCTCTATTGAGTATTAAACAAGAAATCATGGAGTTATCTCCTTGTTGAAAATATTGTATCCTATGTCAGAAGATGTTTTGCCTGTGTTCTCTTCTAGGAGTTTGATGGTGTCATGTCTTTTTTTTTTTTCATGTCTTATATTTAAGTCTTAAAGCCATTTTGAGTTTATTATTGTGTATGGTGTGAGGGTATGATCTAACTTCATTGATTTACATACGGCTGTCCAAATTTCCTAACGCCACTTGCTGAAGAGACTGCTTTTTCCCCATTGTATATTTTTGCCTCCTTTGTTGAAGATTAATTGACCATAGGTGTATGGGTTTATTTCTGGGGTCTCTATTCTGTTCCATTGATCCATATGTCTGGTTTTGTGCCAGTATCATGCTTTTTCATTACTGTAGCTTTGTAGTATTGTCTGAAGTCTGGGCGGGTTATGTGTCTTGATTTGTTCTTTTTCCTTATGATTACTTTGGCAATTCTGGGTCTTTTATGGTCCCATATAAATTTTAGGAGTATTTGTTTTAGTTCTGTAAAAAATGTCTTGGGTAATTTTTTTAAATTAGTTAATTAATTTATTTTTGGCTGCATTGGGTCTTCATTGCTGTATGCCGGCTTTCTCCAGTTGTGGCGAGTAGGGGCCACTCTTTGTTGCAGTGCACGGGCCTCTTAATTGTGGTGGCTTTCTCTTGTTGCGGAGTACAGGCTCTAGGTGTGTGGACTTCAGCAGTTGTGGCTTGGGTGCTCCAGAGGGCAGGCTCAATAGTTGTAGCGCACGGGTTTAGTTGCTCTGGGACATGTGGGATCTTCCCGGACCAGGGCTCGAATCTGTTTCCCCTGCATTGGCAGGCAGATTCCCAACCACTGCACCAGCAGGGAATTCCTGTCATGAGTAATTTGATAGGGATCACATTAAATCTAGCTTGCTTTGGATAGTATGGCCATTCTAACAATATTAATTCTTCCTCTGTTAGAAAATTTTAATCTGAAATTTAAATTCCATATTTTTAAAATTAATTAATTAATTTAATTTTGGCTGCATTGAGTCTTTGTTGTTGTACGCAGGCTTTCTCTAGTTGTGGCGAGCAGGGGCTACACTTTGTTGTGGTGCGAGGGCTTCTCATTGCCGTGGCTTCTCTTGTTGCGGAGCATGGGCTCCAGGTGCTTAGGCTTCAGTAGTTGTGGCACACGGCCTTAGTTGCTCCACGCCATGTGGGATCTTCCTGGACCAGGGCTCGAACCCATGTCCCCTGCACTGGCAGGTGGATTCTCTACCAGTGTGCCACCAGGGAAGCCCTAAGTTCCATATTTTAAGCCATGTTTCTTTCAATGCTTTTTTTGGTATGTTACTCATCATAATATATTAACAGTAGTATACTTTTCCTTTTTGATTACAAAACTAAAATTACGATTTTACATGAAAAAATAGACTTTGGAATGCTCGTTCTGTCCATTCTTCATATTATGTCTATTTTCTTTTCCCAGAAATGCAGTTTTTTCCTGCAGGGCACCTCCAGGCTTCACAGCAGTTTACTAGGGCTCTCAAAGTTGGCTGAGAAAACACAAAATCATGACGTGGTATTTAGTGCTTTCTTAAGTTATAGAGTATTCCAGAATCCATTCTCAAAGTTCCATATCTAAAGGAACCTACATCTCTTACTGGAAAAAGGAAAGAGTAGCAGAAGTCCTTGCCTGAATGCCCACATTCAGTCATTTTTCTATTGTTATTCTCCTCTGGAGTGTATCACCTCTAGGGAAGTTACCCTATCAGATTTCCAAATGGAGTTCCATCTGGTATCTAAGATAGCATTTACATTTTGTCATATTTTCATATCCTTTTTGACTTCACAGTAGTCTGAAGGATATGTGACCCTTGACTCTTTGGTCTTCATTATAATTATGATATTAAATAGCTTTTCTAGTTTCTCATTAAGAATGATAATCAAAACTTTTCATAATTTTGATTTGCTGTAAAGTTTTTTTGCTGGACTATTAGCTAATGGATGTTTATGGAAACATAATTTTATCTTATTACAGTGTTTTAAATAATTTACATATTCCTGGTAACATAGCTATTTGAAACTCAAAAACGTAAACATGGGTTGTCATGGATACGTACATGAAGAAACTTACTTCATACATTTATTACAAGACTACCTGTTTATTTTTAGTATGTAATGTAGTGTAATCCAAAAAACTGCTGCTGTAATTGAGGTTCATTTTCGTTTTACCTAAGGTTATTTTATTAAGCATATTGCTCCTTGTTTATCTTTCGATTTTTTTTTTTTTCTCTAAAGACATTATATTGCCAAAGGGCACAGTTTAAACTGTGTGTCAAAATGACTGATCAGCAGTCTAGGTTGACTTTTTCTGCCTTTCCTTTCTCTGGCTGATATGTCAAGTCAGGTCTATATATAACCCTCAGAATAATGCTTATTATGATGTGTTAGACCAGCTCACTAGGGAGCTCATAGAAATTTAATTGACCCAGAGGGGGGAAAAAAAAAAAACCCTAGCTCACCCTAAAAAAAGTCAGCAAATAATCCCCATGCTTTGCCTTTTAAGGGTACAATAACAATTACTAAAAACAGACTAGAAGCAAAAAACACATTGAAACAATTATATTTTGGGGTTTTTTTTGTTTGTTTTGGCCATGCCATGCAGCATGCAGGATCTTAGTTCCCTGACCAGTATTCGAACCCATGCCCCCTGCATTGGGAACACAGAATCTTAACCACTTGACCACGAGGGAAGTCCAAAAAACACATTGATACCTAAGAAAGTAGGGGAAAGAGAATGAATGGATGGGTAGGTGGAAACAGTATAGGTCAGGTTGCCCAGGAGCAAAGAGTTAGATAAAAGGAATTGGGAAAAGTTTTTTTAGTTTGTTTGAGTAGACCAAGATTGCGTAAGACTAAAATTAAAATGATCAGATGAAACTTTGTTGAAGTAACTTGCTTGGATAAAACATACAGCACTACACGGAAGTACAGTACTAGGTACATACAGCAGTACAGTAGTACTAGGTACACGGAAGTTTAAAAATCATGAACCTTATGAAATTTAGAACTCTTACTCATTTTTGTACTTTTTTCCCCCACAGTGTTGGCCATAAAGTAAGGGATATTTTGGTGAAACATAACAGAGAAAATATACATTTTGTTTGATAACTGACAAATATGAAAAGAAGTTTAGAATATATATTCTTAAAAGCCAGCTCTATTAACTAATATAACAGCTAATGGGACAAGGTTCTACCAGTGGAAAAATACAAAACTGCTTTGAAGATTGTGTACTATTTATATAAAGTAACAGAATCTGACAGTGCGTAAAAAATGCATCTTCACATAGGCAGAAGAGACAATTTTAATATAAATTGCAAGGCAAGCTTCTTTTTTATAGATTATCAGTGAAAAATAAATCTGAGAATGTTACCTTTGTTAAAGTTAGTGTGTTCAAATTAACTTGGTGTTTTTTGATAATCTGATTTTAATATTAAAATTTAAACATCTGATTTGATCTCAGGTTAAATTATACATATAAAATATATAGAAAAATGGAAAAGTCTTAAGCAGCACAGAGCCTTAAACATATTAGGTAGACATTCAATATATGCTTGTTGGAGCTGCTACTGCTGGGTGAATTTTCCAGCGTGGCTCACCAAGTTTTTGGTGTTATGAATTTGATAACAACGTTAAAATGTCAGCATAAACTGTTCCACTGTTTCAATGTCTAAATAATTTGCGTTACAGACAGGGATGGCTATTTGGCATAAGCAACTGTAGTAATTTCTGCATGCTCTGTTTCCTCACAGAAATGAGATAAGAGACAGCTTGGTGAATGCTGAATTTTTACAAAAGAACCACAGGCTTACCCAATAGCATTGCTCAAATAGATGTAGGTAGACTACTAAGCTAGAGACAGAAAGAACTTAGGGTTTAGTGGAGATAGGCATGCAGTGCAATCACTCCTATAATGATATATGTGGTACGACAGAGCTCGGGAGTCAAGGGAAGCTGTGCACAGATGATATAACATTTGAGCTAGTTCAGAGGATGATCACAAGTCTGCCAGGTAGATTGGGAGAGGAGCATGGGAAGGAGTGGTGTAGTAGATTCCACCTATGTCCTTTCAACCCATTTTCAGTGCACTTTGCCTCAACATAAAATTCCTCACATCTGTATCTCTTTGCTTGATAATGCTGGCTTCTAGAGCCCTGAATGGCAGTCTGGAAGTGCTGGTGAATAGAACCCTTCCCTCTCAGTAGCCCCCAACCAATGACTGACAGACATTGGTGTACAAATGTCCTGGCTCCCTCAGCCTTTGGGTAGGATAACTCTGGGAAGCAGGTTCGACATCATACAAAGCATCCCAGTGAAATGAAGCTCCAGGTACTCACTGTGGTAACTTAACATCCTCATTGTCTTTCCCCTAACTGGTTTCAATTCCTTCTTTCCTTCTTTGTTTCCTGGGATAACTACCAAACAAACTGCTTGGGCTCAAATTCTTGTTCCAGGGTTTGTTTTGGAGGGAGTTCAACCTCAAATATTTAAGACATTTCAGAACAAATGGCCACCATGTCCAAAGGCATTTTAGAGATGCTCTGTCAAGAAATTTCCAAGCTTAAGCTCTTCTCTTGAGAAATAGGAAACTGGAGGTCTAGAGAGATTGATTCCTGGTCCAGTGTCACAAACATTAAAGAAAGAATTCTACCCTTTGGACTCCAAATTTAGTGTTTTGACACTAGTCAACATTAAGTGTTTATATATATATATATATATATATATATGTATATATATATATATATAACAAAGGTAAAGCTTAAGATAGAAATCCTGCAGCGGTAACAAAACCCTTCCTGCTCAGTTTTGAAAACATTCAGATATTATATACTGGTGTTTTTGATGATATCCTTCACAGATAAAGACCTTGACTGTATTACAGACCCAGTGAATGGAATTTCAGAAACCATCAAAATACAAGTATAGTAACAGGGTATTAAAGATGTTATTGTGGATGAAGCAGCTTCATTTCATGGGAAATCAAAAGGTCATGCCAACATAATTGGGATTTTGCAGGAGAGCAACTAACAGAATTACAAACATGAGTGAAAGTGGTATAAATGTAGTCAGCCTATGAAATGTAATAAAAATCTATTGTAAGTGGTAGTAATATTATTAATTCCATTGTTCAAGACCTCACAGATATGCTTCAAACACTGTCATGTTTTATTGCAGATTCAGACAGTCAGATGTTGTCCATGTAATCTCATTAACTCAGAATATTCCATGTTTGTGTTTGAAAAGTCCCTTTAACTCAATAAATAATGCATGGAAAAAAAGGATGTCTTGGAACTAAAACATGAGTGAAGAAAGACCTACTTGAAATCATCAGAAAAAGAATAGAATCAGAATCAGAGGTCAAAAGGCAGAGTTATATCCATCCCCAAATTAAAAACTAGGTGTTCACAGTTTGTTACAATCATTTTGAACATGAAAATCCATCTTAAATACGAGTTTTAGTATTTTTTGTGTTTATATTAAGTACTCAAAGTATTTGTAAAATGTGCGAGGATATCAGAATTCCAGTCAACTAGATGCTATTTATAAAGATGTCTGAAGCTAAGTGCATTGGTAAATTATAGTACTTTTAATACAACTAATTAAATTATTGAAAGTAGCAGATTAAGAACCAGAAGCTTAAGAACATGCTAATAGTCTAGTTTTCTTAGGTTTTTGTGGAAATTTTAATTTTACTTGTCAAAGTTAAGTGTATCATGTTCAGTGTACTTGATTTTGGATCTTGTAAATATAAAAAGATAAAAATGGGATATGCATAATTTTTACATTTAAACATTACTGAACACATGACAAATGAGTTCGACATCAAGGGTGTAATCTGCATACTCCTGAGCATAGAAACTAATTACATTTGAATATGATATAGTCCAGCTCAAGCATACCCTCTTGAACCCCTGAGATGACCCCAGACAGAGTCAGTTGCTTTATTCCTCTGCTAAAATCATAGCTTGTTTACACTTATTTTATTATGCTTTTCATTGTAATCTGTTTATACAATATGTTAAAATACAGTATTTTCTTGTATAAGTGCATGTATGATTCAACTGTTAGACACTAGTCCTGTTACTCGTATCTCAGGGCCAGGCACATAGTGGAAGGTCAGTAAATGTTTGGGTGGATTGATGGATGGATGAATGAAAGAATGAAAAATATGCTAATTTAGAGCAGTCATTGAGGAAAGTTATGTGCCTGTTGGCTTTAAAGGTACCATAACATTAAAATACTTTCAAACATTATTCTAGGGTGGCACAAAGGACCAAACTTGAGTAGATGTCAGGATGTCATATTGAGGAAGAAGAGGAGATTAAAAGAGGTAGTATTGGAAAATATTAGGAGGATGAAGAAGGAAAGGGAAGTAACTCTGTTTTCAAACACCAAGCAATTTCCTTTGGAAATGAAAGATGTTGTAGAGCAGGGATTTAAGACACTGGAGACAAAGTGCCTGGGTTGAAATCATGTCTCTGCCACTTCCTAGCTGTGTGACTTTGGGGAGGTCAGCTTTTCTGTCCTTCAGTCTCTTCATCCATAATTTGCTTCATAGGGCTGTTTATTCTAAAGCAGAAAGCTGCAAGTAACAGAAGACTTACTAGCTGCTTAAATACTAAAGGCACTTAATTACATAGTATAAGTAGAAGTCTCAGAGGTAGTAGATTGTAGTTTGGCTCAACAGCTCAGGCAGGATGTGAGGGCCCTGGATGCCATGTCTGTCTGTCTTCTGACCTCTCACTCATGGCTTCAAGATGATTGTTATAGCTCCAGGCCTCCCCTTCTCAAATGACAGCATCCCAAAGGTAGGGAACGAGTAGAGGGACAGTAAGTGGCTTGGCATAGGGGCTGCAAGAGAACTTGGTGCCTTTCTTGTTTCTCATGAAGGGAAATCTTTCCCCTAACACACACATCAATTCTTTCCCTTTTTTTTTTCTTTTTTTTTTTGTTTTTTTGTTTTTGTTTTTTTTGCTGTACGCGGGCCTCTCACTGTTGTGGCCTCTCCCGTTGCGGAGCGCAGGCTCCGGATGCGCAGGCTCAGCGGCCATGGCTCACGGGCCCAGCCGCTCCGCGGCATGTGGGATCTTCCCAGACCGGGGCACGAACCCGTGTCCCCTGCATCGGCAGGCGGACTCTCAACCACTGCGCCACCAGGGAAGCCCTCCCTTTTTGACTAGAACTAAAGGTGAGGGAGGCTTAGAAAACAAGTATCTTTTTCTTAGCCTTTCCAGCAGAAGGACAAATAAGAAAGTGGTTAAGAATGGGAGCTGACTTGCCAGCCAAGAGTATATGTCACTTTTGTTGTAAGGAGTATTACTGCTTAGCACCGTGCCTGGCACAGATTTGATGTTGTTATTATTACTATTATTGTTATTATTGAATACTTACTTGATACATATTACAGTTATTATTATAAGTACTCTGGAATGCATTGAAGAGAATAAATCCAGTATTAGTAAAGATTTTCCAAGGGAATATAGACTCCTTTCTACCACTTACAATTATTTTTATAAATTATTTACAAACTCAGACATTACTATTGTTCTCCTCTTAGTATTATCCCTACACCTACCCTTTCTTTATCACACCCCTACTCTGTTTTGTGTAAATTGCCAACTAAGAGAAGTCATTTTTTCCTGTTTTCAGGACTGAAATGTAAACAGTGGTTTTTCTAACATATCAGTTAAGATGAGTGGAAACTTTTGTTTTAATTATTTTTAATATCCCGAGGAATTAGGGTTGAATTTTACCTCGGAGCTTCACAACTAATAAAATTTTAATTGCAGAGAACCTCTTGAGGTAATAACTTGCCATAGCCATTTCTGTGTGGACTGTTTAGCTAATGGGGAAATTCATCTTATATGCTATTCTCATCAATTTAATCTTTGAGGACATCACTTATTTCAGTTACAACATGAATTGTAGTAAGAGAGGACAGCATTTGGGGAAGATTAAGTAGCATGTATTCAGGGAATCAAGTAAATACCAAAGAGGTTAACAAAACAAACAAAAATGACCTCTAGAGAAGAGACAGAAAGATGAAAGTAATAAAATCTACATCACAGTTTTTATGCTATCAAATTAGGAGACTTCTTTCAATGTACTAATCACTAGTCTTTTATATGATACAGGTTATATACTAGTATAACTTGCAAAGTCAGAAGCCTTGAACAATAGTATTTTTCATGTTTCTAAGTAGAAAAGCAAATAATCACATTTTAAAAATCAGTTTTTATATTGGAGCAAGCAGAAACATACATGACTATTTGAAATATATGTCACAGATATACTGAAGGATCAGAAGAGAGAGAGTATCTCCCCAGGAAAACCTGATGTGATTTCCGTTTAATAAATGGTTGAAGTATTGGGAAAATGACACTAAAACCCAGACCTATTATTGTTTGTATGCTGTATTCTGTTTCTTTTTTAATAAAAACAGTTTTATTAAGATAAAATTTTTATACCATAAAATTCACCCATTTGAAGTATACAGTTCAGTGGTTCATTCTATTATTTTTAAGTGAAGTAAACTGAAAAAAAAAAGATAAAAGATAAAGAGAGAATGCTTGGAAAATGCTGATTTCCAGTAAGAAGTTTATGTAAGTACTAAAAAATCAATTGGAAGACAAATTTTTCATTTAAAACCCCGGAACAAATTAAAAGTAATATTTATGCATTGCATCATTCTCTGTATCCTGAGTTCAGGCAACCTTAGTGTTAGCACAGGATCACCTGCCTGGGAACAGAAAAGCACTAGTTTTTCTCCTCAGATGACTGGAAACAAATATAAACTAAGACAGAGAAAGCTGGGAGGAGAAGGAAATCAGAGAAACCTTTGATGTGGAACCAGGTGTGTGAGTTTGACAAAGGAGGTTTTTGTTGCCATGCTTCATTTTTATTTTTTCTTGATTTCTAATACTTCCTTTTTCCAAAGTTTCGTTGTCTATTTCTAATTGCAAAAGTTCCTTGAACATAGATTTTCAACTGTTTAAATGATGTAAAAAGGTTACTTTTCTAAAAATAATACTTGGAATGTGTCATCCAAGCCTGAAGTTTCCTTTTGGACATTTTGCAGAACTTGAATCTTTTGCATATGAGTCCTTCAGTGACATGTCAAAAGTAAGGAACTGGGCCTCCCTGGTGGCGCAAGTGGTTGAGAGTCCGCCTGCCGATGCAGGGGATACGGGTTCGTGCCCCGGTCTGGGAGGATCCCATATGCCGCGGAGCGGCTGGGCCCGTGAGCCATGGCCGCTGAGCCTGCGCGTCCGGAGCCTGCGCGTCCGGAGCCTGTGCTCCGCAACGGGGGAGGCCACAACAGTGAGAGGCCCGCATACCGCAAAAAAAAAAAAAAAAAAAAAAAAAAAAAAGTAAGGAACTGATGAGGATTACAGATCAAAGTCATGTGCTCCTCCATGTGGAAAATTAAAGAGAAATAAGAACCATCTTTTTAAAAAAAGGATTAAAATAATTGGAATTGCTTAGCCATTTTACCAAAGTTTATGTTGACACAGTTGCCAAATATGTATATTGTCTGTAATCCCACTAATGAATCTTCAAAATTCAGTTATCATTTCTTCATGTTACTGTGTTATGCTCAGACAGGCTTGTCTTAAGTATTTACTTAAGTGTTTAAGGTCATCTATTCACTTGATATTTGTTAGACTATTAGATTTTTATTTGATACTCATTTATTTTTTTTAACAGAGGAGAAGCTATATCAAATGTAATAGAATTTTGCCTTAGTCTGAAGCTGTGAAAATGGGGCACTTCATCTTTATTTCTTTGAAGTAATATCTTTGTCTGTTTTGTGTGAATTTCAATAGTTTTTTAAATTAAGTTTTAAGGAAAAGCCACAACATAAAAAATAACTTTTTGCATTATGAAGCACATGCTTGGAACATTATGTTTACCTCCATTCTATAAGAAAATTTTACCTTTGGGTCTAGAAGTTAAAGGAAAATTTGGTATCAACCACTAAAAACTGAAGAATTAATGATTTTCTATAATTGACATGGTTTGCTTTCCTTCCTCTTGTTTTGCCCCACTCTGATCTATTTTCTACGGATAGTAGAGTCATTTTCTAAAACACAATCTTGATCACAAAACGTTAAAACCTCTCCCACCCCATCCAGTTTAATGATACAGTTCAAACATCTTAGTTCAAACTGTCCCCATCCACCCCCAGCCTATTGTTGTGCTATACAACACTTCTTATATTCAGAAAGTACCATGGTTCCTCTTACTTCTTTGCCTTTACCAGAGTGCTATCTTACTCTCATATCTGTGGCTAAATTTGCCAAGCTCTTTTGCTTCCAGAAATTGCGTTTCTCTCTGTGCTCCAGACTAAGAGGCCACTCCCAGATGCTCCCTTTAGCATTTTGTGTGTAGCCCTGTCTAGATCTGGATTAAGGAGCAAACCTGGGAGTACCTACCTGGTCCCTGTTCTGTAATGGGCATTTGATTTCCTTAGACATACATAACACTGGAAATGTCCCAAGGAGGAGGATATTACATTTATTAGAGCTCCTTTTAAGGAGACTAAGGTATGTGGTTGGGAAGATTTGATTGAAAAGTAAGTAGGGTTGAAGAATAAAAATCCCCAGGAAGTAGATTCCAATCACAAGGTGGTCCTAGTCCCAAACTCATACCTGAGTCCCTTCTCAGGTATATGAGTCTAGTTACCTGTGACACTTTTGCGTTACCAGATGGAGTATCCATATTTGGTGTTAGAGCTGAACAACTCAGGGCAATAGAGGAGAGACTGGGCCTAGCAATCTTAAATCATTCCCCACGTGACACTCACCTTACTCCAAAGTAAGGTTTAAATGATTAGCCCTTCTTGAGCCACTATGTAAAGAATTTTATGTCTTGAGTTTGTCTAGGAGGCTGTCTCTGTCCAGTCTTGCGTTTAGTCTGGCACTTACCATGCTATGTGAACCGCTTGTTTTCTCAAGTAATGTGCTTATGTGTTCCATCATTGTGTGGACTATATACTAATCGTTTTATATCCTCAGCACCTGGCATAGTTCTGGGCACATAGCAGACATTCAGAGGGTGGTTAGAGTAACAAATCTGTCCAGTGAGTTGGTAAATGTTAATTATATCACTTTTAAATGGTGTCTTCATAAATTTGCTAAAATCTTAAATTCAGGGTTAGGCTGCAAGTGTGGCACCAAACAAATTCTAGACCTAGGCATAGATATTTATGTAATTCCTCAGCAAACAATATGTAGTATTTGTATTATGTTAACAGCCCTTAAAATTCTACTCTATTTTACTGAGAAAAATTAAGACATCTAAAATTTGTTGATGTTTTTCTTTTTTCCTGAAGATGAGCATATGATGAGGTATATCTGGCCCAGATATTCCATAGCATAAGCTCCGGTAGAATAAAACTCTCCAGTTACATCTGTGATGCCAGTTGGCTCTGGGTGAGTTTATGAGGCTGTCCTATTACACAGACCCTATAGTAAGTGTTAGGCAGTATTCACTTTTTATTCAAAATGGGTAATGCTGAAAATGATTTATTTGTGGCACAATGAAATAGATGGAAACTATCTAGGAAGGAATTAGTATTAAAATCTAAAATGTTAGCTGTGGAAAAAACTCAGCAGAGCATCGACATCACTCTTATTATATTTTAAATTTTATTTTATTGAAGTATGGTTGATTTACAATGTTTTGTTAATTTCTGCTGTATAGCAAAGTGATTCAGTTATACATAGGTATATACGTTATTTTCCATATTCTTTTCCATTATGGTTTATCACAGGATATGGAATATATGGAATATAGTTCCCTGTGCTATATAGTAGGACCTTGCTGTTTATACATTCTGCTAATCCCAAACCACCAATCCATCCCTCTGCCATCCACCCTCCCCCTTGGCAACCACAAGTCTGTTCTCTATGTCTGTGAGTCTGTTTCTGTTTCACAGATAAGTTCATTTGTGTCATATTTTAGATTCCATATATAAGTGATATTGTATGGTATTTGTCTTTCTCTGTCTGACTTACTTCACTTAGTATGATAATCTCTAGGTCCATCCCTGTAGCTGCAAATGGCATTATTTCATTCTTTTTTATGGCTGAGTAATACTCCATTGTATATATGTACCACTTCTTTTTTTTTTTTTGCGGTACGCGGTCCTCTCACTGTTGTGGCCTCTCCCGTTGCAGAGTACAGGCTCCGGATGCACAGGCTCAGCGGCCATGGCTCACGGGCCCAGCCGCTCCGCGGCATGTGGTATCCTCCCGGACCAGGGCACGAACCCATGTCCCCTGCATCAGCAGGCGGACTCTCAACCACTGCGCCACCAGGGAAGCCCCCACATCTTCTTTATCCATTCATGGACATTTAAGTTGCTTCCATGTCTTGGCTGTTGTAAATAGTGCTGCTATGAACATAGTGGTGTGTGCACCTTTTTGAATTATAGTTTTGTCCAGGTATGTGCCCAGGAGTGAGATTGCTGAATCATATGGCAACTCTATTTTTGTTTTTCTTTGCGGAACTTTCATTCTGTTTTCCATAATGGCTGCACCAATTTACATTCCCACCAACAATGCAGAAGGGTTTGCTTTTCTCCACACCCTCTCCAGCATTTGTTCTTTGTAGATTTTTTTAATGATAGCCATTCTGACTGGTGCTAAGTGGTACCTCATTGTAATTTTTATTTGCATTTCTCTAATAGTTAACAATGTTGAACATCTTTTCATGACCATCACTCTTATTTTATACTATTATCCTGAGTCCAGAGGAGGGGGATGCCACCACGAAATTCCCCACTCCTACTTAGTGGTACAGCCTGGAGAAGAATCCAGCTGCCTTGGCTTCCATACTACTCTCATTCTACGTAATCACGTCTCTGTGGCTTCTGCTTCTCGCTCTCCTCTCTAACCCCAATCAGAACTGGAGATGACAGATGGCAGGTTTGTGTTGCAGAGGGAAATAGGGAGCTAAAGGGTGACTGAAAATTTGCTGTCCAGTGTGTGGGAAAGATGCCAACAGAAGATGACCTTACAGATGAATGCTTAAGGAGTCACATAATTCGAGGAGACTAAAAATTGTCATAATTGATAATTCCAGAAATTTTGGACTTAGCTAAGTATGTTTTTATAAGGTTGTGTTATGATGAGTTCCTTTTGTTGATTTTCTTCGTCATTTTGCCTCTTGCCCGTCCTTCCTATTGTTAAGGTCTAGTGAGTTTTCAAGTTGGATTTTTCCCCAACTGGTTTGCTACCAGTTGACAGCTCTTAGAAACAGATGTTCTCCATTTTCTGGCTACTAGTCCAGAGAGCTTAGTTTAAGGTATTGACTCTGATCCTCGAAGTCTCAAGTGGCTTAAGTTCTGGCAAACTCAGAAATCCATGTTACATTTATTCAGTAGCCAGCCAATAAGGTACATTCAGTTACTCATTGCTTTTACCAGTCATTTTTGTGGCAGAGATCATAGCCATATTGAATCTGCAGGATTGCATCTATCAGAGACTGAGATGACAGAGATTTCATGGCATTTGGATCCTTTTATTCAATGGAGATAGTGATTGTGGGAGAGAAAAGAAGCCTTAATACTATTTGAAAATATGAAGCAATAAACTTCATTTAGAACAGATTGTGGATTATATCATAGAACAGAAGATCCCTTTAGTCACAGTTATCACACCATTTGGATGGGCCTCTAATAAAAAGAGTGATATAGGATTGAAGTTTGGTTAAGTATCAGCAAAGAAATGTTAGTCCAAATAGTTTAAATATAATGAGAAAGAAAGAGAGAATTTGAGACAGGCGTGCATGTGTGTGTGCACGTGCACACACACACAGACTTTTATAAATAGTACGCAAAATAATGAGGTCACAAAGGAAGGTGAATGGACCAGAGATGGTGTTGAGATGCTAACGGACTATGGAACAGCTATAAGAATATATAAATGAGTATTTATTGGAGCCTGGCCTTCCTTTAGCTTAACGTGTATGATGGAAATGACATACATACATGTATGATGTACAAAGGAAATGACTGCTAGATTTGAATGTATAAATGTTAAAAAAAATTTATAAGTTAACAAAAAGAACATAAACAAAATTAAAAGACTAGTGGAGGGACTTCCCTGGCTGTCCAGTGGTTAAGACTACATGCTTCCACTGCAGGGGGGTGCGGGTTCATCCCCTCATCAGGGAACTAAGATCCCACATGCCTTGCGGCACAGCCAAAATATATTTTTTTTAAAAAAAGTGGAAAACTGTAAAAATACTAACAACTCATCTGACGATGGGTTAATACCTTTAGTATAAAAAGAGTTGTTATGGATTAAGAGGAAAAATAAAACTCTATTACAAAGAAGAAGAAATTTACTAGAAGAATTACAATTGGCAACAGGAAAAATGGAGCTTTATAAGTTACTCATTGAGTGCACAATACATTTCTTTTTCTGTGATCGACTTGGTATATTAATGGTATATTAATGATATACCTGGTTTTGTAAATGATTCAGTAATAACGACATTTTTATCTATTGCTGAGGGTCATGTAAGATGGTACATTTTTCTGAATAACAATTTGGAAAATACCTATCAAGAACAAAAAACAATATTCATCACTTATGAACCAGTTATCCTTCAACCTAATTGTATCTTAAGGAAATGATCAGAGATGTGCACAAAAATGTATGAGCAAGTTTATCCATAGATAGAATTATTTATTACAATGAAAATGGAGCCAGGCTGATAACTTGCAGTGCATATAATACAATAAAATTCTATATACCAATTTAATATTATAATTTCTAAGAATATTTGATAACATGGAGGTCAATTTATGATATCATCATTTTAAGTTATATATAAAGTATAATTCCTAAAATACTTGATAAAATTTTTTAAGTCACATCAATAGTTATTTATGGGTAGTGAAATTATAGGCATTTTTAATTTTTTATACTCCTATGAATTAAAAAAAATTTGTATTGAAAAGTTCTTTTTTATAATAGGGAAAAATATATTTTCCCCAGCTTTATTACATACAAAAAATTCACTAATTGTATGGTTTGATGAATTACAGCAATTATATGCAGTTGAGTAACTGGCATTACATTCAAGATATAGAACATTTTCATCACCCTAAAAATTCCTCATGTCCTTTTGCAGTCAATTCTATCCTCAAACAATTACTGGGAGTCTCTGCTCTTTCTGTCACTATTGTTTGTCCTCTCTAGAATTTCATATATCATTTTGAGATCCATGCTGCTTATATATGCCATTTTTTTTGTTCTAAGGATTTTATTTTGAAGGAATATTCAGTATGTGGTTCACCCCAAGAATTAACCCAGGGGTGAAGAGGCGATGGGGCATAATGAAAAGAAGAAATACTGAGGCTGGAGAGTCTGGATAAGTCATCTACACATTCTGATTCTCAGTTTGCTCATCTCTAAGATGAGGTTAAAAATAACATTTTCCTTACCTGTACTTCAGCATTATTATGGATAACAAATTAGAATATGCTTGTTAAACCACTTTGTGAAGCATGTGTATCAATTTCTGTCTTAATTATTATTGTGAGTGTGATTATTATTGCTGATGTGTAGGTCAGTGTACCTATCCCCTTCAAAAGGAAATTTGCCTTTATGTGAAATAGAGGACTGCCTTCGTAAAGGTAAATTCTGACTTTAAGTTAAGCCCTAATAAATTGCTATCATGGGAGATGTTTGAGAATGGACCACACTGTCACAAGTGGTAAATGATTGAATTCTCTAGCATGAGTTATTTTCAGATTCAGGTTCTGATATCTATACTTTCCCCCTTTCCTCTTTCTCTTTTCCAAATCCCTCTACATTTAGAGCTTGGTCTCTACTAGCAGGTTCGAGTATAAGAATGTACTCCTTTTATTAACTTTTTTGATATCTAATAAGTAATTCTTAGACTTTTCAAGGGAATGGAGTTAAGATTTGGGGAAACAAAAAGGCAGTGAAACCCAATAAAATGTTCAACTCAGTTTGCAGATAAGCACCATGAAATAACTTTAAATAACTTGAAAGAAGGGATACAACAAACATGTCTAGGTCATTCATTCATTATTTATTCATTCTACAGTCACCAAATTTTGATTGAGTTTCCATCATGTTCTAGATGTTCTGTAGGACCTGGGATATAGTTGGTAATTGTCCTAATAGAAATTACAATCAAGTAGGAGACGAAGACAAAAAATAAACAAATCATTAAATAGTTACAAATTCTGATAAGAGTAAAAAGAATTCAAGCAAAAACTGCATTGGGTGATGGAGTGTAAGGCTAGAGAAATCAAGAAAGGAATCTCCAGGGAGACTACACTTATGCAAGACCTGAACCATGAGAAGGAGCTAATCTTGGGAAGAGCTGGAGAAAAGAGCATTAGGAGGAGAAGAAGAAACACTATGTGTAAATACCCTGTGACAAGAAATACAGGAACTAAAAAAAAAAAATCAATATGGCTGACACACGATAAATACAGAAAGGTCCATAGTTGAAGCCGGAGAGTTAATAAGCAGGATCAAATCAGACTGAGATGAAAACTTTGGGCTCTATCCTAACTGCCTGGGGAGAACTGGATGGTTTTACTCATGGGGGTGCCTTAATCTGTTTTAATCCTGATTGTTTTCATAAAATCGAACTGATCATTCTCTCATCTGATCTGTAACCAACCATTTAATTGCAAAGAATTTAATTAAGATGCAAAGAAAACTTACACATATTAAAGCCGTATCTACCTATTTTCTTTTTTTTTAATGGTAACTTTTTTTTATTTATTTAAAAAAATTTTTTAAATTTATTTTTGGCTGTGTTGGGACTTCTTTGCTGTGTGAAGGCTTTCTCTAGTTACGGTAAGTGGGGGCTACTCTTCATTGTGGTGCACAGGCTTCTCATTGCAGTGGCTTCTCTTGTTGCGGAGAACAGGCTCTAGGTGCGTGAGCTTCAGTAGTTGCAGCACGTGGGCTCAGTAGTTGCGGCACGTGGGCCCTGGAGTGCACGGGCTTCAGTAGTTGTGATGTGTGGGCTCAGTAGTTGTGGTTCACAGGCCCTAGGGCATGCGGGCTTCAGTAGTTGTGGCGCGCGGGCTCAGTAGTTGTGGCTCGTGAGCTCTAGAGCGCAGGCTCAGTAGTTGTAGCACATGGGCTTAGTTGCTCCATGGCATGTGGGATCTTCCCGGACCAGGGATCGAACCCGTGTCCCCTGCATTTGCAGGCAGATTCTTAGCCACTACACCACCAGGGAAGTCCCTATCTACCTATTTTCTAAAATAATAATTTAAGATTTTCGCTTTGAGATAATTTCAGGTACTATAGGACATTATAGTTTTTTCCTCTATTATCATCCCTCCACTTCCTTATTGGGGAAGGCTTCCCAGGAACACCTGGGGGTCCCATGCAGTCAGCCAGATACCCCATGCCAGCACATGTATTGTTTAGGCTCCTGTGAGTGGCTTTGGCTAGATTTAGAATAACAGCAGTCGGAATCTGATTTATTAGCCAATTTAGAAGCTATTGTTAAGTCAAATTTTTCTTTGCTACCTAATTTTCTAGTTTAACAGCTTCAGGTCAGTAGTAAGTTTGGGTATTATTTTGTTTTCTCCCCAGATGCTTTTGTACATTTCATAGGAGGGTCAAGTAACTTTGAATAATCACCATAATTTTGTATGATTACACAGATACCTTTGGTATTTACTTACTGTGATAGTTATCAGGCCAAGTGTATTTTTTGTATAATTGAAACTTCTTCTTACTCTAGTATCTAGAATATTGTCTTTCAGTCATAAAGACTGCTGGTTTTATGAGCTATCTAACTAAAGTATATGAAACTAATTCTATTGCCTTAAAAATAGATTTTATTTTTAATTTATATATTATAAAACATTATGCAATATCTCAAGAGTTTATATTTGAATTAAAACCGTGGCTCTGAAACTTACTGTGTGAACTTGAATAAGTATTTAACCTTTCTGTGCCTCCATTTTCTCATCTAGAAAATGCATGTGGGGATAAAAGTAGGACAGTAATGAGAAATAAATGAGTTCATATATGTATATGTATATATATTCAGTATACGGAGAACTTACCCCACATTTGCAAGAATCATGTGAATCTTTCAGAAAAATTCATTTTTCCGCTTAATAAATACTGTGTCCTGGGCCTTGTGTTAAAAATATTGGCATACCAAATGAATAAGGAGAAATCATTGTCTCACTAGAGAGACCTGAGCTTCTAGCCCAGGACCGGCTGCCCCAGCCAGATGGAACAGGAGAGTAGGGAAGGGATGTGGATGTTAGCAGTAAGAACATAAGAAACGCAGAGCTGGGAAGATCCCACATGCTGCGGAGCAGCTAAGCCCGTGCACCACAACTACTGAGCCCGCACTCTAGAGCCCGTGAGCCACAACTACTGAGCCCGTGTGCCACAACTACTGAAGCCTTCATGCCTGGAGCCCATGCTCCACAACAAGAGAAGCCACCACCATGAGAAGCCCGTGCACCACAACGAAGAGTAGCCCCTGCTTGCCACAACTAGAGATAGCCCATGTGGAGCAACGAAGACCCAATGCAGCCAAAAATAAATAAATAAAAATAAACTAATTAATTAAAACAACAACAAAAAAAAGAAACCCAGAGCTATTGGGAGAACCATTGGTCCTCCTGTGCTCTGCAGGATTCTTACGTTAAGGTTAGATGCACAAGTTACTTTTTCTGTTTTCAGATTGTGTCAGTGATCAAATACTACCTTCCTTTTGGAATGCAACCAAAAACTTCTATAAATCATTTTGTTTTTAATTGTAGTGGTGTAGTGTGAACAGCACAGATTATAGAACCAGATGCACAGATTTTAGAATCAGATAGACCTGGATTCAAGTCCATTTACTACCCATGTGACTGTTGACAAAAATAATAAATAGTCAGTAATAAGAATAAAAAAGGGTTTTATTTGAGCCAAACTGAGGACTAGCCTGGAAGCCCGCTTCCCAGATTACTCTGAGAAACCGCTCCAGAGAAGGAGGGTTTTCAGTACAGTTTTATATCTTGTCAGAACAAAGAACATTAAACATTTCTTCAGGGGTTACATTTCTTCAAGGTTTCAAAAAAAGAAGAACAGACTAGCATGTACACAGTGAGTCAGTATGGCCTTGGCACCTGGGAAGGTAGCCTTACCATCAGAGGAGTACCAGCATTGGCATTCTAGGAAGAGGGGCATTTTATCTTTATTTTTAATCTGGACATTCTTTATTTCTGGTCAATGTGCCCTTTTCTTTCATTAAAGCAGATGTACAATGTATGTTTGATAGGCCACAAACAGGCTATTTTAGTTAGCATAAAATTCAGATTAATTCATGTATAAGTCAGAGTGAGTTCCCTGTATCTCAGTGTGTGAAAATTTCTTTTATTATGACTTACTGCAAGTTTCTTAACTTTTTTGAGTCTTTGGTTTTCTGAGACTATTTCCCCATCTGTAAAATGAAGATAATAATGCTACAAATCTCATAGGTTTGTTGTGAAAACTAAATGAGCTAGGCACTTAGAAGGATTAACACACTTTAGCATATAATAAGTGCTCAAAATTGTCAATCATCATCTTAACATTATTATAATTAACTAGTATGTTTATTTTAAAGATGAGGATTCATAAAAGTTGTATAAATTGCCCAGTGACTTAATGTGGATTCAAACCCAGTTCTTCCTGATTTCGAAATCCATGTTTGCATTGATTTTATGCCGCCTCATAAGAAAAGCAAAACAAACAAAACAAAAACTGGACCAATCCCTCAAAAACTAGAATCATGTAATCCCCACCACTATTGTTAATTAAAATAAAAATGAAAGGTTCAGAGTTGTTAAAGATGTGATTTCAGAATAAACATCAACAGTGATACATTTTTTTTTTTTTTTTTTTTTTTTGCAGTACGTGGGCCTCTCACTGCCGTGGCCTCTGCCACTGCGGAGCACAGGCTCCGGACGCACAGGCCCAGCGGCCATGGCCCACGGGCCCAGCCTCTCTGCGGCACGTGGGATCCCCCCGGACCGGGGCACGAACCCACATCCCCTGCACCAGCAGGCGGACCCCCAACAACTGAGCCAACAGGGAAGCCCCAACAGTGATACATTTTATGGTAGGCTGACAAGAGTAGATAGCAAGTATGGTTTTCATTAGCTTTCTTTGTTAAAATCCTCTTTTGTGCAGATCTCCTGCTTTGAAGATTTTCCAGATCACAGCATGTCTGTTTCCCAGGTGAGCAGACCGTATGGTTCAACACAGTGGTAGCCGTTAGTGTCAGAAGCCCAGATGCACAAGGTGGAGTGTGCAGCTTAGGCAGTTTCTCTGCTCTCATGGGTGGGAGTCAGATGGTGTTTGAGAAGGTATACGTGAGGCATGAGCTTGAACTTGTATCTTATTTGAGCATCCATTTAGTCAAAAGATCAGACTTACGCTGCACTGTTAGCAAGGAAATATTGAGCTTCCCTCCACTTCACACAGTTTATTCAAGCAGTAATTTGAGATTCACTGCTTAAATCCCCCTCCCAAAAGATATTCATTCACAAGTTTTGTACCAAGTTGGCCAGATTTGTGGTTTTCATAATGGAGGAGTCTCTAAAATACCTATATTCTCTGTGTGTGTGGTGCAGTTGAGTGTGTGTGTGTATGTGTGTATGTGAGACGTCTAGGCTCAGAATAGAGAATATCTGCAATAATCAGTAGCATTGTAAGTATTAAAAGAATGCAAATATTAAGTGGTTTAGAAATGCACATCTCAAATTCCTATAGTTTTAATAAGCCTCCATGGACTCATTAAAATTTTTGGAATTGTACAAAAAAGCAGTCCCCTTTGTGAATGAAAGTATTAGGGTTTCAAAGTTTGCATGAGGATGTATTTTAGCTCTTGGCCTTTGAATACTTGTTATACACGCGTGTGTGTGTGTGTGTGTGTGTGTGTGTGATTTCTATTTTTGATGAAACAGAAACTGCTTATATACCTTAATGTTTTCCAACTGAAACATTTTATGTATTAAAGCTTTGTACTCTGTTAGTGGAATATACGATCCCCTCCCAGCTGCAGAGAGGAAAGCAATAAGTAAAGGCAGGTGTGGTTTTCTTCTGTGTTTTCTGAAGCTTATCCTCTTACTGGAACAAGCAAAGGAGGAAGTGAAGGCGTTTTGCTTTGCTTTTCCTAGAGCAGCAGCTTTGGGAAAGACAGTACATTTGACTTCATATTATTAATAATCAATTACTAATATTTCAGCTTTTACCATGTGCTGGTTCCTCTTTTGAGGGTTCTGCATATATTAGCTAATTAACTTCACAGTATTCTTTGACATAGTTAGTAGTATTACCCCCAAGTTACAGATGAAAAAACTAAAGCATGGTAAGGTTAAGAAACTTCCCAAAGCTACATGAAATGGTAAAGCTGGGGTTCAAATCCAGGCCATTGGCTGTATGGCCTGTGCTCTTAAGCACTATGCCAGTGATTTCAGTGAAGGAGATAACAGTCATCATCATCATTCATCATAATTACACTTAAATGTGTGTTTACTATATAAGCACTGTGCCAATTGATTTTAATCTTCACAAACATCTTGAGGTGGAAACTGCTGTGGACCCATTTTACAACATAACTACGACTCTGGGAGCTTAACCGGCCCAGGGCTACACAGCTGTGAGAGGTAAGACTTGAGTTTGAATTAAATCTGACTGCAAAATTAGCAAATAAAGACAGGGAGAAGGAAACACAGACCAATCCCTGCCCATTTCTAGATAACATAGCTTCTCATTAGCCGGAGCTTATCACTACCTCCATTACAGGGGCACAAAAGAGGAAATTACATGCATTTCAGGCTTCAGATACAGTGGAGGTCGGCTTGTAACAGAGGTTCTATATGACACACTTCACTTAGAGAGGGAGAGACAGGGAGTCAGTTATTAAACTGTATGTTGAGTAAACTAATTAATTCATGAAGAAAAATTTTTAAAGAAACTAAATTATTAGTGAGTTTGCTCTCAGAGCTCCCTGCAGGAACTTTATGAGAAGTAATTGAAGGGACATAAGAGGATTAGACACCATTATACTTAAAGTGCCCTATGACATAATATTGACTATAACCATGAGGAGGGTTTTTACATAATGATACTCCCATCATGTGAAGAAGGATCAAAGGTCCAAGATGTCCAGTATGGAGAAGAGGTTTGAGTGGAGCTTGTTGCCTGTCTTTATACTTTTGGAGAACATTCTCTGGAAGAGAAACTTGACTGGGAAGTTCCAGGGAGACACATTTTATTTTAGTTGTAGGAAGAACTTGCTCTCGACTAGAGCTGTCCACCCATGGAATGTGATGCCTTAGAAACACACCCACTCCCTGCCACTGCATGCAGAGGTGGGGATAGCACTCAAGGAGCTGGGGAGAAATGGAGTAGACAACTATTATAGTTTTGAGACCTTTTAATTTTATACAGCATAAATGTTGTTTAAGCTACTTAACTGAGTAAGTCATGAGTTTTAATAGATTTTAATGTATGTTAGAATCTATTATCTATAAAATATACCAAAAGGGGAAAAATAAGTGTAGAAAAAATTATTTAATCTATTTGGAAAACATATTTGAAACTAAATTAAGAACTGTTCTGTATCAGTGGAATCTATAAAGAGATTTAATACCTTAGAAAATATTGTTGAAGGATCTAAAATTTCTAAAAATTTTATTTGAGTGCGGTTAAAGCGAAGAAAGAGGAAAAGCATGTTTTTTTTGATAAAAATGATAAATTGCCAGTGCTCACAACACAGATGTTTTTCTGATAAAAGTGATGAATTATCAAACACAACAAGTAGGGTGATGATATTGAAATTACAAAATATTAAGGCAAATGAAGTTATCTCGCAAAGGCTTACCCCTGGACCGGTTTCTGCTATTTCACTGGGATGCTTGAATATCGTCCTTCTGAACTAGGTACACTACATTCACTGTGAGAGCCTCGAAATATCTGTTCAATTAACGTTAGATACCTATGAATTTCCGTGTTTTAACAACATTGTGAAAAATTACATTGGAGCATTTTTTTTAAAAAACACATCTTAGGCGGCAGATTTGGAACACTGAACCACCCGTATACTGTGTCATTTCCTTTCTGTTTTCTTAGGTTTTCATGGATCAGCCCCTTGTATATCTAAGAAATATAAGGGAAGGCAGTGTGCAAAGTGGAGCAATGCTATGTAGAGGATGCCATGATTTTTTTAAAGAGAGGGAATGTAGTTTTCAAAAGGAAGGCAGGCAGCCTGTCTGTACTGTGGCTCGTCGTCAGCATTGAGACAGCTCAAATCTTAATCATAATTCTTAAATTTAGCATCATTAAGACAGGAAGTAAAACACAAAGATGATCAATGGGAAGTGGGCTTACATAGCATAGGAGAAAATTAGTTCAAAGGCAGGCTTCAGAGAGCAGAGATTTGATGTGCTGGGCTTGCTATTTTGGGGGATACTGAAAGCTAATGTGGTCATGTCAGGCTTTTAAGTCTGTTGGAATTTATTGTGTAGCTTTGTAAACATTCACATTCATAAAACTGGTAAACAATCATTTTGGATTTATGAGGTGCAGACGTCTGGGGCTGGGCTTCCTCCTCTCTGCTCTTTCCTCATTAGACTCCTCTCTAAAAGCCAGGAAGACATCATTCCATGTGAAAATATCATTTCTTGAAGCAGGGTGGGATCCTGAAAACTGCTTCAGATGTTGTGATAGCAAACAATTGTGGCCCAAACTATTCCAACAATGGAAGAAAAACCTCCTCTCATGCACTGTCATTCTAATTTGATCTTCACTTCTTTTGCGTGTAATCTCCAATTCTCTAGAGGTTTTGTGCTCGCTCCTCTAACGGCCATTAGAGAGGGCTGTGCATTCTCGTACTTCTCCATTCCGCAGAGTTCCAGACTATTCTCTTTGACCAAAGTTATTCAGTAAAAATTAAGGGGGCTAGGAGGATCAAAGGCTGTGTGTTTTCAGAATGATGCTGTCCTTTTTGTGGGGTCCTTAACAGTGAGGAACAGAGGAGGCAGGGGAGAGGCAACTGCAGTGTTTGAGCATTTTAACCAACCACTTAATAGCATTTAATAGCTTAGGGAGGTTGGTGCCTGGTAGCCTAACCAAAGGCAACATCTTGCAATCTGATGAATACCACTCTGCAGTATAGCATGAGGAAATCCATACTGCTGTCTTAGTTTCCCACTTTTCTCTTTACCCCATTTATTAATCTCATGGTAACTCATAAGAAGCTGTCAGGTTTAATCTGCTTGACTTCTTTACCTGGTACTAAAAGTGTATACACTTGTGCATGCTTAAGGGAATCATCAGCAGGTTCCCACCTCAGCATCAGTGCTTGTACCTGGAAGATAAATCATGGTATAAGAAACTCAGTAAACGCCAGGCACTAAGTGCTTTACTGCTCTCTTAGCTGACTTAGTCTTCACAGCCTTAGGTGTGTGGTTCATTTTTATCTCCATTTTACAGATGAGGACTCTAAGGCACAGAGTAGGCCGGTAAATTACCCAAGGCCAGGGTCAGAATTAGAGTTTGAACCATGCAGCCTGATTCTAGAATTCATGGTATTTACTATATCAACATCAAACCAAAGAAATAATTTGAAACAAATGCTGAGCATTTTTTCTTCATGGTCTTTTAGCTCAACTCTTATGTAGGGTTAAATCACCAGAAAACTGAATCAGCAGCTTAAATGCTGTGGCTGCCGTAACTATGAAAGAAATAGGAAAGAAGATAAAGCTTGTCTTTATAGTCTTGTAGACTGGTTTCAGTCTAAATCCCAGTTTTATTCGTTATGTCATTACTAATTCTTAATTACTCATTACGAATTTCTCAAGACCTCAGTTGCTCAATCTGTGAAATGTGGATATGACTGTAGCATGTACTACATAGAGTTATTGTTGACGTGAACTTACGTAATGCATTTAGAGTGCCTAGCACAATGCTTGACACAGACATATTAGCTGTTACTGTTTTAAGCTGCCTTTAATCTTTGGTGGAAATAGAATGGTGGCAGATAGTGAACCAACTGTGTGTGTGTGGGGTCTATAAAGTGATATTGGTTAATAGAAGGAAATCAGATGCATGAATTTTATTACACAAGGCAAGTCAGTAGTCTGGATTCTACCCATGGACTAGATTTTCTATAAAAAAATCCTTAGTGTTCTTAGATCTGTAACACAGGACCATTGTGAGGGAAATACAGTTGTAATGTGGTGTGTCAGGTATATTACACTCCAGGGAGGTTCCATGTTGCTCCAAATTCTGAATTACAGCAGCGTCTCCATGTATCACATCTGCTCTCACATCTCCCGTTTCTGCTTCAGAACGCATAGTAGTCATGGAGCTGGGATTTACCATTCACTTCTAGTTAATTAAAAATTGAAAATTAGTACAGTCATAGGGAGGGACATAAAGAGGAAGAATAAGATGGAAATGCTCTAAGGATGTGAGGGTTCTCCTGGGCAGCTGTCAGTCAACTGCACTCACTGACGTCTGATTCTTCGCGGTGGGGGCGTTTACGTGGGGCTTGAGACTTCCTCTTCCCACCCACCTCACTGCCTTCAACTGGGAGAGTTCCCCTTTATGCTTTCTCACCACCGGAGCCCTAAAGACTATTCACACCAACGCAGCAACTCTCTCTTAAAGCTACCCGTAGGAAATGGTGGGGGTGGGTATCTCCAATTCAGGAAACTCCATCTTTTATAGAAAGCATTCCATGTGGCACCTTAAGAGTTAAACTTTTGTTGCAGATGGAGTATCAAGTGGCTTTTCAGGATGGGATAACCCCCGTTATCTAAAAGGTAAGCCAAAGATACATTAGTTTACACTGCTTTCTATGAAAGGAATAACTCAACACTCCCCCCTGTGTGTGTTAGTTTGCTTCTCTCTCTGCCGTCTGCCTCCTCTAATCTATATAATGTATATATCAGGGTGAGGACTGTCAATCACAGTTAATAAAAAACCCAGAACATGACAGAGATCCCTTTTATTGTAGATCCATTTTACAGTAGCTCTCAATTTATTGTGTCACATAAATCAAAAGTATTTATCTTATCATTCGGAGGCATTCCCTTCTCCTTCTGTGTCCTAGCCCCTCCCCCCTGTGTCAGTTCCCAGTCCCTCAGAGATGCTTTGTGCCAGAAAGTGCAAGTTCCCCATTCTGGCTTTATTGATGTTCCCTTTTGCTCTCTTCCTGGCTCCCCCCCAAACCAAGTGAGCAGAACAAATGGCCAGGGTTTTCCCCCAATGCCTGACCTGCGTTTACTGGGAGGAGGGTAGGAGAGGGAGCGCACATTCTGAGCAGGCTGCTCTGACTCCGACCGCGGGCTGTTCCATGCAGGCTGTCCCTCTCCTTCAAAACCGTGCATCCCCTCCCCGAAGCAGCAGGCAGTGTGCCTCCATTCAGCCACATTTGGTATGCATGAGCACGGCTGCAGGGAGAGGGGAGGTGGCTTTCTTAAGACGGTTCAGTGGCTCAGGCAACGCCACTTGACTAGTCTCCCAAGTTGCAGGAAGCCTTTGCCCTGATGGAATTCTCAGGTGTGGAGATGACCATGGGATGCCAGGGCTGTGGGGGACCGTTTATTTTCTAGGCACTGCTCAGGTTTGCGGCTTCTGGTTTTCCCGTGGAATTTGGACGGGGTCATGAATCAAACTGATGCTCCTCGACCCCTAAACTGGACCATCCGGAAGCTGTGCCACGCAGCCTTTCTCCCATCTGTCAGACTTCTTAAGGTACTGTAACTTGCTGCTTTGAATGGCTCTCATTGTGCTTTGCAGGTCTAAATACCCAACTTTGCACTTGGGCTGGGACACACCTTTTGGGGAGTATAGATGCCTTGGAGTACTGGCCCTGTTGCCCATGGCTGGAGAGAGGTTCTAAACGCCCCTCACCCCATGGTGTCAGGGAGGGAGGATGGTCTGAGCCACATTTGAGAATGAGATTGTGGTGGTATAGAATGGACTGCCTGAGTGCTCCCCACCCCCAAAATCCCTAAAATAGAATTAATTAACTTCTTTGGGAGGGTGGGAACAGTGGTGGGAGTGAAATCTCTTATTCCCCTGTGTTTGGCTCCTGGATTCTTTTCCCTCCCTGGGGAAGCCTTTTGACCCAGTTTTCCTTTAAATGGAACCTGGGAGAACAAAGGATTCTCCTTATTAGTTTAAAAGCCCTGTGTCCTTAGGTGGTCTCTCAGATAAAGACAAAGAACAAGCCTCATCAGATTGTGACTTTTTTGGTGACTTTTTTTTTTTTTTAAGGCATGATAATTTTAGTCCCTTAAGTGAAGTCGGTAGTGGGAAATTATTGTTAAATATATACCGGGTGTGTGCCTCGAGCTTTCTCTCTAGCTGAGTTACACAAAAGAATGGTACTATACCTGAGCTAGGATGCTACCTGGTGTCTGCAGCACTCCTCTTTCTAGAAGCAAATACATTAAAGATACTGAGAAATTCCCCACAACTTCATAATAATTCATCTTCATCATCTGCCTTGTAGGGAAGGAAATACAAGTAAAATTTAAAAGGTGCAGAAAACAAGTATTATTTTCCCTCAGAAAAGAGAATGTGGTAATACTTATTTGGGAAAAGTGCATATCTCTGGATGTTCCTCCCACATCCATGTGGAGTTAAAAAGGCAAGGTGAAGTTTTTAATTCTCTTTTCCATATTAATATGATACTGTGATATAATGACCACTGGACCTTGAGTCCAGTGTCACAATAGAGGATTAATAAGTTAACCCTAAATAAATTACACTTGCAACATTTTTTTTTTCTGAGGCTGTGTTCTAGTTGGGTCAAATTTGATGTGGACAATTAGTTCTGTACAGCTAAGTGGCTTCTTACAATGGAGTATTACCTTGTCTGAGTTTCCTTGATTCTGTTCAGCACAAACTGAGATTAACTTTCTCAAAGGCTACCCTCACATACTGTTCAAACACCTATCATATTGTTGTTATGATGGTGGTTTGCTTCCCTAGAAGAGTATTTTGGAGGAAAAGCAGGTTTGAGAGTGGGAGAGAAGTTTCCTTGGATATAAGGGCTTTTGCTGTATTGGAACTACATGTGTGATAGGGCATGAAAAAGAATGAGTCCAGGGAACCAACAAACAAATGTAAATTTTCTTCCAGAATTACTCCTGAATCCAGGGTCTGGGGTGAAGAGTGTCTTGTTAAACCTAACTATGACTGAGAAAATTGACTTTAGCAATTCCATGTGCAATAAGAAGCATTTTTCAGTTAAATCATTCATTGGCTTTACCCCAAAGTAATGCTTTTTAACTTACATAATGATTTTTTTTTTTTTTTTTTTTTTTTTGCGGTACGCGGGCCTCTCACTGTTGTGGCCTCTCCCGTTTTGGAGCACAGGCTCCGGACGCGCAGGCTCAGCGGCCATGGCTCACGGGCCCAGCCGCTCTGCAGCATGCGGAACCCTCCCGGACCGGGGCACGAACCCGTGTCCCCTGCATCGGCAGGCGGACTCTCAACCACTGCGCCACCAGGGAAGCCCCATAATGATTTTTTAAACAGGTGTGTGTATACCACCTTCAATATATTATTCATTAATACTCTAATTTTTTTAATGGAAATGTTATTTATCATTTGCTAGTCACAAAACCAGCAGAGAAGTATCTCTTTGAGGTATATTACTTATTTTTAGAAGAGCTCTCATCTTTTTTAGCTGAAAGTACCATCCATGCTATATACCAGCAGACATTGTCAATACTACACCAAATACCCATGGTTGGCATACAGCTTGGTCTTACCATGGTTTATTAACATGGTGCTTTATAACAATTCATTCTAATAAAGTTCATTCATGAGTATCCTTCCAATTCTCTCAATATCTGAAAGATAGGATTGTTTTACCTGAGAACTTTCTTTCCAAATGACATCTGTATGTTTTGAAAGATTATACCTATCCTAGGAGACTTCAGATATTGAGCACATTTCAAACTAGAAAAAAAAAGTGCTACCAAATTCGTTCAGCAATATTTGGAAAGAAATAAAAGCTGCTTCTGTATATGAGTTATTGTATTATCAACATTCTGGATATGAATGCCATGTAATTTTTTCCCCTCTGGATTGTTGCTGTCGTTGTCTTTGCTTTCCTAGTCCCTGTGTATTCTTGCTCTGCTTTCGAGTAGAAGGGAAGTTTCTGAGTAATCATTTGCAACTGTTGCTCAGTGTTCTTCCTGGTTTAGTCTATAAATTAAATATTTAATAACAGCAATCCTACTGTTCTTTCCGTACTTTCTGCTGGTTCTCTCCCACTCCTCCTCCTCTCTCAGTCTCTTATTCTGTCCCCCACACTACCACAACCGTGTTAGTATAATGGATGGATTCTCTGGAGTCTATTGAAATTGTAAGTGAATAAACCCAGTTCTCCTATTCAATAGGTAATGTTTTTCCTCTTTCAAGCTTTTTCTGCTGTGATATGCCCTTTCCAGTGCCCTGACTTGTCAGTAAATGCAGTTTAGGACATGATGGCATGATTAGATTTAACTAAACTCAGATCGCTCACCGTTTCTGACAGACTGGGCTCAAGCCAATTTCCCTCCCTATCCTTTCCTTGAAAATGTGTGTTTCTTTGCTAACTTAGTTCAATACCATGCTAATGTTTAGAAATGGCTTCATAATCCTGTTACCTGTATTTCCCATTTCCTAATGAAAACGGGATAGTAAAGAATTAGAAGAGAAAGGCCAGCATTTGAAGCATGAATTAAACCCAATGAGTGTTGGAATATACTTATTATTCCTTCTGAAAACATCTCATTTGTTGTTTTGTCTGTCTCAGAAAAAATTTTGAACATGCCAACCAACTCACATTTTGAATTTGGGATTGCATTCAGAAATATCATTTGAAAATGAATTTTTGAACAGGCACATGACCATGATAGCCAAAAGTCAGAGGCTGTTTTCAAATGGATACATTTCAAATGGGACCCTTTCCAAAATGTTTCTCTTCAGTTGTCATTTGCTTCATTCTTATATGTTTGAAGATTTCATCTTACTATTAATCTCCAAAAGTCTAATTTATTTCAGTGATAGAATGTTCTTAGCATATTTTATATTCATTATAAGGTGTGTCTCTGACGTTGTTTTATTTGGGAGATTTTATTTTGGTTACTTCTGTTGAATTTGAATATCAGTTTTAGAGAAGAGAGCTTCCTTTGTATTGACGTCTTGGTAGACTTAGTAAAGGGGCTTCTGAAAAGTGGATTGTTTTGGGGAAAAGGAAACTCTGCACTTGTAACAGACTTTGGATACACATGTTTAAGCCAGTTTCTTAATGAAGACCAAATGGTCTGTATCATTTTATGATTTTCAAAGAAAAGAGTATGACTTTGCCACTTTGAGTAATGTCAGAAAGAGATTAACGAAATTATACTTTGGACAGTTAGGCCTAAACACTGGGTCCTAATTCCTTTATGTTCCTAATCACCTGTGTGACCTTGGGAAATTACTTAACCTCTCTGTAACTTGGTGTCCTTCTCTTTAAAATGAAGAGTTTAGGTCTTGACTTAGATTCAATGCTATGATTCCCTGTGGTGAAGGCTGCCATGCTCTGTGGGCATGGAAGAACATAGTCTATTGAGGCTAAAAGTAGTTAATCTGGATTGAACATTAAACTGGAAGGACTAGAACAGTCAGAGTTTAGATCATAAAGGGCGTTGTCTGCTAAGCCAAGGCAGTTGACAATGATCCTGAAAACGAGGGAGGGCCATTAAGGGGCTCTTAGCAGAGAAGTGGTTGCTAGATTCAGCTATTAATTAAATAGATTGCTTTGGCTGTAGTGTCTAGAGTGGATGGGAGATGGTAGGATTGGAAGCTGAGAGATTAAATTAGAGGCCTGAAGAGTTCATGAGGACCAGGGCTAAGGCAAAAGTAATGAAGGTAAAATAAATAGGGACTTGTTAAATCGATTAGTTGTGGTGGAAGAAAGAATTTAGGATACCTTCAGATATCCTACTTTACTGTCTGATGGTCCCAGTGGTGGTGGTTCCAGTGTCTGAGAATAAAGGTCCTGAGAAGGAAAGATAGAACTTCTTGATTGGTGGTTCTTTGGTGAGCTAGAAAGGGTATGCCAGTTACTAATTCTAGTGGGACTGAGACAAAAGTAAGGAATGTAACTTCATGTCATTGATGAGTAAGAGCCCCACTGGATGCCTGATAGCAGAACTCTTTGATTAAATAATATACAATCAGAAATATCACTTCTAGTTTTCTTAGATTGTTTTTTTTTGCTCCTATAAAAACAATGCATAGTAAATTCCCAGTTTTTTGAAATCCAGTCAAAAAGCTCAGAGTTTCATTTCATTTTTTTCCCTCCTTTCCCTCTTTTATGTTATTATGCAAAGAGGGATAAATGAAGGTGAACTGGGTATGACACAAGAGAAATAATTGAAAGAGCAGTGATCAAGTTAGGCTACCAGATCACAAATACTACCCAAGTACCAATGTTTTCTACTCCTGTAATTTCATGTCATGGTAACCAATGTCCATTGTATTGTCCCTGAAGTGTAGCAAGATCCTGATGACAAAATAAGTTGGGTCTGTCTTCTACAGTTGATGCCAGGCATTCCAGAAACTGACTTCCCTTTGCTGTTCTCAAACTCTTAGAAAGCAATTATGTTGAGATTCATTTCAATTTGTGTGTTAAATTTATTACTTTTAATGTCTTCTTTTCACATCTGAAATTCTGAATCTTTACATGGCAGGTAGAATAATATTAATACACCAGAGCTTTTCCTTAGCCAGGACAAGGCACTCCTAAACCCATGCTGGTGAGTAGCCGTTAAGTTTCCACAGGAAGAGAGGAAACATACTCCTATTATATCTAGACATGTTCATGAATGGTGGTAAGTGAGGTCAGGGAACTTGTTATGGACCAATTCCACTAAGCACCTTAAAGATGGGAAACTTGAAGAATAAATTGCTTTTAGGAGAATGCAGTGTGTGGTTAGGCAAATTTTAAGGGCTACTAATAAAGAAACTTCTGTCTTTCCATCTCAGCATGCCAGCCTCAGCTTCCCTTTAAGAAAATAAGAAAAAGAAAAGAAAATGTGCCCAAACTAAAACCCAGGAGAGACAAAATCTGTCTGGTGTGTTTCAAGTGGTGGCTTCAACTCAGACTGCTGAACAGTGACCATGTGATTTGCCTTTGTGTGAAGTGTTCCTCAGGCAGCCTGAAGGAAATTCCTGAGGCAACTAGAAACCTGTCTCTCTGGAGAGCTCTGTCTTCTGATGCCCACTATTGTGGAGTAAAGAATGAAAGTGTATGGTCACTGCAGAATGAGGAAGGGCATAGCTGGGATGTCCAAGCTCAGGACCATCTGGTTCTGGGATGACTTGTGGAGTCACAGTAAAATGGGACAAGGTCTGTGTCAAGGAAAAGGGTTCTGCCTTCCCTGTAGATGACTTCCTACAGGGGGCAGGTGGGGAGGCATGGGGGAGGGGGCGGGAACACTGCCTCTCAAGCAATGGCTCTACATCCTCCCCCTCTCTCAGTCTGTTGGTATAATCTCAACTGGCTCCAAGCTCATCGGCGGACAACTAGATCATATCCTTTCTCCATTTCCATTAGCTAACATGAAAAAGAGTTTTAAAGACTGTGGCTCACAAAAAGTATTCAGTAAATGTTTATTGAAAAATAAATGAGTGAAGGAACATGTAAATGATACGTGATATGCTAAGAATGCTTAGGAATCACTTGGGGAGCTTGTGAGAAAAGCAGATATTCATGTCCACCCCTTGGGGGTGCTGACTCAGTAGGTAGGTTGTGGGCCCAGGAATTTTCATTTTAACAAGCTCTCGTAGTGATTCTGGTATGAACACCCCTTAGAAGGACCGCACACTGAGAAAAACTGCCGTAGATTCAACTGAGCTGGAGGGAAACTCAATTAAATGCCCTCTCTCTTTTGCTGGCATCTGGGCATAACAGATTATGTGTTAGTTAACAGTGGGAGCAAAGGGTTTTAAGTGAACAGTTCACAGGTTTTCAAAATTTTTAATCATGAAAGATCATTTATATAGAGAAGTAATTGAGTTCAGCTGCCCCGTCTTGGTTTGTAGATGACATAACATCATCAAGTGAAGGAATGTTTGTCCCTATTCTTTTTCTTTTTCATTTATCTATTTGAGATTTCTCTGTGTATTATTTTCATGATGTTCTTCAGGCACATGACATTCAATTCTAGATTTTTCTATCCTACTGAATTTATATAGAGATATGATTGTGAGCCAGAGCGCCCAGAGGTAGTGTCCATCGTCAAGATTCCGGAGCATCCTGCTTATGCCCCCTTTAAACTTCCCTGTGATGGTACTTGGAATTGCAGTGGTCACTCCGTGCATATCCCTTAGATTCCAGTAGTCTGTGATAATACCAGCTGAGCAGTGGTCAGTTAACTTCGGGACCAAGGCCAAAGCAGCCATAACTGATGGCTACATTAGTAGAGATAATACCCCCACCCCTGCCCGCTGTCTGCTCTACCCTACATCCTTCTAAAACTAAGGAAGAGATTCTGGACAGGGAGGGTGAGGAATAGAACATCCAGGGCTTTCATTTGAAAAAGCATGGTCAAACTTAAAATTAATTTTATGTTTGAATTTTTTAAATGATGCCTGGTATTAAATATTAAATGTGGAAAATTGAGCTGAACAAAATTTTCTCGGCTCCTGAGCATATGAGAAAGATACAATGGTATAATTGCTTGGGTAAGGTGGGGGCAGGTACCTCTAAGAGGGAGATATTTAATTTTTACATTTGTCTCACATAAAATTTATGTTTAAAGCATTTGGGAATTTTGTTCCAGCCATTGACTCTTCTCTACTTCCATTTTCAGAGGCACATGCATAGAAGTTTGCAGTTTAGGGATAGCATTGATAACTTTTGCTTCTTTTCCCCCAAATAATTAAAGAATTTCAAAGTTTAATATATAGAGAGACAGACAGATAGGTGATAGTTAGATGATAGATAAGTGATAGACAAATAGAAAGATAGATAGATAGATGGAAGGAAGGAAGGAAGGAAGGAAGGAGTGTTTCTCAAAGTGTGGTCTAAGACTGCCTGTTGTAAGTCTGACTGAGTCTTAACTTCTTCCCTAATCATTCAGCCATTGCTGAAATAAGCAAGCTCCCTCACACCTGCTCCTTTTCCTCTGTTTTCTCCCAATTGCTAGAATCACCCATTCACCAGGTTGCCCAAACTGGAAAACTTGGGCTTATGCCTTTTGCTTTGTTTGCTCTCATCCATTACATAATCAGCCACAGCTCTGCCACGTTTTCTCATAAATATGTCTCTGATCCACCCGCTTCTGTCTATTCCTAGTTCCCAAGACCAGTCTCTTTCTCTTGGGCCCAAAATACTACAGCTGTCTACTTCAAATTGATCCTTTCCACAGCCACCAGAATGGTCCACTTAAAATGCAGGTAAGACCAGGATACTGCCATGTTTGACATTTCTTGTAGAATAAAATCCTAAGCTCCTTGGATTGATATATAAGACCCTCTGTGATCTGTCCTCTGCTTACTTCTCTGCCTTTATACTTTGTTTTTCCCTTTCTCATATCATGAAATTCCTTTTAGCTGGGCTTTTTGCACAAGCTATTTCCATTGCCTGGAAAATCTGAACCACATCTTCTCCTACCTGACTCCTGCCCATATTTTAATACTCAACTCAAGTGAGTTGGATGAGTTCAAGAAAAATTTCCTGAATCTCTAAAGCCAGATTAGGCTCTTCTTTTATTCATAAAAAAATTCATAAAAATCAGTGGGTATTTCTGTCTTTGCTTTTAGCATGTTGTAGCATTATTAGCTCTTTCACCTCATTCTGAAGAGCTTCTTAAAATTAGGAACCATATCTTAGACAATTTCCTGTGTACATCATTTAGCAGAGAGCACAGGATAATTGGGGTGCTAGATGAATAGGTAAATGTTAGAGAGCATGCATAACTGTGCTCTTGATGCAGTGCTCTGAAGCCACTGCTTAGAAGAACCAAATGGTTTTATAGGGTCTTGGCATTTTTGTCTAATTAAAGGATGCTTTGAGCTTGAGTTGATATACTTCATATGTTCCCCGAATTGGAAGATTAGTTAGGGAATTGAACTAATAATTATTACTCAGTAAAAGTGATGCAGATAAAATATGTACTCAAGGAAGAAACTGTAAGTGGGTAGCGCCAGATGTCTGCTTTGAAAATATTTACTGAAAGTGAAAGTGAGAGATTGAAATTACTTCATCTATTGCTTAATTTAGTGATCTAAGAGACTTTAATATGTTACTTTCAATAATGTTGGCTGGGTTACACTGTGAATTAGAGAAAGTACTATTAGAAGAAAAACTACACTGTTAAACTCAGGCTATTCTTGCTTTAATCTTTAAATATGCCATTGGCTAATGTCTAGAGATAATTATGTACATAATTATATTGAAGTATTTTGTCATTTTCATTTAAAGGCAAATGTGGCTTAGGATTTGTTTTTCTGTTAGCATTAGGTTATTCAACTGTATCAGGTATCATGGATAGAAATATTTTATTATATCAGGTATCACGGATAGCTGGTATAAAATAGAAGTTTTAGTTTATCCCATTGTTACAACCAAAAATGTCTGCACACATGGTCAAATCTCCTTTTGGAGGCAAAATCATCCCCAGTTGAGAAGCGCTGCTTTTAAACATTTCCTCTTAAAGATGGAGGGTAGGTAATTGATTACACTGGAAACCCAACAGATACATCCTAGTGATGTAAAAGGGATGCTTTAACTTTAGACACACTTCCTTTTTCATTTTATAAAACACTGAAATTTACATTTACATTTACATCCCAATTTACATTTGGGAAATTAGCTGGTCAAGTTCTAGTCACTAAACACAGAAAGGCTAAGGGATTATTTTCTCATCTTATTGTCAGTCATCTCTTGTAAGAAAGTTGAATGTGGCCAGTTTGTCTGAAAGTGTTTGAATTTCCATATATTACTGCTTTATGAATTACAAGCAGATCAATCAATTGATTGATGTGTTAAGCAAAATATTTAATTTTTACCATTATTTTATTCTACAGTAACGTCTACTTAGAACTATTTAAGAATAATACAATATAAAATTCATTTCAATGAATAAATGAAGAAAATATTTTACTTCATCAAGATGAATTTTTTGTATAATGTTAGCTTATGTGAGCAAAGATTCTGAGATAAACCTAGTAATTAGCACAAGGAGGCTACATAAGTTAAGGATGAGTATAATTAAAGCTAACTTTTAACCATTAAATTGAGCATGATCACATGGACAGAAATACTAGGTTTTAGCCCTAATTCTGATTAATTAATATCCTAGCTGAGTTACCTAGAGTAAATAGTTTTATCTTTAGTTTTCTCCTCTATAGAATGACAGGATTGGGTTAGATAAGGGTTGGCAAACTTTTTCTATAAAAGGCCAGATGGTGAAGTGGCTTTGTGGGTCATGGATCCTGTCTGTCACAACTGTTCAGCTTTGCCATTGTAGTTTGAGAAAGCAGCCACCTACAATACATAACAAATGAATGTAGTTGTGTTCCAGCTAAACTTACTTACGAACACTGTGCTATGGTCTGAGTGTTCATGTGCTGAAGGTCCATATATTGAAATCCTAACCCCAAAGGGGATGGTATAAGTAGGTGGGGCATTCGGGAGGTACTTCAGTCATGAGTGTGGAAACCTTATGAATGGTATTGGTGCCTTGTAAAAGAGGCTCCAGAGAGCTCGCTATCCCCTTCCAGCAAAGAGAAGTCTGTGCCCTAGAAGAGGGCCCTACCCTGACCACGGTAGAACCCTGATCTTGAGCTTCCAGCCTCCAGAATTGTGGGCAATAAATTTATGCTGTTTATAACCTGCCCAGTCTGTGGTATTTTGTTATAACAGCCTGAACAGACTAAGACAGATTGAAATTTGAATTTCATGTAATTGTCACATGTCATGAAATATTATTCTTATTTTGATTTTTTCAACCAGTTTTAAATGTAAAAACTATTGTTAGTTTATTGGTTATACACAAACAGAGGGCAGGTGGTAGTTGGCCTGTGGAGTGCAGTTTACCAATCATGAGATGATTGTTAAGTTCCCTTATAGCTCTAATATTCTTGGATTAATTCATAATAATAGAAAGCCATTTCATGCTCCTATTTATTTTAAAATTAGTTTGATATTTGAAAGAGCTGAGAGTAAATCATTTATTATAATAATGTTATCTCATGCTCACTGGAGAGCGGTGTGGAGTAGACTTACTGTCTCGTGATGTAGCTCACATTTTGTAAATGTTAGTAGGGAATGCTTGTTTTCTATCTCCAGCAATCTGAATGTCTCTGTCCTTCAGAAGATGTCATTATTCACAAACTATTTTGAAAGGTACAGAGACTACAAGTGAAATGATATTAAAACAACATTAAAAAGTCCTTTTCAGTTTACAGAGTTCTTTACTTTACATCAAACAAACTGAACTTCATAGCAACCCTGTGACACAAGTATAGAAAACACGGCTATCCCTCTTTCGAGCTGAAGAATTGACCCACCTAGGTTACCCACATCATTGGACTTTGCTGTTCCCGAGCTCAGAATTCCCTCTGTTGCGCGCTTCTTACATCTGCCCCATCCCCACCACCTTCACTCTCTGTGCATCTGAAACCCAGCTAGATGATAGCGTTACTTGTGCATTGGTAATACACACAAGCGGATCATTTGGGTACTTGCTACCAAAATAATTAAATGGCATATTCTCAAAATGATCATTGACAAAATAGGAAAACTTCTCCAAATTTTAATTTCCTTAATTATAAATTAAATAAAAATATTGCTTTATGTTCATAAATTAATATGTTTGGTGTTGGCATACTCTATAGCCAGTATTCAGTTAATATGAGTTCCTCCCTTCCAGCCTAATAAAACAGAAATGGTGCAGTGCAAATGAACAAAATACAAGATGTCTTTTGTAATAATTTGGGTTTAGGTAATACATACTATTCAAATGCAGCTAATTACACTTTGTAGTTATTGTAGGTTGTATTAGTTAGGGTTCTCCAAAGAAACAGAAGCGTGTGTGTGTGTGTGTGTGTGTGTGTGAATAAAAAGATTTATTTTAAGGAATTTGCTTACATGATTGTGGAAGCTTGGCAAGTCCAAAATCTGATGATGGACACTGGCAGGCTGGAGACTCAGGAAAGGCCTGCAGTTTTAGTCCAAAGGCAGTCTTCTGTAGAACCAGGAATCACTGATGTTGCCGATGATTTTCAAAGTCAGTCTTTTGGAGAATTCCGTCCTGTTTGGGGGAGGGTCAGCCTTTTGTTCTATTCAGGCCTTCAACCAACTACATGAAGCCCACTCACATTATGGGGGGCAATCTGCTTTACTCAAATAGCACTGATTTAAATGTAAGTCTCAGCCAAACACACCCTTACAGAAATATCCACAATAATGTTCGGCCAAATATCAGAGCACGGTGGCCTAGACAAGTTGACACATAAAATTGGCCATTGCATAGATCACTGTTACAGTTAAAGTTATTATTTTAGATGTAACAACATGAGCTTGAACTGTGAAGGTCCATTTATATGTGGATTTTTTTTTCAGTAAATATGTACTGCAGTACTACATGATCTGAGGTTGGTTGAATTCAAAGATGTGGAACTGTGGATATAGACGGCTGGCTTTAAAGTTACTTGCGGATTTTCAACTGTGTGGAGAGTCATTGCCCCTAACTTCTGTATTATTGTTCAAGGGTCAACTGTACTTTGCTTGCAAATAACAGAAATCCACTCATGCTAACTTAAATAAAGATTTTCTTCTAAGGCTAATCTCTGGGATATCTAGCAACTGGAATGGAAATACATCCAGACAACACAGGGACCCAAGCTTCACTGTGATGGGGCCCTAGAATCTCTCATTTTGGCTTCTCTTAGCCCATCTATTCTGTATTCCCATTTTTCTTTGTAGGCTAGCTTCCTCTATCACTCTATATTTCTCTCATACTTGCCACAGTGTGCAGTTCTATATGATCTTGCTGTTGCATTCCTTACATCTTACCAATTTGTCTCTCCCATTCTCCTAAGGAATCTCCCTGTCTCAGGTTTGGTCAGATATCCATCCTTGCCTACATATCTTTGGTCAAGGAAATTGAATCACCTGATATAAATATGGCCACCTAGACACATTCTTCTAGTAGGTGATGTGGGCAGGGGCAGATTCTCTTAGCAAGGATATAGGCACAACGCTTCACTAATTCAATTAGCATGAATCCCCTACACACACAATAGCTTAATGTTTCTGGAAGTCATCCAGGCCCAAAAGTTACAGCAAGTAATCCAAAACTAAAATTTCATTCTGCAAGTGCAGATAAACAGTCTGCACCTTTTCACTAATATGTAACAGGAGGAAATGGATTCCAATTATAGAACCTGATTTTATGTGTACTATAAAGACAATATTTCTGAGGAAGGGGGTTAGAGAACCAGGGAAAATAGTAGGCTCTCCTCCATTAGAATCAAGAAGAAATGCTTTTTAGAGTCCACTACAAGATGGCATGATGGGCTCCAATGTCCCTTAAATGCCTCCTTGAGTTCTCCCATTTTTTCATGGTTTCACCACTGCTGAAAGGTCCTATGGAGCTTTTAATGGGGTTTGTCAGCTCTTCTCACTGAATGAAATTGCACCATCCCAAATGTATATCCCTGAGAAAAGCAAAATAGCACATTGTTTAGAAGTAGTAACGTGATGGTGAACTAAATATGAGAAAAGTTTTATGTTTTTAAAAAATTAACCATGCTAAAGGAATTCAGTCTGAGAGATTAGTGTTTTAATCAGGATATTCCTATTTTCCTCAGTGTTCATTTGAAGGGGAAAAGTTCATAGATTTTTAATGCTGTCAAAGTGAGTATTGTTTTGTTTCTAGGTGTACAGCAAGCAATTCACAAATCAAAACAGGAATATAAAATTAGCTTTTCTCCCCATTCATTTATTCATTCTTCACACTCTTATTCATTCTACAATTATCTATTGCTATGTGTCAGAAATGCGCAAAGGTATTAGAAATTCAGAGATGAAGAATAATAGGCTCCCCATCAAAAGGAGGTAAAATGAAGTTAGGGAGACAGACAAGCAAATTGGAAGGGATACTGTGGTTTGATAATTGGTGAACATAGATAAGGGGCACCAAATAATAGCCTGGAAGGTACTAGAAAAGGTAACTCCTGAACTGAATATTGAAAGAGATACCTATGGGAAGTTAGGTGGAAAGAATATTCCAGATAAATAGAGTGGCATGTACAAAGGCAAGGCGATCCTGGAGAGTATACCCCATGGAGAGCACTCTCATGAGGGAAGCTGAAGTATCAAGTGTAAAGGGATTGTCATGGAGAGAAATGGGTCAAAAAGAGTGCCATGTAGCTAAGGGACTACTTCTGGTGGTGGGTGTGGGGTGTATTTATATTGCTCTGGCGTGTACAGCTCGTACTCACTTGACAGTCTGCCCAGTTTAGGCTGCTCACATTGAAGTGCAAGCTGCCACCTCCTCACCCTCTGCCTCAGAGAAGCTCTGTAGATAGTACCACTGCCCCCAGCTGCACAAATGCAGAGGCGAACTCAGATTCATTAATCATTAAATGTAGGAATTGTTCAGCAGCTGCAGGATGCTCTATTAAGAGTGTTACACTGTAGGAGAGCTCTTCATTTTTCTTCTCCTTCTTCCTTTTTTTTTGTGCCCCTGGCAAACTCACTTTGCCTCATCATGGAGAAATGTTTTGTCCTGTTTTATACATGCTAAAATGTCTTCATCCAGAGTGATAATGGCCTTATGAAAATTATAGTAAACAAAAGCTATGACACAGAACATCTTTCTTTTGCTCTGGACAGCTATAAAATGTTAGGCACAGGGGATAATGAGCTTGATGTGTAGTTGTCAATAATGGCATATCACTGAGTAGAGGGAGTAGGTGTGCCTTCAGATGTGTCCCCATTTAGCAAACAGGTGAACTCTGGACATCAAGACTGTTTAAATCTGAACTGACTTCTCTGGGATTTCAGTCATCCTCCATCATCCTGTAAAAGACTCTACCAGGTGAACTACTCAAGTGAACAGTTAAACATCATCAAGAAGACTTTCTAAAGTTGAGGTAAACTTACATCCAGTAAAATTCATGAGTTTTCATTCTAAGCTCAATAATTTTTTGGAAATGTAATCACCTGTATGAGCACTACCCTTATCAAGGCATATTAGTTTACATCACTCTAAAGAGTTCTTGGTGCTCTTTCCCAGTTAATACCATTACAACCAGCACTACCCAAGGTAACCACTGTCAAGGTTTTATCATTCTATATTAGTTTTGCCTGACTTAGAATTTTGCATAAGTGGAATCATACAGTGTGTACTCTTGTGTCTGCTTTCTTCCACTCAACATAGTGTTTCTGAGATTCATCTATTTTGTTTTGTCTGTCATTCTGTGTAATATCACATTGTATGAAAACTATAACTGGTTTATCCTTTTTCTTGTTAATGGACACTTGGGTTCTTTCCCACTTTGAGTTCCTATGGATAAAGATGCTGTAAACATTCTTGTGAACCTATGCACTCATTTGTGTTGGCTATATACTAAGATTGGAGTTGCTGGGTTATAGCGTAGGCATATATTTGACCTTAGTAGAAACTGCCAAAGAGTTTTTCAAAATGGCCATACCATTTTATACTCCCTTTTACACAATATATGGGAGTTTCAGTTGCTGCATATTCTCACCAAAATTAGCATTGTCTGTCTTTCTTTTAAGTTTAGCCATTCTGTTGGGTGTATAGTTGTATCTTACTGCATCATAGTTTTCATCTCCCTGCTGAGTAATGTGATGTTAAATTTCACATGTAAACATATTAAAAAAATAATAACAATAGCAAAAAACATATGGATAAACCTAGGGAAAGGAGAGGAAAATTAATTTTTATTGAGTTATTGTGGCTAGAAACCATGATGCATGATTTATATCTTGTCATTTAATCTTTAATGAGGTATTATTATCTCCAGTTTTCAGGCAAGGAATTTATGATTAAAAGACATTAAATAAAGCAGGGATAGTTATAATATTAATTACTTTGCAATGTAGTTGGAAGAAATAAATGAATCATACACATTATACACATTGTGTTGTATACTCTCAAGTATTGAGAATAGTGCTTGGCATATGAGAGGCACTCAGTATGTTTTTGCTGTTTTGAAACATAGTGCTACAAATTGTAAATAACAACCAATTAGTTTGTGGTTTTTAAGGAAAGTCAGGATGTGGTAGGCTATAGATCTACCCATCTGAAGTCAACATGAGGAAGTTTCATACAGTGTTGGCTGTGCCACTAGGGATGTCTCAGAATTAGTAGTGATGGTCACCCTTGAAGAGTTGCTAAATGGGTCTGATTATTCTGAGCTATAGTTATTCCACGCAGCTTGGTTTGGATGGAGAGTGTCCACGTTTCAGGAAGAGGGCATAGGATGTCATTAGTTGAGTGATGTAGTCACTGCTTCCACCAAACTTGTCAGGTGCCTCCTACACATCAGATGTCATACTGAGTGCTGGAAATACAAACTTGTATAGTGATTATAGTTACATTTCATGGAGCTGAAGAGAAGAAAAGACTATCTTTCTGAGTGTACTCTATTTTCCCAGCCCATCACATCTAGTTCCTTAATCAGTTACATTTAGACCATGTCAGGTGCTTTTGAAGACTTAACAGCTTCCAGGACTCTGCAGTTAGAAAGATCTTTGTGTTTGGGGCAGGCTTTTGTTTTTGGTTTTGTTTTTAGTTTGTTTTGAGGTCCCTGTAAATAAATATCAAAGATTACAGTGACACAAATGACTGTGCCAGAATTTCATAATTTTTTATTCAACTTTGACTTCTGAAATCTCACTTTATTTGGAAGCCTTCTCAAATAACCATATTTTGACCTCAGCAGCTTGAAAGACTAGTTTTCATACGATGCTCAGGTGATAAGAGAGAAGATACTCAGCAGTTTGTTCTAAGGTTCCTATTTCACTTTTTCTTTTTAGTAATTCTCATTTTGTAATAAAATTTAATAGAGGTATTTACATTGGTTACAATCAAGATTCAATGGAAAAAATAATACAAGTGTTTGAGAAAACTTCAAACAGTGCAATTCAGCATGTGATTTATTAGGGATAGATATTTTTAAATGACCAAAGCTGTTATCCTCTTTACATACTTACATTCTTCTTACATCAAAGAGGATTTGAGGTAATAATATCTTTGCTTAAAACTAAAATCTTCTTTGGCTAGTTTTAAATTTTTTTTAGTTATACCTCAGAATTCTGTTAAAACACAAATATTGGGAGGGGGAGAAATGTCCTAGTTTGTCAGAAGGGGCAAAGCATATGTGCTGTTCTCATAATTTCAAGTCAATTCAGTAAATATTGTTGAGCATTTCCTATGTTCCATGCTCCATGCTAAGTGTAAGCAATATGAAGATGAAAATGACATACTCTATACATTCTAGGATCTGAACAACTTATGGGAGAAATCCACATGAACAATTAACCATAATGCTTTCTAATAAAAAATATAATAGAAAAATGTTCCATGTATTAAAAGAGAACACTGTGCAAAATAACTAATTTTTCCTGAAGAAAAAGCCATCAAAAATGGGTTATATTGGGCTCATATGAATCTTAAAAGTTGATTTCAACATCTTTTAAGGAGGGCAAGGACATTCCGGGTGGAGAAAATAATATATGGAAAAGCATCGTGGTGTGAGTGAGCATGGCATGTGTGGTGATTTGAAGTTGATCAGTGTAGCTGAGCAAAGTGGGCTGGAGGGAAAAGGAGGCATTGCAGAAGGAACTAGGGCAGGAAATGAGAAGGTATTCATGTGCGGTGTTCAGTAGCTTGGATTTTACATCTGAACTTGTTTCTAAAATGTTCTTAGGGGAAAATGTATTCAACAAATATTCACAGAAATCAGCTGTGTGGCAGAGTCTGAACTAGGCACTAGGAATACAGTAATGAATAAAAATTATTTCCCAGCGCTGAGAAATCCGAAGTAGAGCTAGACCGGCATAGAAGTAATGTGGTTGACTCAAGGATAGGTGGTTCTCTTACCTCATGGGATGAGAGTTGGGAGCAGAAGGGAAGGTGCTTGTTTTGCTTTACCTTTGAAAGGACACATTCCACTCACTACCAAGACAAAAATGTTCAGGTTATGAACCAAAAGCTTAATAAATCAGTAATGTCATTTCTGATTTTGCTTTGGCATGGAGGGGATGCTTGAAATACATTTGAAAAGAAAAATTTATACTAGAACTCCACTTTCACAGATTTTGGCTCAAAACACACACATATCCCCCTAAAAAGAAAGCTGGAGTCTTGATTTAATTGCTTCTTATGAAAGGCCCAGAGAGAAAGCTGTTGGGCTTCACAGGCTTTTAACCAGTTTTGTTATCAATAATACAAGAGATGGGTGCTTAAATGTGCCTTTCTCACAGGGGAAATGCTGCCACAGGAGCTAGTGACCTAAATTGTCTTTGAACATCAAACTTCCTAAAGTGAAGAGGACACATCTACCCTTTGGATATTAAACTAGTCACTAAACTGGGTCAGAATGCCTGCAGAGAGTGCATTTACAGTCTTCTCTCTCTCATAGAAAGTAATGTTTTGGGCCTTCATTACCGTGAAGAAAATAATTGTATTTCCTATACAAATTGCTTTTGATGGAACAAGTGTTTTACAATATTCATCTTTGACAGTATAGCCCTGCACCAATGTTTAGATTTTCTTAACTGAGTTTGAACTAATTCCTTGGGAATTACTTATCCCTTGCTACCTGTGTTCTCCACTTTTCTCCTCTATATCTGTCTCAGTTACACATACACACACAATTCAGCCCTCCCTTCAGACATTAGAAACAGTCTTAGCAATTGTTTGAGACTGCTTCAGCAGTTTTCTTACATCAGCACCCTTGGAAGAAGGATGTCAGTGAGGACTAAGAAAAGACGCTTGGGTTGAGCGATTTGGAGGGTTCAGGGTGACTCAGTCAGAATCTATGGCAGGGTGTTCAAGGAGCAAAATACCCACAACCATCTCAAGAGCAGAGACCATACCTTGTTCATGTTTCATTGCACAACACCTACACTGAAGTCACAGATGCTTGTATGTTTCCTGAATGGATTAGTAAATGAACAAGTGGGAAGTAGAGGCAGTGGGTATACTACTTCAAGAAGATAAGCAGTGGAGGAGAGGAAACACATTGAGTTGGCTTCAGGTGGTTACATGGTCCCAAAAGAAAGGTATATTTAGCTTTTAGAAACATGACATAAAGCAAGAAAAGAAAAGATTTAGAATTCAAGCATGATTTAAGAAGAAAAGACGAGTCGGTATCAGAGGCCAGGAGTTTTCCTTGGAGCTGAGAAGTCTTAACAGTGGACACACAATAAATATTTGTTGAATAAATCAATGGGTGAGTAAAGACACTTCATCTTCTAAGACATAAAAAAGGATTGGCTCAAGGTACAAAAATTTTGATGGAGAATAAAAGGAAGTTGGAAACTCTTAAAAGATCTAATCATCTAAGATAATTGTAGTAAAGATTTAGGAAATGATCGCTGTGTGCCAGGTGTCATGTTATGTACTTTACATATATTATTTCATTTAATCCTTACTCATAAGCCTACACTGTGCATAGTGGGGGGTAGTATTTTGGTCATTTGTAGTTAAGGAAACAAAACTTAACCTTATAGTGATCTGGACATAGGGAACAGTTGTAGCTGAACTAGGACTTGAACTTTGGGACTCTGCCTCCAGAGGTCACTGCTTCCTGATGGTAAGGGAGTGAAGCTGGAGTCTTGAATATCCTTTGCTTTTAATTTTCCAGTGGTTTCTTATTTTCTTACGCTTATGTGGATCTTGCTCTATGGATTATATATTCATTAAGCATGAAGACTTGAATATGAATTTCCTTCAAATTCAAGATTTGAATTTCCTTCAGTGGCTAGCAAAATGCTTGGATTCTTGTAGTCAGTTGGCTGCTTGTTAACTGATGTGTTAATCAAAGAAGTTAAATCAAAGAAGTTAAAATTTAGGATATGAAACTTAGGAATTGGAAGTCAGAAAGGAATTAATTTTTATAAAACATGATGAAACATAGAAATATACCAGTCCCTTGAAGTGTGGCCAATAAGATCTGAGGCTCTGGTATGTCAGGTAACATTTCTAAAATAAAGGCACATAAAACTTCTTCCAGTGTTAAAAATAATGGACGAGACTACAGTGCACTGTCCAGCACATAATAGGCTCAATATACATCAACAGGGATGCAGGATATCATAGGCATTGCTTGGGTCCAAATCTCATCTCAGTCACTAGAAACTTTGGATAAATTACTTAATCTCTTTAAACCTCAGTTTCCTCATCTGTAAAGTAAACAGATGATACCTCGTTCCTAGGGTTGTTATTAACATTAAATAAAGTAATGCACATAAAGCACTTACTTAAGGCTTTACACATAGTAAATGTTCAATAAGTATTAATGATTACTATTTGATGTTGAATGAAGGAAAGGGAGCTTAGAGTCATAAGACAAATATAGCATGGATCTCCTGGAGTCCAGTTGCATTTTCTATCCTGGCATGTATGTAATGGGTACAGTGGGCTTGCCCCAGGCTTTTTAGGAAAGAACTCATCTAGAGGTACAGTCATACATACGCTTGGATCATTGAAAAGACCCCACACCAGAGAGGAGGGTTGGTTGTGGTATACAGCATTGTACCTACCCTGTGCATTTCAGGAGACAGGGATTATGAATTAAATATAGTGGGGAGATGGGAGAGTTCTTTTCTATAAAGTGCCTGAGATATTGGAAGTAGCAGCTAACATTGCTTTGGCTTCAGTGTCATGGCATGAGGCCTAAGGAATAGGGAACAGCACTTTCCCCCCTCAGCTGAGCAGCCCAGCCTGGTGCCTGCAGCAGCACCACTCTGACAGCTCTGGGAGAGAAGGAAGTAGGGATGCCCAGGGAGGCATGGATATCGCTTCCTGAATGGTAGGTCTGGGGGTGGTGACACTTGTGAGATGCCATCATAGGTTTCACCTGGCCACTGCAGTCTCCAGGGGAGTCCAAGACATCTTTGGATAAGACTTGAGGAGGATTAGAAATCCTTTGGGGGAGGTGGCAAGATGCCCGCGGCTGAGGAGGATGGTGGTGTTGGGGCTGAAGCCGACCGGGAATTGGAAGAGCTTCTGGAAAGTGCTCTTGATGATTTCGATAAGGCCAAACCCTCTCCAGCACCCCCTCCTACCACCACGGCCCCTGATGCTTCAGGGTCCCAGAAGAGATCGCCGGGAGACACTGCCAAAGATGCCCTCTTCGCCTCCCAAGAGAAGTTTTTCCAGGAACTGTTTGACAGCGAGCTGGCTTCCCAAGCCACTGCAGAGTTTGAGAAAGCAATGAAGGAGTTGGCTGAGGAAGAACCCCACCTGGTAGAGCAGTTCCAAAAGCTCTCAGAGGCTGCTGGGAGAGTAGGCAGTGATGCGACTTCCCAACAAGAATTCACTTCTTGCCTAAAGGAGACATTAAGTGGACTAGCCAAGAATGCCACTGACCTTCAGAACTCTGGCATGTCAGAAGAGGAGCTGACCAAGGCCATGGAAGGGCTGGGCATGGACGAAGGAGACGAGGAAGGGACCATCCTCCCCATCATGCAGAGTATCATGCAGAACCTCCTGTCCAAGGATGTGCTGTACCCGTCACTGAAGGAGATCACAGAAAAGTATCCAGAATGGTTGCAGACTCACCGAGAATCTCTACCTCCAGAGCAGTTTGAAAAATATCAGGAACAACACAGTGTCATGGGCAAAATATGTGAGCAGTTTGAGGCAGAAACCCCCACAGATAGTGAGGCCACTCAAAAGGCTCGTTTTGAGGTGGTGCTGGACCTCATGCAGCAGCTACAGGATTTGGGCCATCCTCCAAAAGAGCTTGCTGGGGAGATGCCTCCTGGCCTCAACTTTGACCTGGATGCCCTCAATCTCTCGGGCCCACCAGGTGCCAATGGCGAACAGTGTCTGATCATGTGAAACACAACATGCTTTCTTCCCTGATTTCCAGCCGTGGGGGAACGTCTGGAGTCAGCAGAACCACTGGGAGCTGAGGCAGGAGTGTCGCCTACAGGAGTGGTCTGCCCACTGCCATCTGCCATCCCACCCAAGATTGTGCCATATCAGCTGAGGCTTTCTCTCTGTACTTCTAGGAGTAAGGCCTGTTCTGCAGATCATTTCTGTGAACCCCTTCCATTGTGGTTTCTGCTGCTAGCAAAGGCCCAGCTACCTACCAGGTGAAGGAAGGTGTCCCTTTGGGGGCATGCACCTTCTTTCCTCTCCCAAAATAATGTTATACAGGGCCACACTGAGTTCACTTTTGTACCCAGGGTCTTCGTGCCTTGTCTCTACTGCCTGTCTTGGACCTGGGGAGCAGGGACAGAGTCCTAGGACTCTATATTTCTATAGTTCTCTTGGGCAGCACCTGTGGGAATGAATGGGGAGAAACTTAGCCTGGGCTGGGGGCTTAGGTCTGTCACCACACCCTCTTGCCTTCAGACTGTTCTGAATTCTCTGAAGGGAAAGTAAGTGGGGGGGCTCTTGCATCTAAAAATGCTACTCTTTCACAGTAGGTTGAAAGAGAAGCCCTGGGATTCTCCTCTCTCCAGGTACAGAGTCCTCAATTCCCTGTTCCAGCCTGAGAACTCAAGTAGCTGCCCTGTTCTTTCTATAATGCTATGTGATATGGGTGAACTCAGCCCTTGACCTTCCTTTACCCCCTGCCTCTCCTCTCATCTCTCTATTTTAAATACCTCTTTATTCCAACCCTTCTCTGAGCCCAAACTGTGACAAAGAAGGGCCCATCCTGTTTCCCCTCATCTAGTCCATCCACCACCCTCACTGGCCCCCCTATCTCCCTGGCAAACATATATAATTATAGTGTCAGGTCTAGGAAATGAATTACTGTTCTTCCCCAGATACATTTTGGCTTATTTGAAACATCTGATTCCTTTGAATCCTATTCATTGATTCAGGGAGGTAGCTTGGGAAAGGGGGGGTGGGATGCAGCCTGGGTCCTTTTTCCTGACTAATAAATATTCTGAGTGAGGGGAAAAAAAAAAAAAGAAATCCTTTGGTTGTCGTTAGAGACAGAGAACTGAGCTAAATTATATCCATACATTTACAACTTCCAGGCCATTGTGGTCAGGGGAATAGGCATTATGTAGAACTCTAGAGCTGAGAAGAATGTAACCGGTCATCTGGTTCAATTTTATCCTTTAATCTGTGGTCCAGAGAGCCTAAGTAATGTTCCCAGGATCACCTGCCATAAGAATCTGTGTAACAAAGTTTGAGTGACGGGGTATTCACCACTGCATATGTCCATTACTTACTAGCATTATGAAAAGTGTGAGTGAGCTGAATATATATGAGAGTGATTGCATTAAACCAGAAAACACCAGTATGAACAACCAGGCAGCCTGCTTGGTTTGTTTCCCCACATATATCTGCTCCTTTATCTCTCTTTAGCGGTTGCTAGCTAACTGATGATGTGAAAACAGACTTCCTTAACTCCTACACGCTAAATCAATTAGTGTTGAGTTGCCACTCGGTTCACTGAGAACTGTTGATTTCTACCCCATTGTTTTAGTTGTTGCTTTTATTCTTTTTCATTACTTTTTGGTTTGGGATTGTGTTAGTAGAGTGAGGACATCTGCATGATCCGTGGCCCTATTAAAGGGGCTAATAGGAGTTAAGTAAACATATTACAGATATTCCAGTGTTGACTACAGAGCGATCATTACACAATGAAACGCTCATGGCCTGAGCACAAATCAAAGAGGCCATGCTGGTATTGGGTGAATTTTTGCATTTTCTTTTCTTCCTCTTTATAGAAGAATGCTCATGAGAGTCCTGGATGGTTTTTTTTTTTTTTTTTTTTTTCTTTTTGCGGTATGCGGGCCTCTCACTGTTGTGGCCTCTCCCGTTGTGGAGCACAGGCTCCGGATGCGCAGGCCCAGCGGCCATGGCTCACGGGCCCAGCCGCTCCGCGGCATATGGGATCCTCCCAGATCGGGGCACGAACCCGTATCCCCTGCATCGGCAGGCGGACTCTCAACCACTGCGCCACCAGGGAGGCCCTGGATGGTTTGAGGAGCTATCTTCTCTGCATCTTTCCCTTCCTGGACTGATTTAATCATATGCCCCTTCCTTTCCCTTCATCTATAACTTCATGCCATCTGTGATACTTGGCAGCTGCTGGTATATCCAGAATACTCCTTGGCCCCAGCATCTGTTGGTTTGGATGAATTTGGAAGTATTTTATCTATCAGTAATGTCTTTCAAAACCATAAATGGTTATTTTGTCACCTGTTATGTTGGGATAATCATTTTCTTTATATATGGCACCTTTGGGCACTTTGACCTCTTTTCCTTTTAGGCCCTAAAATGCAGAGGCACACAAGCTTGAATAATGGGAAATTTGATTTTCCTATGGGGTGTATATTTGCTTCTAGGAGATATTCAGTGGTGGCATTGAGAATAAAGAGAATACAGCGTTAGAAGAGTCAGAAAGTTCTCCGTGGTGTTTTTTAAGCTCAGAAAAGTTTGGAACCAAGAAACTAAAAAGTATATATATATAAATTTATTTTGTGTCCATAATACTAAGTATAAACAAATACCATACAGACATACAAATTAAACATACCCTCATTTACACCATGTATACATTTGTATACGTATGTGGCTGTGTGTACAAAAAGTGTTGGCCAGTTGTATATGTATGTATATCTGAAAGTGTTCATAATATTACTATATGACAGAATTACAGAAAATTTATATTTTCTTATATATTTTCTGGGTTTTTCAAATTTTTAAATGAGCTTGGAGGCCTTTTATAAAAAGGAACACCAAACATTGTAAAGCAAATCCATGCTTGGAGTCTTTTTGACAGCACACCATAAAAGCTGCCAGAGTCAGGAAGGACATAGAAATTGCAAATGTTCCCTGGGCTCTGGCCAAATAGGTCACAGGAGTTGGTCCCCACCCCCCATCCCCACTCCCATCTCCTTCTTTGAGGTCCCAGCTGTTTTGAGACAAAACGATATATGTGATCAGTGAGGTGACTCAGATGGTATAACCAAACATTACTCCAGCCTCTCTTCTAGAGACAAAGTCTGATTATGTTTAAATTCTAAATTTGTATTTCCTCTCTAATAGTTCCAGAGAGTTCACTCACAGAAACTCCAGAAACAAATTAAGTTGACCACCAGCTGATTTGAAATTTAGCATTTAGTTATGAAGGACTGTTCTTTTTACAGGTAATGATTGCAGCACTCCAGGTAAATAAAATCTGCCACTGCCATTGTGGGTTCCTGTACTCCTTCTCCATTTTATTTAATCGGGTGTGTGTGCACACAGTGGGGTCCAACAATCAGTGGGAGATCCTGCAAGCTTCTCATCTACTGGGTCCCGTTTTCACTCTTAACCTCTGGAAGAGTTCCATAGAGCCCAGAGGTAATGTAGTATGTAGTCTTTGCTTTTTCACAGGTTTCCTGACTGAGGTTCTGCTAATGATTTTCAGTTAGAAATTTGACCATGGATATGACTGTTGTCCTCCTTTAGATCCTAGCAGGGTAGTTCCATCAATTTTTAGTAAAGAAAGAGAAAAGCAATTATATCTAAAAATCAATTGCAATAAGAGTTTACCACACTCTGATGTTTTGATTCTGATAGAAGCATAGCATTTATAACATTATTTGGAATTTACATTTTTTTTCAAACCACCGATCTATTTTTAGATTGGAGCAAATGAACTTATTTTTGAAACATTAACTTGACTTAAAATCAGATTTGGTCCTCCAGAATCAAGAAAGCTAATCTTGGAAAGTTATCCTGCTTGGATAAATACCTTTTTTAAAACTCTTAACTGGATAAAGCCATGGTGGTCTCCAGAAAAGAAAAACATAGGCCCACTTTAATTTTTATGACTGATCTATCTGAAAACGGAAGAGGAGAATTGTAATTCCTTGAGAAGGTATGCTAATGAAAATCTCAGGTGTCCATTCCATATCTCTGGCAGCTGTCTAAGTGAGCAGTGAAAATATCCTCATAACTATTAGAAGAGAATAAACTTAAATGGAAAATTCTCATTCTCCTGCATTGGGAGAGTTACTTTTGTCTTCTGCTTGTTTTAATTTGTGGTTAAGAACTTATAAGAAACAGTCCAAGAACATAAATAAAGTGTTCTCCCTTCGTGCCCCGCATCACACCTCCCTCCAATTCCATGTTCTTTTATGAGAGAAGAAAAAGAAGGGAATCTGGAAAATGGTTCTATCTCTTATACACGATGATGGAGTCAGTTTGACCCCTTCTGTACTCATTTAATAAGCAAATCTTTTGTTAGTGAAAATAGGAGAGTTTTTGTTCACATGAATTTTAACAGCCAAATGTAATCAGAAACTCAGTCCAAGAAGCAAAAAAGGAAAAAGTAATATGTCCTTTGAGCCCTACTCCAGATAAAAGCCAAGGCATTTCCCAGGGCTTGGATTACAGTCCATTTTGTAGATTCTCATCTGTAGGGATGATATAGTTCCTCTTTTGAATATGGAGTAGTTGTTTTGGATGAAGTATGCTAAGAGGACTTAGGACCTTCCTGGCTGGAGCTGTGAGTACTTCCGAAACTTGAGAGTTTTATGGCTGTCCTTTTCCTGGTCCTCCCTGTAAACCCTGACTATATCCATTGAGATCAGTGTTACATTACTGAGTTGCAAGTCTATGTTCTATTCTGAGGATGGATTTTTCTCTTTTTTTTTTGAAATATAGTTGATTTACAGTGTTGTGTTAATTTCTGGTGTACACCAAAGTGATTCAGTTATATATATATATATATATACTCTCACACACACACACACACACACACACACACACATATTCTTTTTTATATTCTTTTCCATTATGGTTTATCACCAGATACTGAATATAGTTCCCTGTGCTATACAGAAAGACCTTGTTGTTTATCCATTCTACATATAATAGTTTGCACCTCCTAACCCCAACCTCCCACTCCATCCCTTCCCCACCTCCCTTCCCCCTTGGAAACAACATGTCTCTTCTCTATGCCTGTGAGTGTGCTTCTGTCTCATAGATAAGTTCATTTGTGTCATATTTTAGTTTCCACATATAAGTGATATATGGTGTTTGTCTTTCTCTTTCTACTTTCCTTCACTTAGTGTGATAATCTCTAGGTTCATCCATGTTGCTGCAAATGGCATTATTTCATTCCTTTTTATGGCTGAGTAGTATTCCATTGTGTGTGTATATATATATATATCTCACATCTTCTTTATGAGGATGGATTTTTTTTCTTTAACAATATATATAATTAAACCAGAGGCAAAGTTTGATTTTTAGAATGTGCCTTGATAGCAACACCTAATGTATCACAGAACAATTACTGTATGACAGGCATGGTGCTTACTACCTTTCATACATTTATCTTTCTCATTTTCCCAGCACACCTGTGACAAAAGATCGTTCTTTCTACATACAGCTTAGAGCATTAGATATCATGCTGCTAGGAAATGGTAGCTGAGGTTTGAACCTGGTCTGTGCTGTTAACTACTAACTGATTTCCTCCTATTATATTCCTCTTGCTTTGCTCTTCTGTCTCTTCCATGAAATACTATGGGTTCTCTAAAAAAATAAAGCATAATACTTAGAAATGGAAGAGAAGTAGAGAAGCAGTCAAGCTAATAAAATGAGAATATGCAGGCCTGGAAGAAGATGCAATTTTCCAGTCTTAAATGTCTGTCAGAGATGCTTTATACAACAATAAGAACCTTGTCTATTTTTTTTTTTCATTCTTACATCCCTAGCACCTAGTACAGTGCTTGGCAAATGGAGGCAACCAAATATTTTTAAATAAATTAATGTTTATATTAAATTTATCACAACGTTTAATGTAAAAGATACATTATAATAACGTTCAGGGAGCCGAGGACATTGATTTTATCAATTCAAATAAATGCTTCTGTATTGGTGTTAAAGATTCAGAAATTTAGAATCAGGGCAGAAAGAAGTAGAAATCTTATTTTGCCCTTGTTACTCTTAAGTCAGTATTACAGTCTTAAGAAATATACTGACATTATTTGTGGATAACTTCCTAATCAGATCCTGAAATTTCAAATTGAGTCTATTTTATAATTTATAAAATGTTAAGGGAATGGGCCTCCCTGGTGGCGCAAGTGGTTGAGAGTCCGCCTGCCGATGCAGGGGATACGGGTTCGTGCCCCGGTCTGGGAGGATCCCATATGCCGCGGAGCGGCTGGGCCCGTGAGCCATGGCCGCTGAGCCTGCGCGTCCGGAGCCTGCGTGTCCGGAGCCTGTGCTCCGCAACGGGGGAGGCCACAACAGTGAGAGGCCCGCATACCGCAAAAAAAAAAAAAAAAAAAAAAAAAAATGTTAAGGGAAAGCAGAAAAGTCTATACTTGGTAAGTGAAGAAGTTAGTCTTAGTTCCATTAGGGGAACAAATTTGTGAGAAATCACATTGAAATTTAAATAAATCCATTATCTCCTTAGGTTTATCGTGAAGATAGATAATCAGTGTTATTTTATTTTCTATAATTTAAAAAGCTTGCTCAGGTTGCTTCACTGCACAGCTCCAGAGGGCACCATTCCCAGTGCAGTGAATCTATGTGAATGGTGCTCTGGGTTAAAGGGGTGCTGTAGTTTCACAGCCATTGGCAGCCCTGCCATTCCTTCTGTCCATATAGATGATTTAGGCCTAACCTAAATAGATTCCTATTTGCAAAAACAATCCATTTGTCCAGGGATTTTTTTCATATTTGTGTGATGTGATAGTTTATTTTAGCATTTATTGAATACCTATGTCAAATTTTGGGCTAGAACCTTGCAGATAATTAGGACATGATCTCTAAAAGAGATTTACCATCTGTCAGAATGAAAAATACTAAACTGATGTGATAATATCTTTATCTACAGATAGATGTGCTTGATGGTTAAGTGGTACAGATACAGAGGTATAGATGTATAGAGATATATATAATACATGCTTATGCTTGGATAGCTACAAATCAAGATTATTATGATATTTTAAAATTGGGTAATCCACACAAAATTCTTTATCCCTCAGATACATCCTTGCCGTTTGCATTAGCCAAAACTCCCTCTTCCCAGGGGCTTTCTAGTACTAGAAAATGCTTGGAAATTGGCCTTTTTCTAGGGTTTATATCCTTGATTTTCTTTAGCAGTACATGTAACGAGTGATTTCATTTGTATCAGTTGTGGCTCTTTGTGAGCTGAAAATCACAGAAAATGCAATGCCAACCAGTTTAAAGCACAAAGTAAATTTTTTGGGTCTTGTAACTGAAAATCCAAGGAGCTATTTGGCTTCATGTAGACAGTGTTGCTAGTATTTGGTTTCCCTTGTTCCATCTTTTATTACACTTACTCTGGGTTATTTCCATTCTCTTGTGGCTCAAGATGGCAGCAACAATTCTGGACTTAATGTGATCATGTTTCAAAGGCTGTGATCAGATCCTATGGCAAATCCAAACCAACCATTGTTGCAAGGGGAGTGTGGTGCTCTGACCAGCTTACACCTACATTACACTCTCCAACCCTGAACTGGAGTGGATTCTCCAGCTGAAGACTAGTGACTGAGACTCAGAGAGAGGGGTGGTTCCTCAGAAGTTTGAGTTTCAGTTACCAGAAGTGGGGTGAAAGGAATTCTGGAACAACAGATGTCAGTCACACAGGCCACAAAGAGAAAATTGACCTTCTTTATCTATCCTTTACCACAATCAGCACAAGGTTTGTAATAAAAGCTGCCAAGTATGCTAAAGAATGAGATGTCCTGTCTACAAGGGAATGGCAAGCATAGCATTTTTAAGTTTTGATATTTCAAGGTGTTTCTTATCAAGCCAGAGTCAAAAGGTAGGGTCAACAGCCATGAAGCAAAAATTTATTTAGAAAGTAAAAAGGGACAGTAAATTTTTATGACTTGTTAAAAGAAAGAGGTGAGGGGGTGTTAAAAAATTCCTACTATATATAGATATAAATCAATAATTTGAAAGTTTTACTGGAGCTTTTAAAATCATTGCACAGTTAGGTACTGCAATACTAACAGTACCTAACACTACATGCCTGACATTATGCTAAATACTTTTAATCCTCACTTAATCTTCTCAGGAATCCCATAAAGTAGGTAGGTATCCTCATTTTACAAATGAAGATGCTCAGGCTTGACGAAGTTAAATAACTTGTCTAAGATCACAGAGTGAGTGTAGTGAAGCCAGCCCTAAAATTTGGTGCAGTTTGAGACATAATAACTTAACCTGTGCCTTCAACCCCTTCTAACAGAAACAACCCATAGCAAGAAAAGCCTGCTTTCTGTACTGCTCGGGGCAAACAGGAAGAGCAGTGTAGCAGCCTGGGAAGCATATTTTAGAGGAGACCTTCCTAAACATGAAGGCATGGTATAGAAGATGGCCAAGATGGTGATGATTCTGGAAATTGGCAGATGAGAAGGTTCATATTGAGGAAAAAGGACATGATGACTTTGCCTCTGTCTTCGTTCAGGCTGTTATTAAAAATTACCATAGACTAGGAGACCTAAATAACAGATGTTTATTTCTTACAATTCTAAAGGCTAGAGGTCTGAGGTCAGGGTGCCAGCAGAGTTCTGGTGAGGATCCTTTTCCTGGTTCCCAGATGGCTGTCCTTTCTCTGTGTCCTCACATGGTAGAGAGCAGAGAGAGAGGAAGCAAGCTCTCTCATGTCTCTTCATATAAGGGCACTGATCCCATCATGACGGCTTCACTCTCATGACCTAATAACCTCCCAAAGATGCCATCATCTCCAAATACTCTCACGTTGGGATTAGTGTTTTAACATATCAATTTTGGGGATACACATTCAGCTTGTACCATTCTGCTTGTGAGAACTGGCTCGCAGATATGGAATTATACTTACCCTGCATAGAATGGTTGTTGGATGTTTCAGAAAGACAGTTTGCAGATAAGGTAAGACTTCTTAGCAGTTACCCATTGGCATATTCTGTTACTTCTGTCTACACTGCTTCTCCATTCTCTTTACATGTCTAAATACAACCCATCCTTGAAAGCTTAAAATGCCATTTATTCCACAAGACCTTGCTTGATTGCCTTTACCACTGCCATCAAGTGAGGTATCTCCTTCCAGTAACTCCCAGAGCACTAAAACACTTGCCTTAGGACCTTGTGCTGTGCTTTATTAATGTAGAGATCTTATCTTTGACTTTAGCCTTAAGTTCTTTGAGGACGAGTGCTTTGCCAGCTTTATCCATGAACCTTTCTAGAGTGCCCCATTTGGCCTTGCACACAGCAGATGCTCAGGACACCTCCTGAGATGGCCTGGCTGGTGAGACGGGAGCTCCTGTTCCTAATCATCTTCAACAGAGTGCTGAAGACAGTGATTATGGGGATAAATTCCTGCATTAAGTGGAAAGCACATGAAACGACTTCCAAGACCTCATTTATTCTAATATTCTATGATTTTTATGGCATAATTTTACACTTATTTTTTATTTTTTTTCACATCATTGTTGAAACATGACTTTATGCATCTGACAACAAAAAAAATCCTAAATGTATTTCTGGCTCTTAAGTATCTAGATGTCTCTAGCTAGACAGAAATATTTTCAGGTCATATCAACATAAAGGAAGATACAGATAACATAGCCATAGACTGTTACTTTTATCTACCCCTAAGTAGATCTGTACAAGTTATATGGAGCTATAAATGCTATGTTAAGAAAAGTATGTATTGTATTTATGTATTCTTTATTTTTTTGCTGTGTTGGGTCTTCGTTTCTGTGTGAGGGCTTTCTCTAGTTGTGGCGAGCGGGGGCCACTCTTCATCACGGTGCGCGGGCCTCTCACTATCGCGGCCTCTCTTGTTGCGGAGCACAGGCTCCAGACGCGCAGGCTCAGTAGTTGTGGCTCACGGGCCTAGTTGCTCCGCGGCATGTGGGATCCTCCCAGACCAGGGCTTGAACCCACGTCCCCTGCATTAGCAGGCAGATTCTCAACCACTGCGCCACCAGGGAAGCCCTGTATTTATGTATTCTTGCATGTATGCTATATCCATGTATAGCATGTTTAGAGTTATAAAACCATTCTGAAAAAATCATTTCATTTTATAGTTATATAGAAACTATATATACCTATAAGCAAATGTTTGTATATATAACATATATATATAACCATACATACATACATTATATATGTATACATGTATATATACAATGCATATGTTTTTTTTTGTTTTTTGTTTTTTTGCGGTACGCGGGTCTCTCACTGTTGTGGCCTCTCCTGTTGCAGAGCACAGGCTCCGGACATGCAGGCTCAGCGGCCATGGCTCACGGGTCCAGCCGCTCCGCGGCATGTGGGATCTTCCCAGACTGGGGCACGAACCCGTGTCCCCTGCATCGGCAGGTGGACTCTCAACCACTGCGCCACCAGGGAAGCCCAACGCATATGTGTATTATCCACACACATATACACACTTACAGTGATGTATAAACTTGCCTTGATATTTGAGGTTGTCTTTTACCCTGGAAGGCAGCTGAAATAGTGCCGGGATTATTTTTCAGAAAGGATGAACTAGAGAAAGGAGAGAACAGTATATCAGCAGCTGTCTCCTTCCCCCTCAAGTTTCCGTTACACCTTCTTCCCACTTTCTTTCCACCTCTCTACTTACAAATCTTATCATCTGGTCTCAGTGTACTAGTGCAAATAACAAGTTTGAATGGAGTGAGTTCCAAAATCAAAAGAGCATAAAGAATCTTTCAAAGAGAGGAAAGTTGTGTGAAGTGGTGTTGTGGATATTTAGTGCCTTGCCAACAACCACATACCAATTATGTTACCTTGGGCTAGGTGAAAATGAGGAGACCTCATTACGCCTTGCAAATTCTGCTACTTATACCTACAAGTGTCACTTGGCTTTCTGGTTAGCACAGAAAATTTTGGACTTTCTGAAATTAAGTAATGGTAGTCAGCTTGAGTCTAGAACAAGAGGAAAACATTGTTGATATATTTGGAAACATTTTGATAACCATATATATACAGTTTAGTTTGTATAATAAGCTATAATTAGATTATATCTATATATTATGTTGCCTTCCAAAGATATTTTATATCGGTCTTTAAACTATGATATAATAGATTTTGGGGTATATCAAACCCATTCAGAACTCCATATATTTCTGTTCTTACTTCGTAGGGTGAAGTTCCTCCCTTGCTTTCTAAAGGTCCCACTCAGAATCTGTTTGAACAGCTTCTATCCTGAAATCCATGTTCTCTTTCCAGCTATAACCAAATGTTCTGTCTTCTGTATAACATGGGTTCATAAATGCTTCTCTCCACCAACACTTGTCTCAAGCTACTTTTCTTCCACAATTGACTATGGAGTCACTGTAACCTGATAGGTATAACTGTATCTCATTGTTGACAGGAGCTTACTGAAGAACATGTTTTGGTCTTATTTTATTTCTAGCAACTAGTCCAATCTCAAGCATAATGGAGACACATAGTAACCTCTTGATTAAAGAATGAATAACAGTATAAATGTTAAGGCAGATCTACTGCCATAGGTGCAATTGCTTTCTGGCAACATTTAAATCCAAAGAACATCATGTCCTAAAGAAAATGTGATATAGGGCTTCCCTGGTGGCGCAGTGGTTGAGAGTCCGCCTGCCGATGCAGGGGACACGGGTTCGTGCCCCGATCCCGGAAGATCCCACATGCCGCGGAGCGGCTGGGCCCGCGAGCCATGGCCGCGGAGCCTGTGTGTCCGGAGCCTGTGCTCCGCAACGGGAGAGGCCACAGCAGTGAGAGGCCCGCGTACAGCAAAAAAAAAAAAAAAAAAAAAAAGAAAATGTGATATACATGCATATATATACATAATGGAAAAAAAAGATGAAATCTTGCCATTTGTGGCAACTTGGATAGACCTTGAGGGTATTAAGCTAAGTGAAGTAAGTGGAGAAAGACAAATACCATATGATTTCACTCACATGTAGAATATAATAAACATAAATATAATAAACATAAATATAATAAACAAATAAAACAAAAACAAACACATAGATACAGAAAATAGAGTAGTGGTTACCAGCAGGGAGGCAAGGTGGGGGAAAGGTGATATGGGTAAAGGGAGTCAACCCTATGGTGATGGATGAAAACTAAACCTTCAGTGGTGAACATGCTGTAGTGTATACAGAAGTTGAAATATAATGTTGTACATGTGGAACTTAGATAATCTTAGAAACCAATGTTACCTCAATTTAAAAAAAAGGAGCAGCATGTCTATATTTCTTTGAGCTTTTCAAATATTTGAGCTTCCAATACTTATTTGCTTTGTATTTATGCGGTTTGTAATTTTCAAAATACACTTAGTCCATGTACTCACCCTGAAGTCATTTATTAGTTATAAGTGTTTTCCTAGTCTTCATACCCAGTAGAATTGGCCTAAACATGCAACAGCCTATGTTTAAAATCTACTTTGCTGATTAAAAGAAGGAAATGAGCTTGTACTTGCTTGCTTGCTCTCTCCCAAAGCTTATTAATCCATGTACACTTATTTTACTAAAGAATGTACCCAGTCATGCAGTGAAGTGCAAATATATTGAGTTCCCACCATGTGCTGGATTCTGTGGGAGTACAGAGACAAATAAAATGGACACTTCCCTCCAGGAGTCTAAATGGTATTCACAGAACAGATATAACTGTAAACAATGTTTTTTATAAAGGATCCCTGAGATACATGCTCTCTCAATGTTGTGAACAGAAAGAGGGGTAGAGCAAGGAAGGACAAAATTAATTGCTATGGGTGGGATCTGAAAAGGCCTTTCTGAGGAAGGGGCATTTGAATCAAGCTTTGAAGTTCATGATATAAACATTGTACAGTATAAGCAGTCTGAAGGAAACTTCCAAGAGGAAGAAATGTCTTGGTCAAAAGGCTGGAAGCAGCAAGGTTAAAAGCTATTCTTTGGCACAGATGGGATATAGGAGTGAAGATGGGGTATCAGATAAGACTGGAAAGTCAGATTTGGGTCAAAAGTTCTTGGTAAGAGGTGAGGATCTTGCTTTAATTTACCAGGCAGCAGGGAGAAAATGAAAGTTTTTAAGGCAAAGAAAAGAAGAGACAAGCTGTGATGTTTAAAAGTTTTCAAGAATCAGAGGCATCAAAGCCAGTGGCCAGAGAATTTATAAGTAGGAGGAAACTTGATAATCTTCATAAGGAAATAAAATGCCCAGACATTACTCTCCTTTTCTCAAATAAGTGCTGGTACCAGGGCAAAGCATGTGAGGTGAGTAGGGTGTACATTTATAGGAGGCACTCATTCTTAGGGCTGTGAAAGTACATGAAATTGTACCTCTCTCACATTAATCTAGTTCTGACACTGCCTGGAATATTAAATTGGCATTACTGTAAAAGATACTCCTGACATTTCCTATGAGAACTCGCTTCCTATGAGTACTCTCAAAGTGGTCTACTGTATTCTTTCCTTGGGCCACCATTTTCAGTTTCTGTAAGGGGAGAGGAAGGATAATTCACATAGAAAAGTTGCACTGCAATGAGATATTACACTGAACCAGGCCAATTAGAAGAAGAAGGTCTTACCTCCATGAGCCTGAAGCTCCCATTTATCCTGACAGGATATGCATAATGACTCCCAGGTCTTTTCATTTTGACCTCTTTAATTTAGATTCTCAGTCTGAGGTGGAGAAAAGCACATCGACTGAATGGTGAGAAGCACCAAACTCTGAGCCATGAATTTGTGTCAGTGGTCCATTATGATAATCCAGACTTTCTGCCCATTTTTAAGGTTGCTGAGAAGAGGAGGAAAAAAATTAGAATGAATCTCTTCTTTTTTAAAACCAAGAAGTAGGTGACACAGAACATTTGCTCATTTGTGGCCAAGATCCCTTCATGTTACTGCTTGTTCATTATTGATTGCCTGTGTGATGCCTTGTACAATCATAGATTCTTAGAGCAGTTTTCATTTTATAAATATACTGTGTGGTCCATTGTTAAAATTAGTGTATACTACATATGACTATCCATTCTACAGTCAGTCAGCCTGTTTCTTACCCATGAGAAACAAAGGAGATATTCAGGAAGCACCTAGCACAACATTGGCACATTGTAGGTCCTCAGTCAAATACTGGCTCATTTTCTTCCCCTCTCTTCAAAAATCTCCTTCCTCTGTAGAATCACTCTCTCCCCCACAGACTGGGCCCACATCACTCAACTTCAAGATTCCACTGCTAAGATAATTTTTCTAAAGTATTATTTGAATATCCTATGCCCGGCAATTAATTGATTGGTTTAATATATTGTACCCCACCACTTAGAAGGAAAGTTGGTTTAAAAAATATATATATATATATATATACACACACACACTCACACATACATATATACACATACACATGCATGCCCTTCAATGTACAAGTCTGCTGAGTCCAAAAACAACACATAGTATGTAAAGTCATAGTCATTAAAAACAGGACTACATTAACTTTTTTTATATACGTTCCCATCCATCAAAAAAAGTGCGGTGTGCAGAGAGCATTGTGATGTTTACAACTTCAGAATACGTAGCTCTTAAGATTGGCTCATCCAGTAAGATTCAGAGAGATGCAGGATGCAGAATGGGAAAGAGCATGGGCTTTAAATCAGTAAGACTTGGGTTTAAATCTCCTATCTACCAGCCCTGTGACCTTAAACAGGTGGCTTACCGTTCTGAATATTTGTTTAAGATATTAAATTGCCCCCCTGCAATTCTGTAAGTATTAGATGAGATGATATATGTAAATCATCCAGTGTAGTTTCTGATCCATGGTTGGCACTCAATAAGTGGTAACAATAAATGACATTGATTACAGTTTTAGGAAATTATTTCTGTCTCACACAATCACTCAGCCACTTCAATCCATGTATATTCTAAGGGATTTACTTGGAATTCACTCATACCTCCTTTATGTGTTCGATGGATTCTATGAAATTCAGTACCTGTCATATCATCCAAATGAAGGCTGTTCTTTGGAACACATACATAGAGTTATTTGAAAGATTTCCCTATTCAGGACAAGCTAGACATCTCCATATGAAATCTTCATGTAAAGAATTTTTTCAGATTGTCTTCTAAGATGTTATCTGTCCTGTTCCTGCCTTTTCGATTCCTTCCTGCTATCCCCAAATCTTGTAAAACAGAAGTAAAATTTAGTACCTTACTGTGTTTTTATATGACTCTTCTTGCCTTTACTACCACAGAGATACTCTTCTTGTTAAACCCACTCTCAATGGTTACATTATTAACCTTTGACTTCTTTTCCCTGACACAGATCATTTTAATTCCAGTAACAACCTGTTCTTTCTTCCTTGATTTGACAAGGTATCAGGCCATGTAAGATCACGTAATCCACTAAGAATCATAGACCATTAGAGCTGGAAGGCATTTTATAGAGTACCTAGTTCACTTTGTTCTTTATATACAGGATAAAAGGGAAGTTCTGAGAAGTTAAGGTACCTTGTGAACTATCATTCAATGTCTGAGATTTATGTCTTGAAACCAAACAAAGATTCTCTTTAATTACCTGGAATGAAATTAGAACATGGCTCTAACATACGCTATGGTCATCCTCTCTTTGTTCCTTGTCTTGGTAGGTATTACATGAGAAGACATGATAGAACAGTAAAATTATGCAGCCTTGTTATTAAGGTAACATTCCATCGATGTCAGGAAAATTGGCATCATTTGAATGGTTTCCTAACTTTTATTTTCGACATCAGCTATTTGGCAGTCTGTACATATACTATTAGGAGCGAGCATTCATAGATCCAAAGCAACCAAATGATCATCAGTAAACACCAAGGGAATTTCCCTTAGCATATTCGATATATTTCTGTGATCCTTGAGATTGGCGCTGGGATTAGTTGAGAGTATACAACTGTTAACACACAGTTAACTATATTGGTATTTCAGGAACACTGTCTGTTACATGTAAAACATTCATAGCCTGATAGATGCACTTTTTCTGCATTCTTTCCAATAGGATTTATTTTAAAACATCTGTTGATGTTGTTACATCTGTGCAGACATAAGGTTCTGCTAGGAGAAAAATTAAAAGATTGGTGGGTAGGCAGATGTGGTTGTTATCTTACTCAGAATCATCTGAAATTATAACTCCAATAAGTCAGTGTGGTAGTACAGCTAAAGGAAGAGCCAGAATGTAAGACAGATGTTTACACTTTTGTTAGAACTGCTTGATACCAAATCAAGACTCTGAGTTTGGAAAAACCATTGGTAATCATTTCAGAAATAGCTTACAAAGCATGTAGTTAAACTAAGTCTCTTATTTCTAAGTGCTCCTGTGTGTGTGTGTGTGTTTGTGTGTGTGTGTTTGTGTGTGTGTTTTCAAATAACAATGACGTAAGGCATTTTCATCTAGATATTCCACCAAAGATCCTTCTTAACAAAAGTTCTTATGTTAAGCTCACAGTTCTTTCTTAGCAATGCCATACAAATTTTCAATAAAGGACTTTTGTCTTGGCACCTTACGAATCTTTCCTGGATTATCTTGAGTCCCTCAAAAACTTGCCTTGTTTGAACCCTTATATTTAACACTGGTGAAGCAGTTTTATGTGTTGAGTACTGTTCTAAGCATTTAATCCTTCCAACAGTTACTAGAGAAGTTATTCTAATTATCCTATGTTTAAAGATGAAAACACTGAAATACAGAGGTCAGCTTGTCCGGAGTCACACAGCCTGTGAAAGATGAGGCAGGAGTGGAATCCAGGCACAGCCTTCCTAATTACTTCTATAGATTGCCTCACTTGTTCACTATTAATTACCATTCTCTGGCACATTATATCCTATCTTTCCAGGTAGTTTGTTAATGCTTTATAGGCACTGTTCCTCTTTATACTCTTTTTTTTTTTTTTTTTTTTTTTGCGGTACGCGGGCCTCTCACTGTTGTGGCACAGGCTCCAGACGCACAGGCTCAGCGGCCATGGCTCACAGGCCCAGCCGCTCCATGGCATGTGGGATCTTCCCGGACCGGGGCATGAACCTGTGTCCCCTACATCGGCAGGTGGACTCTCAACCATTGCGCCACCAGGGAAGCCCTATACTCTTAAAGGCAGAGTAGATTTTGTTTGGTAAAGACCAGTTTAGCTTCATGCCCAGAAGGGTAAGAGTAGAGGAAGTGTCCTGGACTTTCTGAGGGCCACGCTGGAAGGTGGGGGCAGTCTTGCCTCCAACCACCTGGCATTTCTAGTCTCTTCCCTCACCTGCTCCTGGTCCTTGGTTTTATCCTTTGCAGGTGCAGGATTGACTCCAGAATGTGTATATACAAGGGGTTTAGCCACCCTGTGAGAGAAGGGACTTTAGGGACTTCCATGCCTACTGTGAAAACACAAGGCCAGTTACATAACTTGCTAGGTCTAGTGCAAAATAAAAATGTGTGATCTTTTACTCAAAAAGCAGGAAAAAGTTTATTCCTTTCTTCTGTGGTCTCTCTCTCAACCTGTCATGGTGGTTTTTATTTGCTATTTAATATAGTGCTCCCTCAGGCATGGGGAACTCACTAAGCGAATGCACCTAGGGCCTCTGCAGGAGGGAGATGGGGAGAGGGCAGTGGCTGAGTAGGGTTGTGGTTGGGAAAGACCAAGAGTCCACTCCAAGGAGGCAGTGGGAGATGAGACCATGGTTGAGCCTAGGCTCTGAAGGCCCAGCACATCCTTCATTGTCTCATCAGACCTCACAGAACACAAATTCACAATAAAAGTACTAAGAATTTCAAGATGGTAGCGCAGAGTTAACCCCCAAGGGTAGGCCCCCCTTTAGAGCACTGGCTGCAGACCAGACCCATGAAGCTGGCTCTTTATACATATTAATTGGGTTTGACTTAGGGGTCAGAGCTGATGAAGAATATGGCTGAAGCCCGTCTAAGCTGTCTTTTGCTCCTTCCACTGTTAGGGTGATAGCATCGTTTGAGGTATTGTTGTCACATCCCAATGACTAGATTGCAGATCTTCGAGGGCATAAAGCATCTCCTCTGTGTCTTTATGAACTCTCGCAAGGTGACCAGAGGACCACTGGGGGTAATGAGGGCACTATGGAAAGTCCATTTGAGGATAGACAAACCTGTGCAACCCAACAGAAAGATGACTTGTACCACTTTATGATGGCAGAGAGTCTTCACGTCCACTGGACTCACTGAGAAACATTGTCGACTACTAAGCAAGCTTTACACTCCATTGGGAAAACTCTCATGCATTTTTAATAAAGAACCATTTACTTCCCAGCTTATCTCCAAATGGTACAGTCCTGAATGTGCAGACTGAATGGGACTTTCAAAATCATCCCGTCCCAGCCAGGCACTTTACCAAAGAGAACAGTGAGGCCTGGGGAGGTGCCTTGACTTACCTAAGGTCACAGTCCTCCAGAGATACAGTTTTCATTCGACCTGGTCTTTAACACAGCGCACCTTTCCCTCGAAATCTGGCACAAGTTTTTGGAGACAGAAGCCAACCTGAGGGAACAGTTCAGAGTGCTACCCTCTCAATCATTCCTTCACTCCAAACCCCAACTTGTCAGTGTCCACAGATGATAAACTTTTCCTTCCCCAGAGAGCACATTCTTTTTTCACCTTGTGCATTTTTCAAGTGTTCTATCCAATGTTTTGTTTCAGGGCAAATTATACTCAGAGACTGAGATTGTATTGCCAGTATTTTGTTTAACAAAGATTCAGTGTACAAATTATAATTTCACAAGCCAATAGCATACAGGAAAATGTCTCTTAACAAACCAATAAAGAAGTAGCATACTCTAAACCGATGATAATTACACTATTCTTCTGGCAAGGGGAGATGACAGAAATAAAGTCCAAATTTAGTTGAGGTGCACCTTTTTATGAGTTAGTACTCTGAGGAGGCAGCTTAGTCAATCATCAGCTGATGTCCAGCTGCTGGCAAAAACGAAACTCCCCTGTTGTTGGAGCACGTTGCTAGGGAGTGATGTTGCTGGTTTGGGGGAGATGATCTCCTTCACGGGGCCGCTGCACAGCTTTCACCACTGCCGGTAAAAGAGTAGACTTTACCAAGGCAGGAGCTAATGCCCCAAGGTCTTCCCAGAGCTATTAGGTCAGCAACAGCAAAGAGCCGCCTTGCCCAGATGGAAGACTCTCAGGTGGTCCTCAGAAACTCTAAGTATTTATAGTCTAAATGTCCCATCACCATACTGGCCTCTGTGTATGTTCTTATTAATAAGCCCCAGTGGCGCCCCCAGCAGCTGAGCTACTGAGTGCTCGTCAGCAACCACACGTGTGGATGACAACATCCCCACATGCAACTTCACGTTTATATCAAAACAACTTATAAAAACAACTTCATTTTTAGACCAAAACAACTGTACTCTTAAAAACAACTTCATTTAAAAAATGAGCCTAGAGTTTTTTGTCATAAAAAACAAGTGGATTTGAAATCCTACTGTTGACTGAAAAAAATGCACAGCTTAGAAGTTGAGAGTTATGTTTTATTTGGGTACTTTGCTGAGGGCTATAGCCCAGAGAATCAGCCTTTCAGATAGCTCTGAGGGACTGTTCCAAAGAGGTAAGGGATGAGACAGGATACTTAGGCGTTTTTGTTGGAAAAAAGAACATATAGTTGAACATCAAAAGATAACACACACAAAAACCCAGACATTTCAAGTTAATGATTTTATTGCTTTTCTGTATCTGGGAAGATGCAAGAGTCTGGGCTCATTGAAATTACTACTTTGATTTGCATCTTAACTATCTGGGTCCGGTATCCTGTTCTCTCCATCCTGAATTACCCTCAGGGCACACCATAGTGGGCCGCTGATGACAGGTAACATTGGTTGTTTACCGGAATGGCAGGCAACATTCTTTGTCTACAGTATCAAACCACTACACAACACCCACAAACCCATCACCAACTCTGGACACAGTAAAATCTTTCCTCTTCTTTGAGATATTTGGGTTATACAGACAGAGCCCTAGCCAGGCCAGCATAGAGGCTTCTCCTCTCTGCCTCCCCAAGAGTTCAAGGTGGATGTGAGGGTACACTGTTGAGGCCTGATGTGGAAAAACTAGTTTTCATTCTACTCAACTGGCAGTGAGTACCTTGAGGATTCTGAAGTTGACCCAGGGGCTCAGTGGGAAAGTGTACCTTGGCCTTTGGTAGTGGCTTCCCAGGTGCCAGGGCAAAAAGGGTGGTAGTTCTGCCACCTATTTGCTTTGTATTAGCTTCTGTGCTTATTCTGGATTTCTTCCTGGATTTATTATGCTATAGTTTGATGTGCTATTGGAAAATATTTTAGCTGAAATTCTAGGCTTATTGATGAACTTTCATAACGGGCTCCTCCATTAGGCCCTGCCAGCAGAAATCCTCTCAACATATATTTAAAGAAGCAAGATGATTAGGGGAAGAGCCTATTGGTAATCTTAACATTGCAAACTTTTATTTAACAAAATGTTATACCTACATATATGCATGTAAGTCTAAATACTTTAAAACTCTTTTTAGTTATGATGATTTCTGTTTTTAAAAATTATTAATTGAAGAAGTAATATAGCTTATGGCAAAAATTTTAAAGAGTACAAGAAAGCATGCTATGAAAAATATTGTGACATCTCATCACCAATAATTAATTCCAAATTCTCCATCCCAAGAGGCAATTACTGTTAAGAATTCCTTCTGTATCTTTCTAGAAATTTGCTACATATAAACAAAAGTGTGTGTTTATACACTTGAGAAGATACTTTACATATTATTCTGCATCTTGCTTTTTTTCCCATGTAAAATTACATCTAGGAGATAATTACCTATCAGCACAAATAGATCTCATTTTTTAACATCTACATATATTTCCATTTCAAATATGTATTTTAATTTATGTAACAAATCATCTAAAGAGGATGCTTTCTAGATATTTGCAATTACAAACAACACTGTAAAAAACCTCATGACTATGTTTTTGCCCACATATGTACATACATGTATAAGGTGATTTTCTAGAGGTAGAGTTGCTGGCTCAAAAGATACATGCACTTAAAAATTGTGATAAGTGTTTCCAAACACTCTAAGAAGTTTGTGTGACTGGTTAGCATTTGAAAAACCGTGATTGAATAGAAAAAGACAGATATAAAAACAAAATAGATGACTATGAATTGAATTAATATATTCTACTAAAAGCATAAAGGAAATAGTAATTTAAATGGAATCTAAAAACAATAAGTAGTTTAGTTCAGTTTATCAAACACTTGTGCCTTTGTGTACTGAGCAGTGTCAGGTGGATGAGAAGGAGCTGGAGGTCATGGGGAGGAAGGTGTGCACAGGTGAGTAAGGCTGCATGCTTGTCTTACCTTGACAGGGTCCCCAGTCCACTAGTGTAGGCAGTTGTGGGTGAAAACACAGGTGTTAGAGAAGCACAGGTGAAAAGGTTTAAGATAGGTGTGGGGTTGGTGGGGAGAGGGCTCATGTTTATAGTACTTTTTTCTACCTCAAATATCTTTCTGCTTCAGCCTATAGCATTTATGTACAATTCAGGAAGAACTGATTTACGGGCTGCTCCCTGTTTAACCATGGGTTGAATTCCAGAAGTTGGTTTTAAGTCCATCTGGAGCTTAGAGGACCTGTCCTCACAGAAACATTGCCATACATTGTTTCAATTCCTAAACCATATAAAAGCAGTCTCACTCACAGTGTAGCAGAAAAATTGTGCATATGTGGTTAAAGAAGGCAGTAATATTCTGGTAAGATCAGGTAATTAAGCAAAAGACAAAACAAGTCAATTTAAATGAGTAGCTTACCATCAATGCCTGCACTTGAAGACTACTAGGTTTGGTTAGAGGAAGATGAAAAGGTCTGTGGAGATTCTGAAAGCTACCAGCTGTTTCTCTGGAAACTTTCAGGGGTTTTCGGAGCTAGCCAATCCATCCTAATTTCTACTTTTTTGTCCTCTGCACTCCCTTGGTTTTGTAATTCATGGAAATGAATCAGAGGGAAAGGTTTTCCTGAGGTAAAAAAGGAAAGAGTTGGAAGAAAGAGTAGAAAGAAAAATGAATTCAAGTAGGGTGTGTGTATCTCCGTGAGAAAGAGGTGTCCTGAAATGGAATTGAGGAGTGTCTGAATAGTTGAGTGATGAAGCTTGGAGTCACACAATTCTACAGTCTGCCCAGGAGGTTATGATGTTTGTCCCCCATGCCTTGGCTGGTCTTTGAGAGGGCTGGTGGGCTTGGTAGTGCTTCCTTTAAACCAGTGATTCTCAAACCTGGAAGTTCTTCACAGTCATTTGGAAATTTTAGAAATGCACATTCCTGGCTCTAATACCGGAGATTTGGTAAGAAATTTCTGTTTTTCTGTCCAAGTGCATAATGTATCTAGGTGATTCTGATATTTAGCCAGGGCTGAGAACCACTATAGGGCTGGACTTCATAGCCTTGGGTGAAAGGGGAGAAAGACTATAGGTAATCTGTTGATGGTGTAAAAAACACTTCTTTAAGCCAAGTGATTGTAATGTATGGAATGCTTATTTATATTTCAGAAAAGGGCAGTCTCCTCTTTTTGGAGCAGTGGAAGGTACGAATCCTTTGTTCCTGGGGACAGGATGGTAAACAAGATAGGTCCCTGCTGTCTTTGAGTTCATATACTGGTTTTTACTCTATTCAATGATTCTGGTAAGTGATTCTCAATGACACTGCACCTAATGCCTGGTCCGTTCTTGGATGTGATCCCCTGGTTCCAGGATGGGACTCAAGCATTGATATCTTTTAAAGGTCTCCAGGCGATTCTCAACAGTGAAAGTATTAAGAACCTTGTCTAAATTTGCATGAGGTTGAAGAGGGAACAGTAACCTCTCTCCAGTGTTTCTCCTCTCCCAACTTAGCTCCCCTCTCCTCCTGGATTTCTGGTGTAAGAAAAGATGCTAGTACTGTCAAAAGTTTTTGAGATGAGGAGAGAGAGTGTTTTGTTCATCATCGTACTAACAGATGGAGAACTCTTAAGAGCAGCAGAGCTATGATCTTCAGTGACTCCCAGAGGATTTTCCCATGTGTGGAGCAACTGTCCCTTCTCCAGCTGATGGTTGATGCAGGGAACTCCCCACCCAGTCCAAGCATCTGAGAACAGATAAAAGCTTTTCTCCTCTTCCTAAGAATGGCTGCTTGACCCAGTAGCAAATTAGTCCATTGTTTTTATTGTAAGATTTTGTGATGTGCTAGTGAACGTTTAACAACCGGCTCTGGAAAGAAAACAGAATCCACGACTGGTAGTGTGTGCTAATTTCATGGTGTAAATACTCTCCCATGGCTGATTTCAAGCTGACAGCAGTTAAACACCTCACTTGCAAGGTTCCTGAAAGTGGAACAAGTAGCAATCCTGAGCAGTTAGAAGCCAGCACACCACTAGATGTATCTTTCCTCCACCCCTCTGCATTCCAATCATTTTTTAGTTTTGATAGTTTCTTTCACAAATGTATACAGTTGGCACTTTATTGTATATAAGTGATATATCAATTAAACAATAAAACAAAAACCAAAATGAAGTATTGAGGCTAAAGTTGTGCCAGTGATTTCCATCTCTGCCCTGTTTTCATTTATAGGGACAACTTATCTTCTTGCTAGTTAATATGACCTCTGAAGACTCTTCATTGACATGAACATTACAATTAAAAATAGTGTACAATATTTTTGTTCTGAGACATCTTGTTAGAAAGCTTATGCCAAAAGAACTAGTTTTCCTTAAAGCAGAAAAAAATTTTGTTTTAATATTTGCTTCTTTTCAAAATTTAAATAAATGGCCTAGATATTATTTATGGTTTATTTATGACCCACAAGACACTCATTAGATGGCTTTATGAGGTTGACTTATAATGTGGAAGTTTTACAGATTTAAAAAAATAAAACAGATGTATATTTAAATTAAGTCTATCAAGTAGTATGGGAGGGCAGGTGGTTGCTTTTTGAGCATTTATTATCCAAATCTCTAAGGGAATTAAGGTTGCACAGGGGAGCACAGTTGAACATATAGAAATATTCACAAATGAACTGACCACTTATAAAATAACCCCCCATTCAAACCACCCTCTCCACTTGACATCTTATCTGTTTAAACACTGAACAAAATGCAATGCAAACTGGCTTCAAAGTGCATTGGAAATCCTTTCATATGAGGAATTTCTTTGAAGGCAGTGTTGGCTTGTGAATGGCTTGAATCTTGTGCAGAGCTGTAAACAAATGGTGATCTGATTGAGTCATCTGAATCAAGAGGTGAAGTAGAAAAGAAATCTGAAGATGAAGACAGGATAGGTTTTTCAGAAGTGAATTATTCAACATCAAAATATTGAGAGAGACCTCTGCAAAAATTGATAGACATTTTTGCCAAAATGGCTCTCTTATGGTGCTACAAAGTATCATGTAATTTTGTTAGGAAAGTTAGCTACATTCCCATCCACCAAAAACAAACAAAAAAACCCCCAGAAAACAAGAACAATTACAGTAGAGCCACTTGTTCTTAGAAACAATAGCCTAATTCACTGTGTACAACAGTACACAGTGGGTGCAATTATAATTTAGTTTTTTGACGTATAACATGTTATTTTAATAATTTTTATGAATTTATCAAAATTTGCCAAAATTTTATTGTCATTTTTCCTGGGTAAGGTTCCATTCAAACTTCACCCTCATTATTTATAATAAAATGTTTTTTCCTGCTTTAATTAGGGTCGTTTCAAGTCAGCCTTTTCCAGGTAATGGTAATCCTTAAATAACCATAATGATGTACTCCTGAATTCGATCCAGAACTTGCCAGGTCCCTACTTATTTAGTAATAAGGACAACAATAATAATTATTAAGAATATGCTATGTACTATTCCATGTCTGTGTGCTCTTCTGAGTACTTCACAAGTGTCATCTCTTTTAATCCTTACAACAACCCTGTGAGGTAGAAACATTTATTAACAGCATTTTAGATGTGAAGTAACTGAATTGAGAGGCTGGAAAGTAACTTTCTAAGGAGGGGAAGCAGACACAGGTAATCTGGTACCAGAGCCTGCTGCCAGTGTTTACCAGTGACATAACGGCCAAGAAATATTAAAATGCTTAACGCCTCAAATTCTAATGGTGAAGTGACCAAAAGTCATATTCTTATCTACTTTAAAACATAAGATGAATATTATATTAACAGGAGTTAATAAATATCAGTACCGGGAAATCCTCTCCCTAATAACTGGCTTATTCACATGTTAATCAGAGTTTAAAATGCTGCAAGAAACAGCTGCACAGACTGCTTGCCCCATAAGCAGAAAAATATTGTATAATATTTGGACAGTAACTTAAGTAAGAGCTAACTATATATAGCTTGCCTGTTCTGGTAGTTACTAAAATAGAATTAATTGCAGGCTATTGAATTATATTGTTAACAGTAATCATGGTGCTGCTAGCCTGTTAGGTGAAGAAAAGAAGCATGTTGTAGTTCTTAAAGTTATTTATTATTATTTAAAAGCTCCAAATTAATAGAATCAAAAGATGTATTCTTTACATAGAAGAAAAATGGTACAGCAAAGAAAGTTTAGAGTAGATTTGTATGCTGGAAGCGTATTTTTCTCCTTAGGATTAGTGACTTTCCAACTTTTTAACAGCTCCTTGGGGAAATGAAATCAAGATAATGATAAATGCCTTTGTGTCACTATAAAATTCAGCATTCCTTTTTCAACATTATCTCAGCAGTATTTTTATGGGTTTTTAAATATTAAATATATTAAATTTGTGCATCGTGGAGCCCCTGCCATATGTAAACTGCCAGCTTGAAAAGCAAAGCTCTCTGCTTTAATATTATGTGATACGAGAAATAAGATTTTCCAAATAAATTGGTTTATTGTTCATTGATGAGTGGTGGAGTGGAATAGGGAAACACATTACATTTTACTTTAAAATAGAATTCGAGAAAATACAAATGGGTATATTAGAACATGGGCATTAGTTGAAGCTGCATCTCTGGCCAGCAAAATTAAAGCAATTAGATAGTGTCAGAGGCTAATTACTGATGAGATGTCTGTACTTTCTCAAGCTCGGAATCGGGAAATTAAATGCAGAGCTGAGGATATAGTAAGATACAGCATGTTTCTTTTTGAAAACTGTAATCTTCCTTTTACCATATAGTGAGAACCATGTCATAGTTTTAATCTTCCTTTTCGTCTCGATCTACAAGAAGTTTAGAGGCACAAGTTTGGCTCAAATACAGGATCTTGCATTAAGCCTACATTTTTGACTGTTAAGCCTCACCTTCCCTCCACTCCTTCATTCTCATCTTTATTATTTTGATTTCCCTTTTTAGTCTTCAGTTCATAGTTTCACTTTTTTCTCATTTCTATGCATTATACTATGTTTTTTTTTTTTTTTTTTCCGGTACGCGGGCCTCTCACTGTTGTGGCCTCTCCCGTTGTGGAGCACAGGCTCTGGACGCGCAGGCTCAGCGGCCATGGCTCACAGGCCCAGCCGCTCCGTGGCACGTGGGATCCTCCCGGACCGGGGCACGAACCTGTGTCCCCTGCATCGGCAGGTGGACTCTCAACCATTGCGCCACCAGGGAAGCCCTATACTATGTTTTGTTTTAGTTTTTGCAAGTTATTCTGAATCCTTGAAGAGACAGTGTAACTTTATGAGCCCTGGACTAGGACTGCCTGGGACCAGGTCTTGACTCAGCCACTCAAGAGCTGTGCGATCTCAGGCAAACAACTGAATTCATCTGTCATTTGTTTTTCTCATCTGTAGAATTGGGTAATTATGATACCCGACTCCTAGGGTTACTGTAAAGATTAAATGGGTTAATATATGTTCAGTGCTTTAGAAGGGAGTCTGGCACATGGTAACTTTTTAGTAAGTATTAGCTGTTGAAGCGATGGATGGACAGACATGCTCTAGGTGGAAGAGAAATAGGCAAATATAAGATAAAATGTTTTGTAGAAATGATGATAGGTTTAACTACCTGAACTTAAGAGAAAATTAACTGAAGGTGACCCTGAAAACAAAATGTGGCCTTGATACTCACCAGCTGTAACAGCAAATAGAGAAATCTCAAACAATGTAGAGGGCTTCCCTGGTGGCACAGTGGTTGAGAGTCTGCCTGCTGATGCAGGAGACACAGGTTCATGCCCTGGTCCGGGAAGATCCCACGTGCCGCGGAGTGGCTGGGCCCGTGAGCCATGGCCGCTGAGCCTGCGCGTCCGGAGCCTGTGCTCCGCAACGGGAGAGGCCACAACAGTGAGAGGCCCGCGTACCGCAAAAAACAAAACAAACAAAAAAAAACCAATGTAGACATTGTCATCAATGAAGGCATTCCATAAACTACTGGAAACTAGATCTGAAATGTTTGGGTCTCCCAAGCCAGACGGGGATATGTTTTGTGACATTAGTGTCAATTAGTTCCTCTCTGAAGTTATGTCTTATAATTCTGGACCAAAAATCCTAAGATTACTACATTATTAAGAGATTAATCTCACCTAATCAAGAGATCAAATGCCAAAAAAAAAAAAATTGGAATCCCACTTTCTACTCCTTCTTCTTGCCTCCTTCATTCTTGCTTTCCTGGCGCTGAGATCTCTGTGATGTCCTTTGAAGGAGTAGAAGAAAGATAAGTACACCTGACATTTGTTGATTCCCTCTGCATGAACCAGGTTATCTACTAGAAGCTCTAGCCTGCATCCTCATGCTGCAAGCAGGTATTAATATCCGCGCTTCTGTTGCAGGTTCAGAGGACTTAAGTGTATGTCCCAACATCTTACATTTAGTGAGTGACAGAGTTGGATTCAAACCCTGGTTTGTATGGTGCTAAAGCCCATTCTCTTACGGATACAGCCTATTCTATATATCTAATCACTCTACCACAGAGTCTGTGGATAAAGATATAGCTATAATGCGTTAATTCAGTCTTGCTTAATTAGGAATCAGTTGCAGTGGTTGTATGGTCTGGGTTACAATTCATGTTGTAAATTTTTAAACTTTAAAAAAATATATTTATTTATTTAGTTGGTTACAGTGGGTCTTAGTTGCAGCAGGCGGGCTCCTTAGTTGCAGCTCCAGGGCTCCTTAGTCGTGGTTCGCTGTCTCCTTAGTTGTGGTACATGGGCTCCTTAGTTGTGGCATGTGAACTCTTAGTTGTGGCATGCATGTGGGATCTAGTTTCCTTACCAGAGATCGAACCTGGGCCCCCTGCATTGGGAGCATGGAGTCTTATCCACTGAGCCACCAGGGAAGTCCCTTGTGTTGTAAATTTTTGAAGAGAGGTTTTCCTGGGTAGTTTAATATCGCTTATTTCATTGTCATGATTGAAGTCCTGTGGCTACAATCTTCTAACAACCTCTCATCCGTTATTCTTTGTGACCCTACCCATTCTTGATTACTCATTAGCTAAGCTAATTTCTGAAAACACTCTCCTATATGAGGTCAGGCTGTGCTTTTGTAACCCAAAGACCCAAAACCATAGTGCCTCAAGCAGAAGAGTTTATTTCTGTCTCATGTAGCAATCCAGGGCTAGCAAGCAGCTCTGCCATCCTCAAAACATTGCTTTGAATGTTGCCTCTTTCCAAGAAAGTGGGAAAGAGGTAGACCAAGGCAAGGAGATAGCCCAGAAATGGCACATGTTACTGCCACTCACATCTTATTGGCTCAGACTAATTAATACAACAAAGCTAGCTACAAAACTAGAGAACCCTCTAACCAAGTGACTGTGGGGATAGATGTTCTATGCTAAAAGAAGGAAAAGAAGATATATACTGGGGCACAATCAGTGGTCTCTGACTCATCACCCCCGACTAAAGAACCCCTGAGCCTCCTCACTGTCTCTGTTATTGAAGCTGACCTAGATTCCAGTGCCCTCTGTGATGACGCCTCACCTTACCCATTCAATTTTTTCCCCTGGAGCCTTGCCAACATAGGGCTATGTCAGCTTTAGAGCCGAAAAGAAATCTTTTAAAGCAACAGTTATGGTTTTGACATATGTAAAAGTCTGTATATCCCAGGCCCATCAGCTAAGTTGGAAAAATGTCCAGCCCCTCCCCAGGATGAAGAATGCTGCATGTGAGATGGGAAAAATGAGATTTGTGTTCATATTAACTAGACACGAAGATTTATATTTGTATCATAAAAAGGCAGTAACTACACTGCAAAGATAATTTCAGAATTGGGTATCTCTTCTTCTCTCCCTCTCCAAACCTCATTATTAAAAAAAAAAAAAAGGTGAATATGTTGTTATTTGCATGGGTATCAGTTGACAGTGCGTATCTGGCAACTCAGAGTTTTGCAAACGTTGTCCTTCTAAAATATCTTGCTGTGGTTTTGTTTTGCTTTGATTTTTTTTTTTTAAAGAAAATACATCTGATAAGAAATCTGGCCCAAGAGAGTTTAGAGAACAAAGCTTACAGAAATTGCAATGGATTTGTTCCACAAGCTGGTGCAAAGCTAAAAGCAAAGTGAAGCATATTTCTCTGCTTTCTAACAGTCTTCTCTGTTTCATTCCAAGTGCAGAGCTGTATGGCTGAACTTCTTGTAGCACCATGCATCATTCATGACCTGATGGAGTAGACAGAGTGCATAACAGTCAGTGCAGAAATCCACTGCATGAATAAGTTCACCAATAGGTTACAGACATCTCCATTTTGTTTTCTGCTGATCTAGGACATTACCCCTTCCCATTTCAGGAGCAAATTACTGATACATTTTAATCATAACACTTCATCCCGATATGTTTCATCTTAATTTGGAAGTTGATTTGGGTGATGAGAGTTTTGGCAACTGTTAGAGTGAAATATAATCATTGTATGGTCAACACTCATTAAAATCGAAATTAAACAAAAATGATAACTCAGCATATTAAGTTACTAGACTGGTGACTTTAAATCCACTTTTCTTTGCTTAGAATAAATTTATGTTAGGGGAAGAGACTAAGAGGCATGCTTTTTAAAAAAAATTAATTTTGGTAAACAGGTCTTCCTGTTCCTACCTACCTGTCTCTCCCCACCATGTGAGGCCCTATAGTAACCATTCTTATTACTCTCTTTATGCATTTACATATAAATGCAAATACATGTTCCCCTGCCACTCTTATATAAGAGGTATATATTGGGTTGGCTAAAAGGTTCATAAACCCGAACGAACCTTTTGGCCAACCTGATATATACCGTACTATATATACTGTGGTGTACTTTGTTTTTCTTACATAAGACATCTTAGAGAGCTTTTGATATGAGTACATAGACAGCTTCATCATTCTTTCATAGAGTTGCATCGTTTCTTTTTTGTGGATCTGTCAGAGTTTATTTACCAATCTGAGGAGCATTGTTTAGTTAAATCCTCAGCTCTACAGTAGGCATTATTAATCTGGATTTTCAGAGAAAACCAAGGTTCTAGGAGCTTCTACAGTGCTTCCACAGTGATCTCTATCTTCCAGGGTTTGGTAGGTGGATTCATACTACATCACCACGGTGGAAGCAATAGTAACAGTTCTTAAATATTGGCTATTCTTTTTTTTTTTTTTAGTTTCTGCTTTATAACAAAGTGAATCAGTCATACATATACATCTGCTCCCATATCCCTTCCCTCTTGCGTCTCCCTCCCTCCCACCCTCCCTATCCCACCCCTCCAGGCGGTCACAAAGCACCGAGCTAATATTGGCTATTCTTAAGAAAATCTCCTTCCTTCACATGCTCACAAGTACGTTTTCCTATGCCAGAGTTTCTCAACTTCAGAGTACAAGAGAATCATTTGCCGCCTTTGAGAATGCAGACTCTTGAGCGGCACTCTCATAAGTTCTCATGAGCATGTCTGGGGTGAGTTTCTGGAACACAGCTCTCCCAGGTAGCCCAACTCCATCATGGCTGTTCACATAGAGTGAAACATAGAAGTTCTGGTCGGCAGTACTCATTTGAACATATACTCCAGATGGTTTGCGGCAGTGATCCCTGAGCCACACTCTAACACACAGCTGTAGATAGTCCCTGGGTGTGTATAGTATTTGTGTACAGCATCATGCTTGGTAGTCAGAAGCATTCCCTGATCCCATTGCCACCTGGTTCCCTCTGGGCTTTGTTCTCCAGCTCACTTTGCACCCTGGCTGTACAGGCTGCCTTAGGTGCCAGTGGGTGCAGCAAAGCATGAGGCTGAATACCTCTTGTGCCTTTGGGATTGAGAAAGACTTTAGTTCTCTGTAGCAAATTAGCATAGAAATAGGTGCTGTTGGAGTCCCAAATCCTGAGTGCACCAGGAATTGAAAGTATGTGCAAGGGATTTAATTAGGAAACTCTTAGAATCTCCAGTGAGACAGAACACAGAGAAATCTTCAGTGAGGAAGAACTGCTTCCTGAACTTACCTTTCACTTCTTTCTTGTTTCCACCATAGTCAGGTCAGGAATTATAAGAATGTGACCATTTCTGTAGGACTGACCACCACAGAATGCCAGAGCTTGAAGGACCATGAGAGGTCATGTAACATGAGGATTCTTAACATGGAGCCTCTAGAATGGACCCTTTAACTTCCAGAGGTCAGTAAACCCCACAAAATCATAAAGTACTGTGTCAAAGGAGTTTCTGATCTTCTCAAAATGATTAAGGACCACCCATATAGCCTAGCACCTTCATTTTACCAACGATGAAACAATGATGCAAAGAATTGCAGTGACTTTCCAAGGTCACATAATTATTTGTGGCAGGGATGGGGCCAGGATATGGGAATCTTCATATCTGGTGATTGATATCTCCAAGACTTTGAAAATAGTATATGAAGGTGGCTTAGTAAGAGCCCTTGGCAAGGAACATGCCATTGCCAGGACTTGCAGTCTTTGTAATAGAAAATGCTCATTGACGGTGTACTTTGTGCTAGCCACTGTTCTAAGTACTTTACATATTAGCTCATTTGAGTCTCATAATCACTGCATAAAGAACCCTAAGAATGGATGAATTGTAGGAGTTAACTTTTGAGTACAGAGAGGGAAACAAAGACTGGACACGATGGTGAGATTTAGATGAGAAGGGGGACAGGGACCAGGAAAGACTGGCAGCGGGAAAGCTTTATGATAAGCCACATAGGAAAAGGTGGTCAGAAGAATAAATGATGTTCAGCTGTGATTTTCCCCACCTTAAAAAAAAAGTAATTCAATACGTTGTTGTTCTTATCATCCCATTTTATTTATGAGGAAAAGAAAGTACAAAGAAATTAATTTTCTGCTAGGATTTAAAGTCCAGCAGTTTGGTTCCACAACCATGTTCATCATTACGCTATGCCATTTCTTTCTTTGAAATGATGATTAATGTCAACTGGGAGAATGAGCACCAAATCATTTACAGATCCACATTTTCATGAGACATGAGAACAGGTAATCTTGGCTGTGTTCCCGCAAACTTCTGCACTTGAACATGAGCCGTAGAATGAAGAAACACCACTGAGATGCTTTCAGTGATAAACAACAAGATGGTTATACACTAAAACGTCCACAGTAGTTATCTCTGAGTTCTCCAGTATGCAATCTTATTTTTGCTTGGTGCTTTTCTGTTTTCCCAGTTTTCTACGAAGTATATCTGCCACTTTGATAGTCAAAAAGAAAATAAATATTATTTAAAAGATACTGTACACAGTATAAGAAACCCAGAAGTTCATTGCCCCCTTTTTTGTCTCAAACCATTGAAAGGGATCCTTCTATAGACATTTGCTGTCAGGTTTTGGGCCTCTGGGGTGTGTTCTTGTCTATCTTCAGAGTGCTTTTGTACAGTGGGAGTTTCAAGGGCTGACAGAACTGCTCTAATGCTTTCCTGGGTTGAAATATGGCACCATAGCACCAACCCCTAAAAGGAAACCGTTTTCCTTTAAACATTATCCAGAGAACACTTTGAATGGATGAATGGTAGGAGTTAACTTTTGTGTACAGAGAGGTAAACAAAGACTGGACATGATGGTGAGATTAAATGAAAAGGGGGAACAGGGGCCAGGAGAGACTGGCAGGGGGGAAAGCTTTAGGATAAACCACATAGGAATAGGTGGTCTGAAGAATAAATGATGTTCAGCCCTGATTTCCACACCTTTAAAAAAAAAAGTAATTTAATATGCAACAGCTTTCAGTGCTATTCAGGAATGATCTATCAGTGTGTGTCTGTTATGCCAAAACTCAGAGTGGTTAATTATAGATAGAGCAGCATGAAATACGGTCTGCTCTGCATATAAGGCCATCAGGGACCCTCTCTGTTCCTTGCTGTCACTAAAGAGTGTCAGCACAGCTTAAAGATGGCACCCTATCTGCCAACACCCCGTTTACAAGACATATTTAGAATAGATTTATGGCTGGGAAGGTCTGTGTCATAGAGTTTGTTTCAGTTTCAAGTCTCAAGTTAATGGATAATTCCTTGGAAAACCTACACGGAATTCATTTCTTTAAACTGTATCTATTGGTATGAGAATCAGACCCTACCTTAGTCTTTCAGGAAACTTAACATTTCTCAAGTGTCAAGCTGCACCATAAGCAAGGTTGCCAATATTTTAGTAATAAAGTTCACAGAGTCAAGTCTTGCTTAGATATTACTGTCATCAGGATATAAAATATTTCAGTTCGGTAAGTTTTTTCAGAAGACTGAGTTTCATAACTTTAAGGTGTTAAGGCTATTTTCTCTAACTTTAAACACATGGGAGGAACATTTCTCAAATATGTGATACATTTCTCTCCCTTTTGAAACAAAGCACTGTACTCTGGGTGGCTAGGGGGTCACCACTGTACATGCAGTTGATAATTCTCAGAAAGTATTGGTGCATATGTAGCAGTTTCCCCTTGCATGTAAGTCCCAGACTGCCTTCCTGGGTCAGTTTGTGTGTCTGCGTTTGAATTTGTGATCTCTTCGCTTACTATCTATCCCACTTCCAGATATCATTTCTTCCTCTTACCAGTGTGCCAGTCACAGACATGTTGTATGAATTTTGATGACTTTCCTTAATCTCCTTGGTTCCAGGATTTCTTTAGGTAATTGAGGCGATTAGACAAGTGTTTTTTAGATAAGTGATATTTTGCTATGAGCAGCAATAGTTATTTTAATGTTTTTTCAATGAATTCACTTAATGATATTCTCTCAAAGTATTTAGAAGAGGTTAGTGGTCCTATTGTTTAGAAAGGTGGAGTGAGCGACGGGAGTCACAGAATTCTGTGTTGGTGATTGAGGCCTAAGACTTAGCCAATCAGCAGCAGCCCATCAGTAGCAGCACTGATGGTCTCCTAAATCTCCCAGGGGTCAGAGCTCTCATTCATTCATTCATTCATTCATTCATCAAAGTGGTAGTTTAAGAAGGATTAATTTTATACTTGCGTGTAGAATGATTTCAAAGCTATGGAGACTTAAGAGGGAACAGGGCTTCAAAGACATATAATGTTGAAAGCAGTTGAAGCCAGTTAGAAGCAATTTCAGTAATTTATCGTGAAAAGTCACCCTTACTTGACAATCCTACTTGAACATGTTTTCTTCATCCATTAGCTTTGAGATTCTTCAACAACTATTACCTTTGACAATAAAACTCATTCCTATGGTACAGTTCATTATTACAGAGATTTATACAAATGTCACCTGCAAAATATCATTTAAGATCTGATCTATCAATTGCTTACAAGCCTTACCAGTCATTGAAACAGAAATCTGGAAAAGGCCTGGAATGGAAGGGCAGCATAGCATGCCTACTGAAATAAGAAGAGGTCGAATTAGTTTGCAAACATGGGAAACAGAAAAAAAGAAATGGATATGAGAGGCTAAATGACAGCACAGCCAATAAGCACTGGAGACACTTCATGATATGGAGGTCCCATCAACGAAGTTTTAAAAAGTTGGTTTTAATGCTACACTCATATAATGTGCTAAAATTCTAATTCATAACCTTCATTATAATTGTAACAAAATAATTATTAGTGTAATTTGATTTATTGTTATTCTTTTATAGCCCATAAATTTCTGCAGGCTGGGATTGTGTCTCAGGTACCTGGGGTAGGGCGTGGCATACTGCAGTTGTTCAAAAACTGGAATTAATATATAGGCATATTAGGACGAGGGGATTACTTGAAAAAAATATATGATAAATCAAATTTTAAACAAGGTGAATTAGAGGTGAAATGTCTAGCAGGAGTAGCTTTTTTATAACACATTCAACTACACTTAGGTTACAACCTCTTTCATACCTCTCTTCAGTTTTGTCTTTCTTATACCACACCTCCAGATGAAGCATCCACAAATGCCACATTGAAAGCAGAAGTACTCTGCTCTACAGACACCTTTGGTGGTCTTCCCTCACCAGCAAGAGGAATGCCAGCCTTCTTAGACTGCATTCTAGGCTGTCCTCAGCCTGGCTCCAGCTGCCTACCCAGCCTTATTGTGCATTATCCCCTTAAACGCAGTCTCCCCTCAGCCACCTTAGTCTACCCATTGTCTCCTCAATGTGCATCTATGCACGTTATCAACTCCATCGGAAATGATCTCCCACCTTGGAGTGTTCTGTACCAGCAGACTTCATATTTCAGTGTAGATCCTTCCTGTAAAGATGTTTACATCCTCAGAGGGTTCTTTCCTTTCTGAACTCGTAAGAGTAATCTGCATTTCTTACTTAACAACATAGCCTTTCTGTTGTTTCATTGTATTGCAATGTGTGATTACACACCTAAGGCTGATGGTTTCTAGATATCAAGGACTATGTCACTTTCAGGACACAGCACATGTTTTGCATGAAGTAGGTGCCCAGTAAATATTTGTTGATTTCATACAAGGATTCTAACTGTACTCAGCAAAGGTGAAGGCATTCTATGGATCCATATCAGTGAAGATCTCCATAGGAATAGCATGCCAGGCTCCTCAGAGATGTCTGGTCTGAGAGCTTTCTGCCTCTTTCAAGTGGAAGTTCATGGGAGGAGAGTAAGTGCTGTGATAGCAATTTATACTTGCTTTGATAATGCGAGCAAGGTGGCCGGATTCCAGAGAAAGAAGACCAGTAGTGTTGTTTGGTTGTTTACTTTAGAAAGCAAGATTTGTCTTCCATGCCAGTTCTTATCTTTATTTTCTGTTTTCCTCTCCTGAGAATGGAAGAGTAAGTATATTGGATTTTCATTTACTTAAAGAAACAAAAGTATTTAGTAAGCAATATCCAGTTTTAAGCATTGCTCCACTGGAGATAGTGAAGTTGGCATATATTTTGTAAAATTTGCCTTTGTGGTTTTCTAGTGTGTTTGTATTGATAGTTCTTGGAATTAACAGAATATAAAGTATAAAGAAATGACTAAGTTTCCTAGGTTTTGAATAATAAATTGCAAGTACAAGAGAAAGAGGCCATTCAGACCGTAACGTTGACTGGCTTAATATAAAGATATAAAATGAAAATGACCTTATTACACTCATTGGCACAACCTGCATTTTAATAAAGGCAGATAAATTAAAGCTATAGAGCATTATGAAATTGGTTTTCTGAACTCCCGAAGGTAAGATGCCATGTTCCTGGGCAAATGCAGGGCAGTGGCACTGGGGATTGCAGGTGGTTGTTTAATATTTATTATTAATCTTTGTTGGAAGTTAGTATATGTCTTTAAATTTTCATTACCCAGCTGTGGCTCACTGTAGACATTTCCAGACCTTAGAGTCATGAAGCAACTGCAGAGGTGAGAGTTGCCCATTCTAACCCACCTTTGTAAGCCCTTCAGTGGTTGGAGGGGAAGCTTTGATTACATGGTCACTGTAGGCTTTGGGGTCAGCAAGGTCACAAGACCTGTATCAGGGGTCCCCAAGACCACCCTCCCCTGCCCCACTAGGTTTGGTGATTCACTAGGAACACTCAAAAGACTTATACAGTCATCCTCATGGCTAACATGTGTTACAGGGAAAGGACACAAAGCAAAATCAACAACAGGATGAGATGCATGGGGTAAAGTCTAAAGAAAACTAAATACAAGCTTCTGTGCTTTCTCCCAGTAGAGTCACACAGGACATGCTTAATCCCCCCAGCAGTAGCTGTGAAAATGTTTGTGAAATACTGTCTACCATGTAAGCTTATTAGACTCTCAGTGCCCAGGGTTTTTACTGCAGACTAGTCATGTAGAGGCACCCTCTGCCTAGCACACACCAGAATTCCAGACTCCCAGAAAGAAAGCAGGTGTTCAGCAAAAACCTTATTGTTTGTACGGTTTAGACACAGTGAGCCACTCTCATCAGTTCTGGGAAGGGTGGGAATCTTCTCAATATCCAGGTGTCCTGTTGCCAGCCAAGGGCCAACCTTGCAAACAAGACTTTTAGGCATAGCAGTCTCAGGTCTGCTGTGCTGTTTGTACATACCACCCAATCTCCATGTGCAACTGCATTGAGGACTATGTGATTGGGATGTCCCAAGCCACCAAGTTATCTCTGTCCTTATGCATTCATTTGTTCATTGAGAAAATTACATATTCTACATGGCCTTGAATGAAGTGGCTTCTGTCCACCTCTGTAGCTGCATCTGATTTCACTGCCCTCTTTATTAATAAGTCAGGCACCCTGGCTTTCTTTCAGTTCTTCAGTGCTCCAGGTGGTTTCCTATTTCAGGGCCTTGCTATACACTGCACCTGGCTGAGCACTGTACATCCTTCAGCTCTTACCCTGCCAATTACTTATTGAGGGATGTCTTCCCTGACCCTCCAGGTGAAATAAGGACCCACTTGTTACTCACTCTCTGAGCACTCTGTTCTCCTTCTCAGCATTGATGACAATTATAATTAAATACTTACCAATACATTTTTTTAAATGGTAAGTTTTTTTAAATTTTATTAACTAATTAATTTAGTTTTGGCTGCATTGGGTCTTCGTTGCTACACTGGGGCTTTTGCTAGTTGCAGTAAGCGGGAGCTACTCTTCATTGCAGTGTGTGGGCTTCTTATTGCGGTGGCCTCTCTTGTTGAAGAGCACGGGCTGAAGGCTCACGGGCTTCAGTAGTTGTGGCTCGTGGGCTCAGTAGTTGTGGCTCACGGGCTCTAGAGCGCAGACTCGGTAGTTGTGGCACATGGGCTTAGTTGGTCCGTGGCATGTGGGATCTTCCCAGACCAGAGCTTGAACCCATGTCCCCTGCATTGGCAGGTGGATTCTTAACCACTGTACCACCAGGGAGGTCCATCAATACATTTTAATTTAATATTTACCTTCTCTGTAGATGTATGTATCTGATGGGGCTGGGATCGTGTCTATCTTGTTTGTTGCTGTATTCCTGGATGACTAGTACCTGTGATCAACCAGCAGTTGTTTAATGAAGGAATACAATTCTTTCACTTTTAATGCTCTGAAAACTAAAGCATGGCCCCATCACAGATGAATTCACTACATTGGACTCAAGGCAGATAAACATATAATTAGGGTGCATGTACTAAGGATTGAACAGACAATGACTTGTGCCTCATGCATGAGATTTTGAGTCCTTCTATCACAGGGTAAGGAGAGTGTTTCCACAGAGAGTTGCCCTCTACACAGAGGCTTCCCAGGGGAGTCTGGGGAGTCAGGTGGGCCTGGGTTTGAAACCTAGCTTTGAAATCTACTTACTGGATGACTTTGGACCAGTTACTGAGCTTCCAAGAGCCTTATTTTTCCTGTCTTTAAAGTGAGGGCACTAAGCCCACCTTAGAAGTTGGGGGGATGACGTTGTGAAATCAGATATCTAAGTGCTGAGCACAGTGTCTGGCTCGCAGGGAGGACTCAGTAAATGATGGCTTTGATCAGGGAACTGTCAAGCTGGATAGGAGCCTCCAGGTCATACTCTCTCCTCTCACCTAATCAAGAAGAATCTTTTTTCATCTCCTGCCACGTATCACAGTCCTTTTAGAAAGCTGGTCCCTGGGAGCTGATCCAGGTCAAATGGTTCAGTTCTTGTGTTTATTGATTGCCCATCTGCCCACTGTAACTTCTAACCTTAGGATCCAGTTTTGTATTCTGGGGCAACACAGAACACGGCTGATCTCTCTTCTGCATTTCGGACCTTCAGATATATGAAGGCAGCTGTCAGATCCCACTTAGACCTTCTTCTTCCAGACTGAATATCTGTAGTGCCTTCAACTTCTCCTCACATACTGTCATTTCCAGACCTTCCTGGTTTCCAGATCGCTTGGAGTCTTGGCTGCCTCCCTCCCCACACATGCTCCGTTTGGGTGGTGTATCAGTCAGGGTTCTTCAGAGAAGCAGAACCAGTATGTATATATTTTAAGGAATTGGCCCATGCAGTTGCCAGTGCTGGCAAGTCCAGAATCTGTAGGGCAGGCCCCAGCAGGCTGTGGAAGCTCAGGCAGCAGCTGATGCTGCAGTCTGGAGGCAGAATCTCTTCTTCCTGGGAAACCTCAGTTTTTGCTCTGAAGGCCTTCACTTGGTTAGATGAGGCCCACCCACCTACATTATCAACGGTGAGCTGCTTAAAGTTAACCACATGTATAACATACCTTCACAGCGATGCCTAAGTAGCGTCTGATGAAATAACTGGGCACTGTCATCTAACCAAGTTGCCACAAAAGTAACTATCACAGACGATATACTTAAACTAGGATGCCAGAACTGAGCATGAAACATTCGCTCTGACTAGAGTCCAACACCGGAGAATGTTAGCTCCCTCAATCTGGAAACTACTTTTGTGGTAATGTGGTCTAAGATTTTATTAAATTTTTAAAAAGTAGCCAGACCACACAGACTTGTTTGTGCTAAACATATCTGCTACCTTTGCAAGCAGGAGGCATGGACCCTGCTGCAGAAGCTCCTGGTCTAGGTAAGAGGGTGCTTGACAACAAAGGAAAACCCCAGATCAGAGGAAGTAGGGGGAGGGAGGGATTCTGTCAGGGAGCCTGGAGGAGGGAAGGAGACAGTTTTCTTTGACACAGTCCTACTTTGTTTCCAGTAGCCTTTAACATACCCTTCCCTCCTCTCCCAACCAACCCTTCTGTTCACATGTCCCTAACTGCCACCCAGAAGCTAGTAGCATAACACTAATTAATAGTAACTTAGTGTTATTTCTCCTATAGGTTATTTATAGCCTAATAGATGACTCTTGAAATTTGAAAAAAAAGTCATAGCAATGTATTTATTGCAGCAGAACTGCAGGCTCCAGAGGCAGGCAGGGAGGGAGATATTTTTGGAAACAGGCACAAGACCCATCAGGTGGACCAGCTGCTCTCCATTCCTGACATCTCTTCACTGTCCCTGTCAGGAGGCTGTGAAGGAGGTCAGGAGGCTGACCTCTGTGAGAACTATGTGCACTCAGTTAGTCTTGCAAGGCCAGCCCTCCTACATCTAGGCAGCTGTGCTGCCTCTGGCCCTGGCTGGTTTTCTAATTCCCATATAAATATTAAGAGAGACTGAGCATCTGACGAATCAGCAGGAGAAAACAGGAGAGTGGAGCACGTTACTTCAAAAATATTGTAGCCTGCAATACCCATCAGTCAGAGCTCTGGATTTGAAGCTACTGCCAGGTGGCTGCAGAGCTTGCTTAAAACATGTATATAGTAGCTTCTGGAAAAACATCAAGGCTTGCACTGGGCTATGCCCTGGGTTATTTTGTTCATAAGTGGTATCAGTTTGTAGTGCAGTATTTCACAGACTATGATACCCATACTATTGGTGACTCACAGATAATTTTAGGTGGTACATGGATGATCATATTTTATTCTAGACTTGTGTACTTATTGATTTTAGTATACTTGTGAAATGTGTTGTAAGGTTATATTCATTTTAATGCCTATTTTTAAAGTATAGTTGTCTCACTGAGCTATATAAAAGTATAGCTGTTGCATACTGCTTAAGACAACGTTAAGGTAAAAATTTGAGGCTATTTAAAGAAAAATATTCAATAGATAATAGTACCGATAGTATGTAGATATGGTAAAAGTTATGATAGTGACATGAGAATGACCACCATTAGAAAACACATGTCCAATGAGTAAAGTCTGGGCTTTACTATCTGACCTTTGTTCTGATATCAGTTCCATTATGGCCTCTTTATGGTCTTTTGTGTCTCATCGATAAAATGGAAATGTTAATACTTAACCTTTAGGATAGGTTTGAGGACTAGAGCTAATAATACGAAGTGCCAGGCTCATCATAGGTACTCCATAAATAGAAATTATTGCTTTTAGTATTTTAGATCTGTTAGAAGAAAATGGCACAATTGTCAGAAAGATGAGATCAAAGGCTAGAGATCTAGCATAAGACATAAAGACAGAAAACTATTTAACTTGTGAGACTGCATCAGTGTAGTAGTTCACTTGACTGTTTAGAGCACTTCATTATCTGACACTAGCTTCAGATACAAAAGTAGAACATGAAGACACAGTCAGGGGAGGCCAGGCTAGACTCTGTACAGAAGTAGACTCAGTGGTATAGAAAGTGTCATGAAAGATTTTTCAGTTAAAAGTTCAGAGAGGAAGGACTGACAGCTCTCTGGCCCTTCAGAGGAAAGGGAGAAAGTGACGTGGACCCTCTGGTCCAGCAGAGGAGCAGTGAGAGGGGCATGGAGATCCAGTTCTGCATCAGGGGTCTCATGAGCCCATTACCTGGGTGTCTGGAGACAGTAAAATGAAAACAACACTACAGACTGAATCGTTTATCCTCTTCCTCTATTTTGTTGAAACCTAAAATAGGACACTTTGTCACTAAACTCCCAAGCCTCCCAAGCATTTCCTTGTCACTGTTTTGTCCATCTTAGTCAATGCACTAATAAGCTTTTCCTCACAAGGGAGGCCAGTGTGGATGAAGTGTGGATGGAGTGTGGATGAACCCAAGGATGCTATATTAGTTTGCTAGGGTTGCTATAACAAAGTACCACGGACTGGGTGGCTTAAACACAGAAATTTATTTTCTCACTCTTTTGGAGGCTATAATTCTGAGGTCAACATGTCAGCAGGGTTAGTTTCTTCTGAGGCCTCTCTCCTTGGCTTGCAGATGTCCATGTTCTCCCTGTGTCTTCACTTTGTGCTTGTCTGTGCCCAAATTTCCTATTCTTGTAAAGACACCAGTCATACTGGATTATGGTCCTCCCTCATGACCTCACTGTACCTTAAGTACCTCTGTAAGGCCCTATCTCCACATATAGTCACGTTCTGTGATACTGAGGGTTAGGACTTCAACATGTGAATTTGGGGAGACACAGCTCTGCCCATACACATGTTTGTTAACTGCTCCTGGAAGAAGAGAATTCACACAGTATGACCTGCTGACTAGACCACAAGTTTCATCTTCATTTCAATGAAGAGTGTCTAATTATCTGTATCTTTGCAGTGTTTCCTAAAGATTGGAGTTGAATAATCATCCTTCTCTGAAGTTTTAAAATTAATAAAATCAGATATCCTTTCAGCACATTATGAAAAGATTACAACAAGAGGCAGCACACTGTAATTGGTATCTTAATTTCCCTTCCCAGCTAATGAGTACTTTGTAAACACTGGAATATAATTTATTCTTCTTCAATTTTTCTTGTCCCAATTCTACTCCCAAACATGTTATTTTAATGTATCTTTAAGTTTGATATGAATCATGGCTCTGCCACTAGCTGCTGGAGTGGCGTTGGGCAATTTTGCCCATCTGGGTCACAGTCTATTGCTGTGTAGAATGGGGATGATAATTCCCTGATAGGGAGGCTAAGGGGATAACAGGAGATAATGGTTCTAAAGTGCTTTGTACAATGCCTGGCATACAGCAGGCGCTCAATACATGATAGGTAAAGCTCTAAGGGTTATTTGTATACAGGGTATATAGAAAGGAGGGTGGATTCTTAGCTGTCGGATTAGGAAGAACTAAAAAGGAAGGTGTGGTCCCCTTCAACTCATGCTCTCTGTCAAGAACAGAAGCTGTTCTGGATTACTACCAAATCATTCATTCAAATCAACATTCATTCACAAGCTCAGAAGGACTTGCTCACATTGAACTGTAGTGGCTTCAGCACATGTAATATTGCCTTCAAGGAATTGGCATAAAGATCTGAATCCTTATGACTTCTATCTACATTATCCATTCCTTTAAGAGAGCAAGCAGCCAGGCTAGGGATTATATAATAGGTGTCAGAGCAGATAGCACAAAGCAGTAAGTGATATCGCCTGGACATGCATGCATTTGAATTCCGATTCATCTGAAGCTGCCTTTTTGGGAAAATGGTCCACTTGGATATAAGAAAGGATGTGTACTGAATGTTTTCCTGCTACTCACAAGCCCTGACTTTAACAATATTTGCTGAAAAGTAGGGAATTGGACCCTTTGTCTTTCCCCTCTTGATTCTGTTGCTCACCCTGAATACTCTACTTTTCTAAGCACTATATTTGAAATCTCGTAGACACCTGTAATTTCCTCCATTTTATTCTCTATTTCCAATGGTGTCTAATTATCCTTAGACTGCTTCCTTGTTATTTTTATATGTCTGTTGTACTGACTTTACCTTAAGTTCCCACTAACTCTTGACAAGATTATTATGTTTATAACTAGTCTCCTTGACTTTATTCTCTTTCCTCTCCAATCCATCCACTTACCTGATTAAGTTTCTTAAAATGTGACTCTCTTCAACCCAGCACTTGAAAAAGTGAATATTTAGTTAGCAGACTGCCTCCAAAATGGTTTAAGCACAACCTAATCTCTGGCTTCAATGTAACTAAACAGCACCTTACCTCCTAAATTGTGTTTCAAATGAACTGGAATCTCCAAATCTGTTCTGAACTCACTACTTAAACTACACATGTAGCAAACATTTGTAGATACGAGTGCTTAGTATCTACCAAGCATTGTGTGGAGTGATTTATATGTACTTTTAAATCATCACAGTAACTCTATAAGATGGAAGTGGGGCTGAGGAGGTTAAGTGGCTTTCCCCAGGTCACATAACTAGCAGTGATGGAGCTAGGTTTACCTGACTCCAAAGCCTGCCTTCTGCCCCAAATGCTGCTTCTTCACATCTGCCAGTCAGACCTTTACGGTACATCTGAAGCATCTCCACTAGTTAAAATTGTAAGTTCCTTTATTATAGGGACCGTAGAGATGCCACTGTATGTATGTATGTATATGTGTGTGTGTGTATATATATATATATGTGTGTGTGTGTGTGTGTATTTATATATATATTTGGTGCTCATAAGATCTAGCATAGTGTTAGCCTCATAACAGATACTCAATACCTGTTTGAATGAGTGGACAGAACAGATGATTTCAGATAAAGCATAAAACAAAAGTAAAAAACAAAGTGGTATGCAGTGCTACTGTAAGGACTTACATAAACAAAAGCTGAGCTGAATTAAATTTCATTTCACTTGACAACTACCTCAGTCTGCCTCAAGGGCAGAATAAACAGATTCTGTGAACTTTATGAGTTCATACCTATAAAAGAACATTGCTCATGTGTGGCCTCCTCTGAGAGGGAATAAAGTTTCATAGCAGGCATCCTGAATAACCGAAGATGCAGAACTCTGCACACGGGGAAACATCTTGGCCAGTCAACAAAATCAGGCTGCTGCCCTCCTAGGGACCATTTTGTTTGCTTAGCATCCACTCAACTTACTAGGTTGTCTTGGGCAAGACTTCACCTCTTTGACCAAGTTCCTCATCTGTAATGCAGAGGGGCTGGTGGAGATAGTAACAGCTATCATGACATACTAGCATAGCTAGTATGAGCAGAGCTAGGGTTTAAGCCGACTAACTGAATTTAAAGCCTTAATGCTACTATTTTAAGGCCCCTTGCAGCTCTAAAATTCAGTGAATCTCCCACATGTTCTCTCTGACTCTGAGTTGGTTGGAGGCTCTTACACTCCCTTGTCTGAGGATCCTTTACTCTGTTTTGTGATGTTTGGTAATGATTTTTGTACTTCTAGCCCATGCGGGACCTGCTGGAGGGGTCTCAGCCATTATGCAGCTTGGTCTGGCTCACACCTGCTGAGGGCTGCTGGCTGGGGAGGGTGTGGAGACAGAGAAGACAGTAGAACAAAGCTTCTTTTGCCAAGTCCATGTCACTGAGAGGCGATTCGATACTTAAATTAAAATTTTGCATATTTCAAATTTCAAATATTTTCAAATTGTCATATAACCTCTCTAATCTAAAAGAACTGAAAAATAACACATTTTTCAAAATTGGGTAGTGGAATTGTAGGTGGCATCTGCACCTCTTTTATAATCTTGTTTTCATACACAATCAGCAGGTTGACCCTCACCTTCTGCCACTGTGACCTTGAAAGAAGACCTGAAATTCTCAGGGCCACAAACTGTCTGTGTGTATTTAACAATAAATCTTTTTACTTCTGGGATACTTTCCCTTCAAAATCTCTGGAGTGATATAAGATGTACTTAAATGAATGTGAAAGGAAATGAGTGGACAGCACTATATATTGTGAGGATAATGAGGCAGGATGAGTTAGCTTGAAAGGCCCAGCATTGCACAGACATCTGCAGAGGTCAGTGTGGCTCAAGCTTTGAAGAGACTCTTCTTCAGCAGGGATTGGAAATAGATGATCTTGAGGTCCCTTCCAGGTTGTTTAATTGCAAGATTTACTGCTAGACTGGAAGATAGCTTCCCTCTTCCCTCTCTGCTCAGTTTTTTTTCTTTTTCATAGCATGGTTCTATAAAAAAAGGTACGTTAGTTTGCTCTATGTTATAAAACTCCAGATGCATCGCTGATGCCAAGAGAGTTACTGAGATGCACTTTGGATAGGTGTAAATATTGTTCTGTTATTGTATTTTTTGTAATGGTGTGATTTTTTGCCATGAAAGTACAGCTTCTGACGGTCATTTCAGTAAAAAAGAGAAATAACTACCTCACATGAACTTATGGGAAGTTCATTTTATCTGGTGAAACTGAGTTTTGCTTTGTGCGCTGAAGGAAGCAAATGATGGTACCTTGGCCATTTGCAGCAAACTCTTAGATACCTGGAGTTGTAGGTGTTTTTAGAAGGTTATATGTGTTTTGGCTCAGCTAGTGAATAGAGGTGGAAACAAGCCTTCAGTATGACCTATAAGGTTAAAAATTACTGTAAAATACTTATGATGAGCACTAGTTATTTTCTACTGTCAATAGGTAGAGTGAAGGTCCTGAAACATGGAGCACTCATGGCCTCACTCTGGCTTGTACACCCTTTGTAGACATAACTGATTGAACTGCCACTCTTTCCTGACTTGGATCAAGACCTCAGAATCCTTTCTCAACACAGCAGTTCAGGAAGCTGCTATCATCTAATGAGAATGATCTAGCACCTAAAACCCAATTGCTATTCTGAGATTCATCCCTGTGGGCATCCAAGAAATAGATATGGGATCTACATACAACACATTTAATTTAGCTTGATTTGCATTAATGAATATGAATTCTTGATCTGCCATTTACTAGCTGTGTGACCTTGGCCAAGTTTCTTAACTTATCTCATTCCTCTAGTATTAAATGGAGATAATAATATGTACCATGAACATATAAACATGGTTCCTTAACATGAAGCCAAGTTGTGCCCTAAGTTTTCACTCTCCCCCATGATACAGAACCAACCACCTACTGCCTTTAAACTTTCTCCTTCACCCTGACTGCTTTTCTTCTCCTTCTGATACAGTTCTTCCAATGCCAGGAATACGTTTGATTAAGAGATATAGTACAGAAGCAAGTAAGATATGCCAGACCTGAAGACTAATGAGGATGAAATTAAATGATAATGGATTTTCCCCTCCTATCCCCTAGATAATGATGAGACTGAAATGAACACCCAAACTGTGGTCTTCAGTAATCCATGGTGACAGTAAAAAGAAACAGCCAAATAACATATTGGCCTCAATATTCAGAGCACATTTGGAATGCAGAGTAAGACTGAACAATCCTCCATTTCCCTTTCTCTCTTCTTTTGTGTAGTATAGTCTGAGCAGGTATGTGGGTGAGGCAGTGTGCTCCCCCCAGGTGGGGGAGGGACACTAGGCTTGGGAATCAGAATACTTGTGCTCGGGTGTCAGCTCCATAACTGACTACCTGTGTATCTTTGGATACATGGCTTCCCAGCTTCCTTATCTTCATAATGGAGGAGAATGACGTTATCAACCTCACAGCAATGTTGAAATGAGATAATGAATTTAGTAATGCATTTTGTAAACTGCAAAGCACTTAAACACATTTTAGAGTCTTAGTAGGGATGCTCAAAGACATGCTGAATGAATGCAAATCAGTTAAGCAGTAGAGGCTACGATCACCATCCTAGTAGATTCTTTATAGTATAATACTTTGTTCAAAGAAAATCTTATTATGGAAAGCCAAGTTTTTGCTGTCTGACATGGCAGGAACTTCAGGACCCATCTGAGAAACACTTCCATTTCTGTAAGCAACATTGTGCCTTATCCCTGTCCTACTGAAAGGTACAAATTGTACTTTTTTCTATTTATTTTTTAATTTATCTGTTACCAAGGTGTATCTGAGACCTACATGAGTCTCACAAAAAATAATTGGTGAATCTAATTTACGTGCCTAAATATTAGTTGAGAGCTTCCTAGGTCCCAAGCACCATGCTCTACACCAGCAAAACAATAATGAAAATGTCACAATTCCCATATAACAATTTCCTATATGCATTGTTTCCTAGTATTTGCATGACACTGAGGGAGGAACAATTAATAATTATAGGCTACACTTAATAAGGCTCTTGAGCACCTTCTGTGTTCCAAGTCCAGTCGTTATTTTACTTTACAGTATTCCATTTAAGCCTCACAAAATCTGGATGGAGATTTTTTGTTTGCTTGCTTTTATTTTATATTGTGGTAAGAACACTTAACAAGAGGTATACCCTCTTTTTTTAAAATTAATTTTTATTGAACTATAGTTGATTTACAGTGTTGTGTTAGTTTCTGCTGTACAGCAAAGTGAATCAGCTATACATATACATATATCCACTCTTTTTTAGATTCTATTCCCATATAGGTCATTACAGAGTATTGAGTAGAGTCCGTGCTAAACAATAGGTCCTTATTAGTTATCTGTTTTGTATATATTAGTGTGTATATGTCGATCCCAATCTCCCAATTTATCCCTCCACCCCCTTTCCCCCTTGGTAACCATACGTTTGTTTTCTACATCTGTGACTCTATTTCTGTGTTGTAAATAGGTTCATTTGTACCATTTTTTTTTGGATTCCACATATAAGCGATGTCATATATTTGTCTTTCTCTGTCTGACTTCACTCAGTATGAAAATCTCTAGGTCCATCCATGACGCTGCAAATGGCATTATTTCACCCTTTTTATGGCTGAGTAGTATTCCATTGTATATGAGCTCTACTCGCTTAACAGATTTTAAGTGTACAATACATTATTGTTGACTCTAGGTACAATGTTGTACAGAGATCTGAAGGGAAGTTATTATTAACCCCTGGGTCACAGATAAGGGAACTGAGTCTCAGAGAGTGAGATAATTTTCCCAGACTCACATAGCTGGAAGGTGGGGGAAATGGGATTTTTAACCTGGGCTGTTGGAACTCTAGAACCTATCCTCTTTTCCATTACACCACAGTGCCACCTCTGCCTTCAAAGAGTGACAGCCCAGCTGGGCAGATACAATCTACCTATAATGACCAGGAAAAGTAGAACTGGCTAAGGGCCAGTCGCTTTGAGGCCCCTCTCATTTGGCCACTTCTTCCCCTCCTCCCTCAAACCCAGGCAACACATATGCCTCCTTACTGGCTTGGGTTCCTTGGGGCCACCCTTTCCTTTTTCCTCTCATGAACCAAGTAAAAGTTGGTTAACTTGGTTTCTGCATATAAAATGATGTTTTTAGAAACTAAAACTCACATTTCAGGTTGGGACATGCCAGAGCATTATTTTACAGAGTTTTCTCGTGCCCTGAAAGATGAGTACTTAACTCTGGTTATGACTGAGTATTTTGGCCAACGTGGCTGTCATTGGGTACAAGACAGGAGCTATGTGCCTGGAGGAGGAGCAAGTCATTAAGGCAGGTCAGCATAGCCTCGGAAAGAGGGAGTCAGGGTGCGCCTTGTGATAAAAAGGATAAGTGAGATGAGTCACTGACAGCGACTGTGACACATCAGCAAGAATGGTGCTAAAAATGTTAGTGCGGCAAAGATGTGGTGAAGAAAGTGAGGGTCTTCAGCCTGCTCTGGGGAAAGACTCATTTATTGTTATTTCCCTGGAAGTAAAATATCATGTCAAAGCTATTTTATTTTATAAAATGGCATTGAATAATATGGATTTGAAGGAAATGAGTAATTTTCATCTGATTTCATCTCATAATGGCTAGCGTGGGCCAGAATGGAGCCATAGCTCAGGGTCCTGATGAAAAATCATATGTCTCCTTCACATCAGCAGTGAGGGATTTTCAGTCCCTTTCGTTACTTAATGCTCCATGGAAGTCTGTCTTGACATTCCTCTCACATCAGCATCAAAGTGAGATTTTTGCTGTCTGTGGCCGTCTCAAAAATTGGCCACTGCTTTTCAGTCACCCAGTTTCTGTGCATGGGTGTGACTGCCTGCAGTTGTCCATCCCTGCTCCAGTGCAAGGCTCAGATTCTAACCCATACCTAAAACACGGTAGATTCATGTCACAGAATTGAATGAGGTGAGCAAGACAAGGCTCTCCCTGCTTGTTGGAGCCATAAAGTACCTGGAGAGGAAACCGAACCAAAAGGGAATTGTCCTGATTTTATGGTAGGTGAGAACCATAGTATTGTTGCTGAAAGCACACTCCGACAAGCATTCTTGCTTGGGGAAGGTTGGGCACTTCATGGATGGCTAGTGAGTAAACTGTCCTCAAAGATATAAGGATCTGAGGCCAGTAGGCCTGCCCCTAAATGGAAGCTGACCTTCTGGGCAGTTGAGACTAGAGGAATTACTTAGTTCTTTGGCATAAAATTAGGTAATTCAATAACTAAATGCTCTAAAAAGTTAAAAGATAGTTTTAGCCATTCTTTCATTTAACAAATATACTGAGCACCTGTTATGAGCAGAACACCAGTCTAGGCTCTGTTGCGGATGGGGTAATGAAAATACTACTCACCTTTCAAAAAAAGTGTCAATAACATATTAGATTAAATATCTATACTAGAGTTGAATGATGATATGGCAAGAGTAGAAAATACGGAATCATTTATTCACTCAACAAATACTTATTAAGCATATAACCGTGTTCCAGGCACTCCACAAAGCATTGGTGAATCATTGGTGAATGAAAGTCAGATTCTCTGCCCTTGACACCCTTTTGTTCTGGAGGAATGCAACCAGTAGGCTTGCATTTTGAAAGCAATGATTTTCTCTGGTGATTGAATATCTGTAAACTTGCAGTTGTATAGTTTGTCTGTGGGGCAGATATAGCCATTGTCAGCTTTCACTAATCATGAAAGAATGAGTTTTTGGCATGTGGTGAACCAGAAGACCAGGTCCTGTCTTCTCCAAATACTCTTCAAGTGAAATAATCAGATGAGCAAGGTGTTGACTTATCCAGAGGATAGCCAAAGTTGCAGGAGTTTGGGACAGCCTCCTCTGTATCAGAAGATTTCAGTCCCTACACAAAATCAAGCTACTGATTGAATTCTTTCCAACATTATTTGTGCTGTGCCTAGGTTCTTAATGATGGATCCTGATTCTGGGGCACTCAGGTAAAGTATATCATAAGGCTTTTAGGAAAAAAAATTATTAAAATGTTTTTACCTGATGATCAGTTCAGACTAGAACATTTGAATGTTTAGAAGAAAACCAACAAAAACTGGAATAATAGAAAAATAATTGAAAGTCCATGAATGATTAAAGATTATACCATATTTATACATCTGTATAATCAGTATATAGTAATTCCTATTAATCTCTAATGATCTTGATTCTAAATTGCCAGAAGATATCCACATATGAACTTCTATCTTGGGTTAATTTGGGACCCTCGTCATTTATTGGAAAAGCATTTCATTAAATGGATTTTACACACACACACACACACACACACACACACACTTTCCCTAAAAGAACAGTTTTGAGGAATTCATTATCCTTAAACACTGCAAATGCAGCTTGCATTTGGCCTTTAAAATATTCCAAGGGGCAGTTCTTAGGGATTACAAGGGTAAGCCTATTTTGGCATATGTGTGAAAGTCATGTGGTATTTGGTGCTTATTAATTTAAAGTATTATTTTGAACATTCTTAAGTAAATGTCATGGCATTTAGGAAAAAAATGGACCACAACTGTGAAATACCAAAGACCAGATAGAATATTAACTCTATTCCATTCTGATCAGTTTTTTATTCTGTGCCCCCAGGCAAAATATCTGTTCGATATATATGTTGCTCTAGCAACACTTTCAAGTCATGGTAAACCTATTTTAAATTATGAGTCTGAGAGTTGTATGTGTAGTTAATTTTCTTTTTCCCACCTTGTTTGGATTGCTAAGAAATCCCTCCCCCCCCCAAAAAAAAACCATGTTTCACAAAGTGGGAATAGGGAAGAGGGGTGGTTGGTGGAGGATAGAGCTGGAAACAGGCAACAAATAACTGATAGTCTGAGAAATCCTCAGGAGAGGGGACTGTGGAGCAGATAACATTATTTGGATGCTTGAAAGAGAAGTGCCCTTTTTGCTATTTTATGGGCCAGCTAATTTATTTTTTCCATTTCTAAGGTACGGAATGTTAGAATTGCCTTCAGTTTCTTATTTAAAAGCTCACAAAATATCAAATTGCAGAGGGTCAGTCATGTAGTGTTTCCCAACATGAGTTCCTCAGAAATGCTGTTCTTACAAGATACTCTGTGATAAAAGAATGTCTGGTCACATAAGTGCAGGAAATACCACAAGCTGCAGATTCTCCTGGAAAGTCATACATTAGTAAATGAAAGATTTCAGAAGTGGTACAATAAAGAATCCTTCTCATTTTTGTGTGTCAGATTTTCTCCAATTATTTGACCATAGAACCCCCAATTTAAATAGCAAGCAGCTACTCATTTTACTCAGACCACATTACTCATTACTCAGAACTAATGTTGTGCAAAGTATGCTAAATTCTATGGGAAGCACCCCTGTCAAGTATTCTTCCCTAAGAGTCCCTTAGCCTGCAGTTAGCACTCTCCACAATTGAAAACAAATCCACATTACTTCCTTAGATCTCTGCTGGAGGATACTCTAGTCTTTGTTTCTCTAGGTCATAAGACTTCTTGTCTGCTTGCTTTATGTCTCATCTGTTCCTCCACCTTCCTCTTTGGTTGCTTCTTTTATAAGACCCATCAATCCTCTCATGGGCAAATTTTAGGCAGAATTTATTCAATTCAAAAATATTTATTAAGCATCTATAGCGTGACAAATTGTGCACTAGGTACTCAGATACTCAGGTGAGAAAGAAAAACGTAGAGACCAGCTCAGTTCCTGTCTTTAAGGAGTTTACAGTCTAGCGAAGAAGAGAAGCCATTGTACACATTATCATAATAACTTACAGATGTGTCACCTGCGATAAGAAGGGTATAAAGAAGGTGAAAATAGAGGAAAGATGTCCTAATGGGGGCTACCTAAGAAAGAAACATGGAGGATAGCTGAAATGGTATTCTAGGTTGAGTGAAAGCATTAAAAAATAAAATTACAGAAATATTCAAAATAGTGATGAAGCTCAGAGACTCTTTAATGGAGAGCCTCCCAACTTGGCTAGACTATAACAGGGAGCAGTATGAACTAAGCCTGGAAAGGAAGTTTGGAGTTATGTAATGTAGTAGATAATCTCATGTGTCAAGCTAATGAATGAAGATTTTATATGTGAGGTAGTGGCAAGTATTAGAGAATCATCGAATGTCTTTATAATGTTACAATCAAAACCTTGAGATTAACTTAGTAGCAATTACTAGAAAAAAACTCAGGTGAAAGATGACTAGAGGCTGGGTCTACTGAGAAGTTGATGGAAGTGCAAATAATATAAACAGACTCAACAAGACTTGGCAAGTAGTCAGTTGTGGAGTGACTGAAAAACAAGGATGAGTCTGAGTCTTTGAGCCTTCTTGTCAGAGTCTAGGGAGAGAAATAAGAAAGCTGAAGAGCAGGGGCTTTTGGGGGTGGTGAGGACTGGGTGTTTGGGTTTTGATGTATTCCTTATAAGAAGCCATGGAACACAGAGATGGCATTTCTAATCAAGCAATTGGAAAGGTAAACTTGGAGACTCTATTAAGATTGAATAAAAGACAAAATTTTTAAAGTCCTGTGACTAAAATGAATGATTGAGATCATAGCGATGCATCAGATTCTCATGGAAGGAAGTATGAAGTGAAAGGCAAGGTGTAACTATGGAAGACTCCAGATAATAGGGAAAAATGTCAATGAAAGAGATAAAGGAATCGTGTGAGGTAAAAAGAGAATTAGTCAGGGTAGTACAACCACAGAAAGCAAGGGAGGAGAAAGTCTCAAGCAGTGATGTGAAATGGTACAGGGATAAAGAAGGATCAGGGCTAGGGTAAGACCCCTAGATTTGGTGAATTAGAGGTCCTTACTGAACTTTGAGAGAGTGGTTCCAAGAGGGCAGTGTTCTGACTGTGGTGTGTGTTGGAATCTCTTGAAGGGCTGGTTACAGCAGAGATGGCTGTTCAGTTCTCTTCCCTAACCACTCTCTGCCAAAATTTCGATTTTGTAGATCTACAGTGAGGCCAGAAATTTCCACTTCTAACAGATTTCCAGCTGATGCTGGTGCAGATGTGCTAGTCCAGGAACCATACGTCGAGAATCACTGTAATAGAGTGATGGAAGATTGTAACAGATGCAAGAGAATAAGGGAATAAAAGATAATCTAGATGTCTATGTGGCAAATGGAGGCAAGTTCAGAATACTTGCCTATGAAAAGAAGATGGGGAAGGGCAGTAGACTGTGGACTAAATTTTCCTCCCATAGCACCCAGCACGGTAGCTTATATGTATTAGGTTCTCAGGGACTAGCTATACACTGAAGTTAACCAATAGCCATTTCTTTCTCCTTGCTCTAGTAGGAAAGACTTCTTAAATGTAGCCTTACGTGTAGTCACCTCTTCTAAACTCCTCCATCTCTTCTTGCCAGAAACTGCCCCCGAATTCCATCTTATGTCCAAAATATACCAGTTGTGTGACAATCACCTCAACTACCAAAGTTGGGGGATAGCTAGGTTTGAGGCTGTCTGCAAAGAGTTTAGCTATTAAAGGATAAGGAGAATATGTCAGACATCTTTAGCCTTGAAAATGCCACAGTGTGTGCATCCTTACATTTATGTGCTTAAAAGCTCAAGATGTGTTTTGCAAAGATATCAAATTTTCTGTTTCTCAGAAAACTGCAAGAACTTGGCAGAAAGCCTGTGCTTTGGACCAAATGCAGTTATGCTCGTGTGTAATCCCAAGAAATAAGAATGCAACTCTGGCAGTTCAGAAAAGTCATTTCAAAGTCTGTGTAGTGGTTTCCTTCATGACGCTATGATTTTATTACCTATAATTTAAAACACCATGGTGCTTCCTGATGAGCTGTTTATGGCCCTTTGATTTTTCCCAACTGCCAGGTATGTAATGCTTATTTAAATTAAATTTTTCATCTCCTATTCAAAACCTTTTAAGGACTCTACTCTTTGCAAAATTGACTCTTACCTGGGTAAGAAGAGAATGAAGAGTTACACAAATGTAATCACAGGCTGTCAGAAGGCTGAAGCTTCCATTAATGATTAGAAGTCAGCTTCAGGACATCCAAAGGTCACTTAGTTTGGATGTAAATGTTAGCTTAGATAGAGGAAATTGGAGGGATGAAAATTCAATACCACGAGATACTGTAAGAAGAAAAGAAACAGTATAAGAGGCTTAGTGTGTCCCTGCCAGTAATCATGGGATATTTATTGAATATCTACTATATGCTTAACATGTAAAAGAAACTGAAATGTAAGGTACATCGAGTTCTTCAAGTAAATACTATCTTCGGGAGACTAAACAAAATTACATAAAATAGCTACAAACAATTTTTTTAAAGTGGCTGTTGAGTGGCCTGGTATACATTATGTGGGGAATGCTGTATAATGCATAACACAGAAGAGTAGTGACATAAATTAGCACAGTAGAGGCTGAGTTGATTAATTTCATTTAATGCAATATATCTGAAACATATTTGACCATTATACTCTCCCCCTTTTTTTCAAATAACAACTTCAACATTCTAAGGTATATACTTTAGGAAGTGAGAATGGAAAGGACAAAGCCAGACAAATAAAAACTTGTCTTCACTTTTTTTGTGTGTGTGTGTGGTACGCGGGCCTCACACTGTTGTGGCCTCTCCCGTTGTGGAGCACAGGCTCCGGACGTGCAGGCTCAGTGGCCATGGCTCACGGGCCCAGCCACTCCGCGGTATGTGCGATCTTCCCGGACCGGGGCACGAGCCCGTGTCCCCTGCATCGGCAGGTGGACTCTCAACCACTGCGCCACCAGGGAAGACCTGTCTTAACTTTTGTTTTTGTTTTTGTTTTTGTTTTTGTTTTTTTTTATGGGTGAAGAATGAATTTATTTTACAAAATTATTTTTTAATAAATTAAAACTATTTACACATGTTTTTTAGTAAACTTTTCAAAAGAAAAATGAATGCAATCTAAAAGTTACTCCAATTCATCTCGCTTCATTTCATAATATAGTTCTACGATTGGCAATAAGTGGGTCAATCACGATAGTGTCACTAAGGCATCTAAGTCCTTCCTAACTGTATCCTCTTAGAGAGTTTTTTTTTTTTTTAGATTTTTTTTTAAATTTTATTTTACAAATTTAATCAGTTATACATATACATATGTTCCCATATCCCCTCCCTTTTGCGTCTCCCTCCCACCCTCCCTATCCCACCCCTCCAGGCGGTCACAAAGCACCGAGCTGATCTCCCTGTGCTATGCAGCTGCTTCCCACTAGCTATCTACCTTACGTTTGGTAGTGTATATATGTCCATGCTGCTCTTTCACTTTGTCACAGCTTACCCTTCCCCCTCCCCATATCCTCAAGTCCATTCTCTAGTAGGTCTGTGTCTTTATTCCTGTCTTACCCCTATGTTCTTCATGACATTTTTTTTCTTAAATTCCATATATATGTGTCAGCATACAGTATTTGTCTTTCTCTTTCTGACTTACTTCACTCTGTATGACAGACGCTAGCTCCATCCACCTCATTACAAATAGCTCAATTTCATTTCTTTTTATGGCTGAGTAATATTCCATTGTATATATGTGCCACATCTTCTTTACCCATTCATCCGATGATGGACACTTAGGTTGTTTCCATCTCCGGGCTATTGTAAATAGGGCTGCTATGAACATTTTGGTACATGTCTCTTTTTGAATTATGGTTTTCTCAGGGTATATGCCCAGTAGTGTGATTGCTGGGTCATATGGTAGTTCTATTTGTAGTTTTTTAAGGAACCTCCATACCGTTCTCCATAGTGGCTGTACCAATTCACATTCCCACCAGCAGTGCAAGAGTGTTCCCTTTTTTCCACCCCCTCTCCAGCATTTATTGTTTCTAGATTTTTTGATGATGGCCATTCTGACTGGTGTGAGATGATATCTCATTGTAGTTTTGATTTGCATTTCTCTAATGAGTAAAGATGTTGAGCATCCTTTCATGTGTTTGTTGGCAGTCTGTATATCTTCTGTGGAGAAATGTCTATTTAGGTCTTCTGCCCATTTTTGGATTGGGTTGTTTGTTTTTTTGCTATTGAGCTGCATGAGCTGCTTATAAATTTTGGAGATTAATCCTTTGTCAGTTGCTTCATTTGCAAATATTTTCGCCCATTCTGAGGGTTGTCTTTTCATCTTGTTTATGGTTTCCTTTGCTGTGCAGAAGCTTTGAAGTTTCATTAGGTCCCATGTGTTTATTTTTGTCTTTATTTCCATTTCTCTAGGAGGTGGGTCAAAAAAGATCTTGCTGTGATTTATGTCATAGAGTGATCTGCCTATGTTTTCCTCTAGGAGTTTGATAGTGTCTGGCCTTACATTTAGGTCTTTAATCCATTTTGAGCTTATTTTTGTGTATGGTGTTAGGGAGTGATCTAATCTTATACTTTTACATGTCCCTGTCCAGTTTTCCCAGCACCACTTATTGAAGAGACTGTCCTTTCTCCACTGTACATTCCTGCCTCCTTTATCAAAGATAAGGTGACCATATGTGCGTGGGTTTATCTCTGGGCTTTCTATCCTGTTCCATTGATCTATATTTCTGTTTTTGTGCCAGTACCATACTGTCTTGATTACTGTAGCTTTGTAGTATAGTCTGAAGTCAGGGAGCCTGATTCCTCCAGCTCCATTTTTCGTTCTCAAGATTGCTTTGGCTATTCGGGGTCTTTTGTGTTTCCATACAAATTGTGAAATTTTTTGTTAAATGCCATTGGTAGTTTGATAGGGATTGCATTGAATCTGTAGATTGCTTTGGGTAGTAGAGTCATTTTCACAATGTTGATTCTTCCAATCCAAGAACATGGTACATCTCTCCATCTATTTGTATCATCTTTAATTTCTTTCATCAGTGTCTTATAATTTTCTGCATACAGGTCTTTTGTCTCCTTAGGTAGGTTTATTCCTAGATATTTTATTCTTTTTGTTGCAATGGTAAATGGGAGTGTTTCCTTGATTTCACTTTCAGATTTTTCATCATTAGTATATAGGAATGCCAGAGATTTCTGTGCATTAATTTTGTATCCTGCTATTTTACCAAATTCATTGATGAGCTCTAGTAGTTTTCTGGTAGCATCTTTAGGATTCTCTATGTATAGTATCATGTCATCTGCAAACGGTGACAGCTTTACTTCTTCTTTTCCCATTTGGATTCCTTTTATTTCCTTTTCTTCTCTGATTGCTGCGGCTAAAACTTCCAAAACTATGTTGAATAAGAGTGGTGAGAGTGGGCAACCTTGTCTTGTTCCTGATCTTAGTGGAAATGGTTTCAGTTTTTCACCATTAAGGACGATGCTGGCTGTGGGTTTGTCATATATGGCCTTTATTATGTTGAGGAAAGTTCCCTCTGTGCCTACTTTCTGCAGGGTTTTTATCATAAATGGGTGTTGAATTTTGTCAAAAGCTTTCTCTGCATCTATTGAGATGATCATATGGTTTTTCTACTTCAGTTTGTTAATATGGTGTATCACGTTGATTGATTTGCGTATATTGAAGAATCCTTGCATTCCTGGAATAAACCCCACTTGATCATGGTGTATGATCCTTTTAATGTGCTGTTGGATTCTGTTTGCTAGTATTTTGTTGAGGATTTTTGCATCTATGTTCATCAGTGATATTGGCCTGTAGTTTTTTTTCTTTGTGACATCCTTGTCTGGTTTTGGTATCAAGGTGATGGTGGCCTCATAGAATGAGTTTGGGAGTGTTCCTCCCTCTGCTATATTTCTTCCAGGTTGTCCATTTTATTGGCATAGAGTTGCTTATAGTAATCTCTCATGATCTTTTGTATTTCTGCAGTGTCAGTTGTTACTTCTCCTTTTTCATTTCTAATTCTATTGATTTGAGTCTTCTCCCTTTTTTTCTTGATGAGTCTGGCTAATGGTTTATCAATTTTGTTTATCTTCTCAAAGAACCAGCTTTTAGTTTTATTGATCTTTGCTATCGTTTCCTTCATTTCTTTTTCATTTATTTCTGATCTGATTTTTATGATTTCTTTCCTTCTGCTAATTTTGGGATGTTTTTGTTCTTCTTTCTCTAATTGCTTTAGGTGCAAGGTTAGGTTGTTTATTTGAGATGTTTCCTGTTTCTTAAGGTGGGATTGTATTGCCATAAACTTCCCTCTTAGAACTGCTTTTGCTGCATCCCATAGGTTTTGGGTCGTCGTGTCTCCATTGTTATTTGTTTCTAGGTATTTTTTAATTTCCTCTTTGATTTCTTCAGTGATCACTTCGTTATTAAGTAGTGTATTGTTTAGCCTCCATGTGTTTGTATGTTTTACAGCTCTTTTCCTGTAATTGATATCTAGTCTCATAGCATTGTGGTCGGAAAAGATACTTGATACAATTTCAATTTTCTTAAATTTACCAAGGCTTGATTTGTGACCCAAGATATGATCTATCCTGGAGAATGTTCCATGAGCACTTGAGAAAAATGTGTATTCTGTTGTTTTTGGATGGAATGTCCTATAAATATCAATTAAGTCCATCTTGTTTAATGTATCATTTAAAGCTTGTGTTTCCTTATTTATTTTCATTTTGGATGACCTGTCCATTGGTGAAAGTGGGGTGTTAAAGTCCCCTACTATGATTGTGTTACTGTCGATTTCTCCTTTTATGGCTGTTAATATTTCCCTTATGTATTGGGGTGCTCCTATGTTTGGTGCATAAATATTTACAATTGTTATATCTTCTTCTTGGATTGATCCCTTGATCATTATGTAGTGTCCTTCTTTGTCTCTTCTAGTAGTCTTTATTTTAAAGTCTATTTTGTCTGATATGAGAATTGCTACTCCAGCTTTCTTTTGGTTTCCATTTGCATGGAATATCTTTTTCCAACCCCTCACTTTCAGTCTGTATGTGTCTCTAGGTCTGAAGTGGGTCTCTTGTAGACAGCATATATATGGGTCTTGTTTTTGTATCCATTCAGCCAGTCTGTGTCTTTTGGTGGGAGCACTTAGTCCATTTACATTTAAGGTAATTATTGATATGTATGTTCCTATTCCCATTTTCTTAATTGTTTTGGGTTCGTTATTGTAGTTCTTTTCCTTCTGTTGTGTTTCTTGCCTAGAGAAGTTCCTTTAGCATTTGTTGTAAAGCTGGTTTGGTGGTGCTGAACTCTCTCAGCTTTTGCTTGTCTGTAAAGGTTTTAATTTCTCCATCAAATCTGAATGAGATCCTTGCTGGGTAGAGTGATCTTGGTTGCAGGTTTTTCTCCTTCATCACTTTAATTATGTCCTGCCACTCCCTTCTGGCTTGCAGAGTTTCTGCTGAGAGATCAGCTGTTATCCTGATGGGGATTCCCTTGTGTGTTATTTGTTGTTTTTGCCTTGCTGCTTTTAATATGATTTCTTTGTGTTTAATTTTTGACAGTTTGATTAATATGTGTCTTGGTGTATTTCTCCTTGGATTTATTCTGTATGGGACTCTCTGTGCCTCCTGGACTTGATTAACTATTTCCTTTCCCATATTAGGGAAGTTTTCAACTATAATCTCTTCAAATATTTTCTCAGTCCCTTTCTTTTTCTCTTCTTCTTCTGGAACCCCTATAATTCGAATGTTGGTGCGTTTAATGTTGTCCCAGAGGTCTCTGAGCCTGTCCTCTGTTCTTTTCATTCTTTTTTCTTTATTTTGCTCTGCAGCAGTTATTTCCACTATTTTATCTTCCACCTCACTTATCCGTTCTTCTGCCTCAGTTATTCTGCTATTGATCCCATCTAGAGTATTTTTTATTTCATTTATTGTGTTTTTAATCGATGCTTGATTCATCTTTAGTTCTTCTAGGTCCTTGTTAACTGTTTCTTGCATTTTATCTATTCTATTTCCAAGATTTTGGATCATCTTTACCATCATTATTCTGAATTCTTTTTCATGTAGACTGCCTATTACCTCTTCATTTGTTAGGTCTGGTGGGTTTTTATCTTGCTCCTTCTCCTGCTGTGTGTTTTTCTGTCTTCTCATTTTGCTTATGTTACTGTGTTTGGGGTCTCCTTTTTGCAGGCTGCAGGTTCGTAGTTCCCATTGTTTTTGGTGTCTGTCCCCAGTGGCTAAGGTTGGTTTAGTGGGTTGTGTAGGCTTCTTGGTGGAGGGGACTACTGCCTGTGTTCTGGTGGATGAGGCTGGATCTTGTCTTTCTGGTGGGCAGGTGCACGTCTGGTGGTGTGTTTTGGGGTGTCTGCGGACTTTTTATGATTTTAGGCCACCTCTCTGCTAATGGGTGGCGTTGTGTTCCTGTCTTGCTAGTTGTTTGGCATAGGGTGTCCAGCACTGTAGCTTGCTGTTCGTTGAGTGAAGCTGGGTGCTGGTGTTGAGATGGAGATATCTGGAAGATTTTTGCCGTTTGATATTATGTGGAGCTGGGAGGTCTCTTGTGGACCAGTGTCCTGAAGTTGGCTCTCCCACCTTAGAGGCACAGCACTGACTCCTGGCTCCTCAATTTGGGATGATTTGTTGTCTATTCATGTATTCCACAGATGCAGGGTACATCAAGTTGATTGTGGAGCTTTAATCCGCTGCTTCTGAGGCTGCTGGGAGAGGTTTCCCTTTCTCTTCTTTGTTCTCACAGCTCCTGGGTCTCAGCTTTGGATTTGGCCCCGCCTCTGCGTGTAGGTCGCCGGAGGGCATCTGTTCTTCGCTCAGACAGGACAGGGTTAAAGGAGCAGCCTCTTCGGGGACTCTGGCTCACTCAGGCCGGGCGGGAGGGAGGGGCACGGAGTGCGGGGCGAGCCTGCAGCGGCAGAGGTCGGCGTGACGTTACACCAGCCCGAGGCGCGCCGTGCGTTCTCTCAGGGAAGCTGCCCCTGGATCCCGGGACCCCGGCAGTGGCAGGCTGCACAGGCTCCCGGAAGGGCGGTGTGGACAGTGACCTGCGCTCGCACACAGGCTTCTTGGCGGCGGCAGCAGCAGCCCCAGCGTCCCACGCCCGTCTCTGGGCTCGGTGCTTTCAGCCGCGACTCGCGCCCGTCTCTGGAGCTCCTTTACGCGGCGCTCTTAATCCCCTCTCCTCGCGCACCAGGAAACCAAGGGGGAAGAAAAAGTCTCCTGCCTCTTCGGCAGCTCCAGAGTTTTCCCGGACTCCCTCCCGGCTAGCTGTGGCACATTAGCCCCCTTCAGGCTGAGTTCTCGCCGCCAGCCCCAGTCCTCTCGTTGCGCTCTGACCGAAGCCCGAGCCTCAGCTCCAGCACCGCCCTCCACGGCGGGGGAGCAGACAAGCCTCTCGGGCTGGTGAGTGCCGCTCAGCACCGCTCCTCTGTGCGGGAATCTCTCCGCTTTGCCCTACCCAGGTATGTGGGTAGTTTCTTGCCTTTTGGGAGGTCTGGGGTCTTCTGCCAGCGTTCAGTAGGTGTTCTGTAGGAGTTGTTCCACGTGTAGCTGTATTTCTGGTGTATCTGTGGGGAGGAAGGTAATCTCCGCGTCTTACTCTTCCGCCATCTTACCCGGAAGTCCTGTCTTAACTTTTGATCTTCAGTTTTCTGAGCTCTAAAATGGGAACAATTATGCCTATCTCACAGAAGATGCAGGAGTTAAATTAGATTCTGTATGTGTGTGTGTGTGTGTGTGTGTGTGTGTGTGTGTGTGTGTAGTGGCACACTTAAATACTTTACCCTTGAATACTTCAATGTATTTTTCCCTAACAAGGACATTCTCTTTCATAACAATAGGACAATGATCTAATTCAGGAAATTAACACAAGTACAACATTATCTAATCCACATACCTTATTCAGATTTTGCCAGAGTTTTCCTTCTTCCTGGTGAAGTGCTTCAGTCTTCCCTTGTCTTTCCTGACCTTGACACTTAGAAGAGTTTAGGACACTTATTTTGCTGACTCTCTCAATCTTTGATCTCACCTGATATCTCCTTGTGATTATATACAGGTTATACATTTTTGTTACAGAAGTGTCATTGTGTCCTTCCCTGTGCATCATATCTGGAGGCACCTGATGCCTGTTTCTCATTGCTGGTGATGTTCATTTTCATCACTAGGTTAAGACAGTACCTACTAGGTTTCTCCTGTTTGCCTCTGCTTTGCTTTGCAATTATGTAAATATCCTGTTACTAATCAAAGTTTATACTACTTGTTTTAGCATCCACTGATGACTCTTTTTAATCAGTTATAACCATGATGGCTGCCAAATGGTGGCTTTTTAAAGTCCATGTCAAAAGCAATTTTTAAAAATTATGTAATCAGAGAGATGCTACTCTATGTGAATGCCTCTAGTTTACAGAATGCCACCCTGAAATAATGTTTTTTATACAGCATGAGGAAACATCCCTAACACCCAGCTGTGACTGTTAATGTCGTGGGGATAGCACTGCTGAGAAAGTCTGGGAAGTAATATCAGGCTGATGAACAGTTATGCATTTCAAAGCTTCTGTTATAGAGAAAGCTTTGTCCACTAATGTTTATCTATAAAATATATTGAGAAATATTGTGTGCTTTGAGATAAACTATTTTTATGAAGAATTCTAGCTCTGGCCACCAGGACTTGTTTCTGCTTCAAGACATAAAGAATTTTGTCTTTTGCTTTTACTCAAGCAATAAACTTATTTGTAAATGACTGAAAGCAGATTAGAAGCCTTTAAAGACTTGTTTGTAACAGCTACAGGCTTTCTCTTTCCTGCATAGGGACTCCTGCTCCCTTTTCTCCTTACTTGAAAATTATAGCAAAAAATTAATTCTCATAGTACCTGTGAGATGTATTGGAAGAGAAAAAAGTTTATACACTTTTTAAATTATTGCCCTTATAATAAAATTATCAAGTATTAGCATTTCAAATATTGTATTTTGAAATGTGATCTTTGTATACCATGAATAAAAAAGTATGACATCTACTGATCACTTATTATGCCCCAGGTACAGGGTATACTAATAGTCTATATATTCTCATTTAATCCAAAACCACTCTCTGAGGTGTTATCCCCATTTACAAAGAAGACAAAACTGAGACAGAGAGTTAAGTGCTCTTCACTTCGTTTCCAGTGTTTGTGAGTCCTACTCATAAATCCTGAGAATTAGAACCTATCTTTGTTCATTTGTGTTAATGAGAATAGTCTTGAGATTGAGTTGACCATGCCTGGGGCCCAAAGAGGCTCACTGATATTTTCTACTTTTATGGCCACATGTGGCATTTCCAGACCCAATATGTTTTCTTGAAATAGCACATTCTTTCACCCCTGGCAGTATCTAGCTGGAGACTATAGATTTACATTTTTGTAAATTGCTGATATTATTAAAGAGCATCTATTGATATTATGATTTAAGACTTTTACTTTTAAAATGTTACATACCTTTTTACCCATTTATTAAATATTTGTTGAATACTTAATATGCCTGGCACTATGCTGGGCTCTTTACATGTATAACCACCTGGTTCCATACTTCCTGGAGGGTAGTTTTTAATTCTGATTCTGCACATGAGAAAGCTGTAACTTAGAGATAGAAAGATTTGCTCAAGACCAAAACACCAGAAATTTCAGAGTCAGGATTAAATTCCATGATTTGTTTGATTTCAGAGTCCACAATCCATATAGCACCCTGACAACACTCGCTTTCATAAGGGTGCAGGGATGTGTGGGTAAGAAAAAGACCAACGTTGCATGGTTGAAGTGACAGGGTTTTAACATGATGCAAGGCACATTTTCCTCTATTTCTTTTTTTTTTAAGTTTACTTCAAAATGTTTATTCCTGATTTATTAATGCAAAGTTCAAAATTATACAGAAGTGAAAATATTTTAGAGGAAATGTTGGGCTGGGAATTGGGCCCATGACATGGAAGACAGTCATATAATACTCTTTGCCATTGCCTGATGTGTCAGTTCTGCTGAGATCCTCCAGTGGCCTCTCCTGGCAGCTTTCTGCTGTGGGACATTAGCACAGACCATGTCCTCTGCCTGGAATGTTATATACCCCCATTCTGTGACAGACTGTCTCCTATCCCTAGGTCTCAGTGTGAATATGACTTCACCAGAAAGCTTTTCCTGACCTGTCCATGTGCCCGACTAGACTATAAGTTCCATGAGGTCAGTGACGCAACTGAAGCCCTAGTCCCTAACCCTATGCCTGACATATAATAGCTGCTCAGTAAATAATTGTTAAATAGATGGATGGATGGGTGGATGAAAGAGAAAGAGGGAAATGAAAAAGACAAGGGGAAAGAGGTAGAGAGGAAAAGAAGGAGGGAGGAATATTGTTAGAGAGAAAGAGACAAGAGGGAAGGGGAGAGAGAGAGAGGAAGGCAGAGAGGGGAAGAAAGAAAAATTCTCATTCAGGTTATACAATAAGCATGTTGTAATGCAAAAACTTCCTGGACCTAAGGCCAGGAGAGATGAATTTAGATGCCCCTTTACTCACTTGTTCCATAGCATTGAATATATTATTTCCCCTCTCTGAACCTCTAATTCCTTATCAGTAAAATAAGGATTTAAACTTGAAGACAGGAGGCATCTCAGATCTCTTCAAACTCTGTCATTCTCCAGAATTGCAATTGTTAGTGGATAAGTGTTCTCAAATGCCTGATATGCACTTCTCCACTTCTCCTCCAACTCCCCAAAGACTAAAATAGCCCACGGCCTTGAACAATACAAATCTGTTTGAAAACACTTTATGCTCTGTCACTCCAGCTTTTATCTCACTAAGCTGTCTAAGACTATTGAAAATTCAGTAGGGTCATTAAAATCAGTTCATCGATTTCTTTTCCCTTGTAATCTGCAAGCACTACTATATTTTAACTGAAAAAGACCAAAACAGCATGTAAAAGCATTAGCAGCAAGAATGATAGGCTGCACCATTTATTTGAATGCATAAATGTCATTTTCTAGGACGACTGATGTTATCCAGGTTTTTCTTGATTAGGTTTCTCCTGTGGCATCCATGCTTGATGGAACTGTGTGGGTGGGCAGGAGGGAAGAACAGCAGACTGGCTTGTATTAAACAAGTAGTGGACTCTGTACATTACCGATTAGATCTGAGGTGATCCATTTCACTGAGAGGCTTCTGCATATGCCTGCCACATCATAGCAATGTTCTGCAGGCTGCTAGCTGAGAAATGAGGTAAACCATACAGTCAGCTAAGGTGGGAAGACTTGAATAAGCAAGAAGTGCAGTTTTGTAACTTCATAATGGACAAGTTATGCAGAGTCAGTGGGCAAGGGCCACTTTTCTGCGTGTGCGCACACACACACACACGTATGTATGAGCTTGTCTCACTTGAAGCCATACATTTTATGCACACATATCACGTATATACATACAAATGTTTATGAACACATGAGGCTCCACTGAGTTTTAGGAAACACTTGGATTTCACCCAGTAAAGTTAAATCCAGTCAAAACACTGGATTTGTGTTACATATTCAAACTTTAAATGTAGTATTTCCCATGATACCAAAACTTACTCTGAGGTTTAGGGGGTAGCTACTAATTGTTTAAACTAGGCTAGCCTTACATACCTAAGTATCCAAGTGTTGCATTCTACTCACTATTTTAAGTTGAACATAATCATGATAAGACTTGAACATGGCTGGATGATCAAGATACAATTAATTCTCAATTAACACCCCTAAGAAAAAAATAAATACAGAGTTTGTAGCATACCTTTCCACGTGGGACGCTTTTTAAAGTTTTTCATTATTGCTGATGCTTCTCTTGTTGCTGCTGTCATTGGTCCTGAGCTGAGTATAGCAACCCTGTCTCATATTTCTTGGTATCTCAATCATAGCTTTCTGTCATCATCGATGCTTAATAAATGCTTATAATCATATTGTACTAGATTGTCCTAAATTTTGCATAATTTAAAAATGATCAATCTGTGTTAATTTTGAAATGTGTGTTTTCACTCATATTTGAGTGTCTCTTGTCCCTCAACTCCTGTTGAACCACCTAATGACATCCCCAAGGCACAAAGGAGTTGTCAAGTTCCCCATGCTGCCATTCTTATAAGTTGCTTCATAATGGTAGGCAGCTACTTCAAACTAATGCAAACTTAGCCTTCTTTCAAAAATTCTCTTTATCTGGGCATAGGGCCCAAAACTTCTGTTTCGAAGAGTTCCCCTCAGGCAAAGTAAATTGAGGGAGTTCCCTCATGCATTCACCTGTTCCTTCAAAAATAGTGTGCCAACAAATGTGTAGTGAAGCCTTTGTACTGTTAACTTTTTAGTTAGTGCCCATCAAATGAAAAATAAGTAATTTAAATGAACTGGGGTCTGTGGAAAAGCCACAAAGCAGTGTAGATAATATACCCACAAATAAGTGAAATTTGGTTGCACTGAGTTTATATGGTCTTTGTAAAAACCATGTCAGGGTGCCTGAGACATAAGTGCTTTCTCAAGAAAATTGAAGAGGCATAATTTACAGAGATGTGACCTGGAGGTCCCTGCTTCATGCATCCTAATTAAGTAAAGCAGTCACTGAAATTGCTTTCTGTCATCTGGATAAGAAGCAATTACAGTTACACTTCAGGTTGCTGATTTGGTTAGGGAATAAGGTATTGTATTTAGCTGACTTCTTCAATCAGCTGAGGGTTAATAAATTAATGTCCATAGTTGTGAAAAGGTAATGTGGCAAAGAGGGAAATCTAACTGCTTAGAAGATGGAGACTTTAAAAATTCAGTCTGAAACCTCTTTCCAGATCATAAAATTAGGGTTAGTGGTTATTTTTGTCTTCTCTCTTACAGAAACTGAAAAAAAAATCCCAAAATTGTTTAAAAAATATTTCCATCACCAAGTTGAGTTTTAACATGGTATACAATAAATTTAGTTAGAATAGATTTCTGATTTCTTTATAAAACCTCCTGTATACTTACTTATCTCTATTTAATAAATATTATAATCTGTGATCTGCTGCCAGCTAGATGATGAGTTCTTCAAGGGTTGATACTGGAGTTTTTTTCTTTGAGAAATCCTAATTATAGCAGGCCCCCATAAAGTTTGATGAAGGAGTAAATTTTTCTACTATGTTTTATGAATTGGCAAATTTGTGTCTCCTAATGCCTGTTCTTGAAATATGCTAAGTCTCTAAAAGTAGTTTCTGGCTTGTTGTTGTTGTTGTTGTTAGAATATTTTCTGGAAAGATTTCAAAGTTCATATTCATTTGTTTTTTGGTAGTTTCATCTTTCTCTTCCTGATCAATCGGCACTCTCTGAATTGCTGGTTACTTGATGGGTGCAGTTAGCTGAGTGCTTGTTAACCAAGGTTTTACTAATGAAGAAAAGCAAATGAGCTCAACTGCAAAAGCTTTTGGAATAATTCTAATTAACTTCAACAAAAGGGTTGTCCTACTAAAGGAAAGAGTGGGCTGGAATTATCAACAGGTTGAGATTAGTCCACTGTTACCAACTTTCCACTGTAAAAAATGAATAAGCACAAGGAAACTGTTAAGAGATTTTGTAGCTGCTAAAACATATATCTGACCATTTTTAAATGCATGGGTGAGCTAGAGGAAGATTTAAAGTTATTTTGACTAATTTTCCAGAAACTGAATTTCCAGAATGTGTGCATGCACACACATACACAGACACACACTGAGTAGTGTGCTGATGTATATTTAACAATGCAAAGCTCTCTGGAAAAAAATAATGATACAAATACCCTGATTTGTAGCATTGCTGATTTCCAGCATAAATTCTCCCATCATGGCCAATTTCAGCCTTCAAAGGTGATGTCACTGAGCACAGTTAGGAAGAGATGTGCACAATCACCTCTTACACTGAAGCAAACCAGCTCAAACAAACCACTGCACACTCGGCCCCAGTATACCATTTAACTCTTAATATCTCAGATATTGAATCCTGTGAATCATATATAGCAGTGTGACCCAAAAGCCAGTGTGAAAGTATCTAAACTGGAAGAATGAAGTATTCGCCTTTCTTGTCCCATGTTTCAGGCAACTAAACAGAACAATGAGGCTTGCCACTTCATGGGAATAAGCTCATTTTGGTGAAACACATTTACTTGATAAATGATATCTGTCAGCATGAAGCCCTCACCAAACCTTCTATCATTTTGCTGATGACCCAAACTTACTGACCAAGCTGAGTGCTGACTGGATCTCTGCTATTCCAAGCAGAGCTGGGGCATAGCCACCATGAGAACCAGAAAGAGCAGCTTCAGAGTCCTGGCTTTGAAGATATTAAAGTCAGCCTCCCAGTGACCAGCCACAGTCTGCTTCTTTGAACAACTCAGTGTCTGTCTGTTTGGCTTCCCAGCAGTTTAGGACTCCTTCTCCTTATTTCCTGTGTTCCCTCTTGCTTCAGAGACTGCAAGCCCCAGCCTGCTTGAGATGGAGAGATGGCTCATGAATGGAGTATCAGACGGGTGCCAAAAGAGTCAGATGGAAATAGGATCTGATTGTTTGACTCTGCTTAGAATCAATAATTAGCACTAAGTAAAGCAGGGAGTTTTAATCAAGATAAATGGGACGGTGATGAATAGATAGCTAAATGGAGTCCAGGAAGTAATAGAGTATAATTCCAAAAGAAAGGTTACATTTAATCCAAATGAGTAAAGTGCTTCTGAGAGGGAGGAAGTTAATAGATAGAAACACCGAGAACCGTTGATGGTATGAATAGCTATGTACCAAACAGGAGGAATCTTCATGGCAAAAAACTGCTATAAAACAGGTTTAAAACACACACACTCATACACATAACCCTTGGTGTTGTGGTAGAAAAAAATAAATGCCACATTTTCAGATGTGAGGTTAATTGGACACAGGTGATTGTTGTTTCAATCTATGGGTCACACTTTTACATCATCCTTATTTACTTAAAATGTTATTACATTTATGGAGACTTAGAATGACTATCCTCTTATCCTACCTCTCATTTCTGCAATCTCTTCTCTTTTTTCTCTTGTCCTATTAGCTTGTTTTACTTCTGCAATATTCAGACTGTATTTCAGTAATATGTTGAAATTAATGGTGGGTTTATAACCTGATATTTATTTTTAAAAACCTTGGTGTTAGTAAATACATCAAGGATGGGTCCCAATATCTTCCGTCTAGGTTAATATTTAGGAAGTGTCAAATTTCATTGGTTTTCAAATTATGGTTCGTGAAATATATTTTATGAAAGAATCAGTGGCTAAACATATTCAGGGTAGGATTAGCCCAGTGTCTCCAGCCTTGACCCTCAAGTTAAGATGTTTACATATGAAAAGGGAGTGTGTAAATGTCTCAGAATCTCAGAAATTGAATGTTTCAGGGCCCTAGTGGACTATAACTTGGCATGGTATTTTGTAATCTGACTAAAAATATCAACAACAGCCACAAAGATAGTAATAGTGAGTATGCTTTCTTAAAGTATCTACTTTGTGCCAGGCATCTGACTTTCTTAAGCATCACTATGTGCTGAGTATATACTAGGTATTTAATATGTATTGCATTCATTATTTTTTAAATTAATTAATTAATTAATTAATTTTTGGCTGCGTTGGGTCTTCATTGCTGCCCGCAGGCTTTCTCTAGTTGCAGCGAGTGGGGGCTACTCTTCGCTACAGTAGGCAGGCTTCTCAC